>NW_022987645.1:1051229-1247177 GCF_902827165.1 Trematomus bernacchii
TGTCAATGGATGTCAACATATCATAAAGACCTTCCTTGGACAATGTAGACCAAAACAAAAAACACCCTCTATAGACACACCATTGTTTTTGCTCTGGTCTGCTGGCAAAAACTGAAATTACTGTCCCATGGATAAAACTGTAATTGAGTGACTTGTTAAACAGAGTCCATTCTGAGGAGTAAGTGGTTCAAGGTTGCTGCAGTAAAATGCAGTAAAACATACATAGAAAATGGTATCTCTCTTAACTTAACTGTCGGTCAGAAAATTAAAACATTCTAACAGTACTGAAATATCCACTCTGTTCATGGTTGCTGTACAACATAAAATGCACACTAGTGTCTCTCAGACACTTCCTCAAAATGGAGGCAATAGAAAATGAAAATAAACTGGTGTGACCCGCAGAGTCATTTCTTTTCGTCTTAGACAGTGGACAAATGACAAAAAAAATGAAAATGCAATCCTTTGGGACAGATGCAGAGGCATCTCCTAGGCCATCTCTCTGGCCGTTTCTCAATGTCGAGTCACATGCTGCAGAGCCAACTATTTCAAGTATACTACGTCATTGAGTGGCGCCGAAGGACTGTTTAAATGCATGTTAAATGCCCAGCATTCTGCGCCACTCTATGACGTAGTATACTTGAAATAGTGGCTCTGCAGCATGTGTACTCGACATTGACAAGCGGCCAGAAACTGAGAAAACCTTAACTGTCAGTCAGAAAATTAAAACATTCGAACAGTACTGAAATATCCACTCTGTTCATGGTTGCTGTACAACATAAAATACACACTAGTGTCTCTCAGACACTTCCTCAAAATAGAGCAATAGAAATGAAAACAAAATAAACTGGTGTGACCCACAGAGGGGCTATACATTTATTTTCCTCTTAGAACAGTGGACAAATGACAACAAATTAAAATGCATCCTTTGGGACAGATGCAGAGACATCTTCCTAGGCCATCTCTCTAACTGAGCAATTTATTCTTTAGAGAGTGAACCCAATTCCCATGAACAGGCGCTGAATCACCTCAAAGGTGTATTTCAAGTCTTTTGGATAGTCAAGGTTCAGCATGTACTGCAATCCCATCAGGTTCACAAAAGCATTGGGTACATCACCAAGGTGACGTATGACTATCCTTTCCTCGATCACGAGGGCGACAATCGTTGTAGGAAGCTGGAAGAGGTTCCTTCACATCTTCAACGACTGAAAGGATTCCAATCACCATTCCCTTGATGACGTCCTCTTCAGGATCCGTTGGCTTCATGCAAAAAGAAACAAAAAACAACAACGAAAGTGCTTTAGAGATGCTTTGCCATATGTGCATACACAGACGACCCCTGAAACGACTAGTGTAACCCTGTTCATTGTGAACTCGTTTTTGTATCATCTTGAACGACATTTCAGCGCTTACCTCACACATCTTCATGATAGTTGAAGGATTCTCCCTCATGTACCATGGTAGGCCCTGCAACACTGCTGCCCTCTTCCTTTGGGTTCGATGCCTGCCAAAACACATGATAAATTAATATTGCTCGTTGCTATCAGAATTATATAACCCCCCTCACTCCACAAGACATTCTGGTTATTTGCACTAACGTTCACAGCTAACTTAATAGATTCCTTCATAGTGTGTGTGTGTGTGTGTGGTGTGTGTGTGTGTGTGTGTGTGTGTGTGTGTGTGTGTGTGTGTGTGTTGGTGTGTGTGTGTGTGTGTGTGTGTGTGTGTGTGTGTGTGTGTGTGTGTGTGTTGTGTGTGTGTGTGTGTGTGTGTTGTGTGTGTGTGTGTGTGTGTGTGTGTGTGTGTGTGTGTGTGTGTGTGTGTCAGAGTTCCCGTTAGCCGGTAAATCCCGTCAATGACCGGTAAAATATGCTGAAGCCCGGCAAATCTAAATCTCTCCGGTCAAAATTTCCGGTCAAAATAATTTCCCTTTAGCTGCATACCAGCATCAGTTGCGCACTTATGTGACAGAACAAGAAGAGTACGTGACAGACAAGAAGAGTACGTGACAGACAAGATAATCATTCTACATGTCATAACACTGAATGTGGAGAAAGAGATGTCCTGTATGGGTTGAGTGTGCGTGATGCTGTTGGTATATAGCATCGGGGTTCCGGTGGGCATGTAAACAATGCATAATGCTGCAGCTATACTTATGTGGCCTCACCCGGTTGCATAGGCGACCTTATTGTTTAGGGTGTCTTTTAATAAGCAGGTAGTCATATCATTAGCTAGAACTATCTGGATCTGATCGATATGGACATATAAACGCGAGTAAGTCTAATCTGACGGGAGCGAGAGATCAGCTGCTGCTGACGAGTCGACACGCAGCTCTGCATGATCACCTGTGGGGCAGCGGCGAGCTGAACCACCACTTCAGGTTAGAATATCACGTAGCATATTTTAATGACCTCTCAACTACTAAACTAGATATTGATATGTTTAATTTTACTGTCGGGTCACTCATTACTGATCCGCGAGCTGCATGATACTGACGGGCTGTCAGGAGAGAGAGAGCGCTCCGTTTAATATTCCCGTGTTATAAGTTACTGTACACTTTTGAATAATGTAGTTAATCTACTATAACTAGCGGGCTGTCAGGAGAGATTGATGCAGTTCAATGATTTAATAAACACATGGTGGTACAAAGGCTTAAGGGATAGTGATGCAGGTAAGGGTCAGAGAAGGCAGGCCACACACACACACACACACACACACACACCTCTCTCTCTCTCTTAAAGAGATAGCGATCTGACTCGGCATGACCCTCATATCATAGCACTTGTCATTTTACCTTGAATGCCATTGCTTTAATTTATTTTATTTATTATTCTCATTGTTCAAAGGTTTGTGTTATGACTGAAACATTTTTCCAGGTTTGAAATAAAGCACAATAATTACATTTAAGACAGTTTCCCTTTTTTAAGAAATCGCAATTCTTGACTTGGTATCGAAACTAAAATGTTGGTATCGTGACAATACTAATAAATACAATGGCACTGTTCTAGTGGTAAACACTGAATAACGTTCCGCCCCAACCTATCAGAAACATCGCTGTATCAGAATAATGCGCAACGTGTTTTGGGAGTAATATGGTCTGATTACATTAGCAAGCATCGCTAACACTGAGAGCTAACGCTGTACTGGAGGGAGTATGTGTGAAGAAGCCGGATATTAAAGGAACTCACCTTGTGCCAGAGATGGAGTACTCGAGTCCTGGACTCGGACTCGAGTGCCGATTTTCGGGACTCGTGACTCGACTCGGACTCGCGCACTGATTGACGCGACTCGGACTTGGACTCGTGAATTCTCGCGCACGATGACTTGGACTCGGACTCGGACTCGTGAATTATCGTGTACGCTGACTTGGACTCGGACTCGTGAATTTTTCCCCCCACGATGACTCGGACTCGACTTGTACATTGACGCTCCGACTTGGACTCGGACTCGGACACGAGCAAGTTTTCTATGGAGTCTGATGTCCTCTATCCTGGCATGTGCACCGGCTGCGAGGCGAGTTCACATACTGGGCCCCGCTATTCCAGTCTAAAGATGTCTAGAGACACACACCGCATCGTGCTGTATGCTTTCACACATTCTGCTTCCACATTGGATGAGGGAATGCTCTGGTTTTGGACAAAATTAACATGGGATCACTCCCGTCACCGGACAAACTTCGTCTCACTGGAATATTAACGGTCATAGTCAATATAAAATCGTCCCCATGTAAAATAATGCTTGATGTGGTTTGGAACATAATCTATAGTGATGTTAAAGGTGGGGTAGGTAATTCATTGGTCATTTGCGCGTTCGTTTGTGTTGGAGGAGGGGCTCTGTGAGGAAGTCTGAAGGAAGGGGCAGATTTCTTTCGGTTGTGTTCTTTCAAATTCTAGCGCACTCGAGCTGGTTTCTCCATTCTTACCTACCCTACCTTTAAGTACTGTGCCGAGGCTTCGGAGCGTGGTTCGAATAATCCAGGAAATATGTATCCTTATCCCATAATAATAAGACCATCAGAAATGGACAGAAGACTTTTGCTTGATTTCAGTTTTTGGAGTGCTGTCAAAGGGATGCTAGCTGTGACTGTCACTTCTCTTTTCTTTTTAAACTAAAACAGTACGTCATTTTAAATATGGTTTTGTCTGTAATGACTAAAAAAACGCACCTATTTGCCGCTGCTTTTAATTGAGCTGCCCATATTCACACTACAGTATGCCTTTTTAGTCATGTATTCTGTACCAGCTGTATTTATTTATTTATTTTATTTTCATTTTCATCATTGCTTTTTATGCCTGTTTTTAAATGCCTTTTTAATAATATATTTATGCTGTATTTGTTCTTAAATGTCTTTTGCTTTTAATCTGTAAAGCACTTTGAATCGCCACGTGCTGAAAAGTGCTATATACATTTTGCAATCATAATTTTGCCACCCTGTGTATAATTAGATAAATTAATTTTTTTTCTTCTCATTTACTCTGTGATTAGGACAATTCTGGAGGACTGGGTCTGCTGGGGAAGGAGCTGCCACCCACACAGGACCCCCCTTGGTGATATTGTCATATCATATACACAACTACGGTGTAGTTATGCCATGCAAACGTAGGTCACCGGTTTCCTCAACAGTACAACTCCTGCCTATTGTCTAAGTCAGGGGTCGGCAACAGGCGGACCGCGGTCCGGATCCGGACCCAGACGCCGAACTATACGGACCCGGACCTATAATCAATACATTAATAGGGGATTTCAATTTTGACGGGGCGATTCTATTTTAAAAAACCAACCGCCGCCGACAGGGGGCGAAAGAGACGACTGAGCGATACAGGGAGAGAAACACAGAAGAAGAGATGAGAGAGCGGCAGAGAGAAGAGGAGAGGAAAGTGAGTGAAGAGAATAATTAGCGATACAGGGAGAGAAGACGGAGAGGAGAGTGAACAGGCGTGTTAGCGGCAGACAGGGAGAGACAAATAATTACACATGGCGCTCTCTAAGAAGAGGAAAGTGGACAGTGAGAACAGAGCTTTTAAACCCTGAGTGGACGGACTCATTCATGTTCATCCTGCCCACTGGGAGCACAGAACCAGTGTGTCTCATTTGTTCAGAGACCGTGGCGCTCATTAAAAGCAGAGTAACTGTATTCAGCTCGCGTTATATTTGAAAAACGAGTAATCTGATTACAGTTACTTTCGTAAACCTGAAGTGAATACATTTTGGAATTATTGGTGGAAAAGTTTCCTCATAAAATGTAATATTCCTTACCAGCAGAACTGTGTGCACACTGCACAGCGCTGCAGCATGTCTGTGAGCGAGAGAGAGATGCAGCGTGTCTGTGAGGCCCCGCCCCCGCACGCAGATCAGAGAGAGATCTCTTTTAAAATATATTGAAAGTTAGAAAGGGAGATGGTTCGATAAAATGTGCAAGATAACGTTTATGTAGCATTTCTTTATTGTCGAAATGATGACATTTCATAACGGGATCAAATCAAAGTGAATGGCCTGCTGCTGCTGAATGCATGGGGCAAGTGACTGGAAACAGTTTTAAAAAGTTATTACGTCGTTTCAGATAATAAATAATAATGGTAATTCATTCTATTTAGGGGCGCCTTTCAAAGCACCCAAGGACACCTGACAATTCATAACATATTCTAAGGAAAGGTTTAAGAGAGTACAAATAATGCAGTCCGGCTGATGTTTTTGATGTGGGCTGCAGATGAGAGGGAGCTGTCCAGAATGACACCAAGATGTTGTGTTTGAGTTGTGCTCTTGATAAGCCATTAAAACAGTAAAATAAGTGTCTCCTGTTCACCAACACATACCCATCTGTTATGGAAAAAGAAAGTATTCCAAAAGTATTCGAAAAGTAATCTGAATGACGTTACTTTTTTAAGACACGTAACTTAACTGTATTCGGATTACTTTCAGAGCCATGTATTCAGTAACCGATTACATTTACAAAGTAACCCTCCCAACCCTGATTAAAAGTGCCAAAACGCCACTATGAGACAAAACACAAAGTGTTTGACCAAACATTCCCTCTCAAGTCAGAACTGAGGTCACAAAAAAATAAGCAGTCTCAGAGCCCAATATGATCAGTCCACCAGGATCAAAATTAAAACTAAATATGGTTCCAGGGCAGGCTAACCGAGGCTAACCGAGGCTAACCGAGGCTAACCAATGAGCACCTGCATGTGTGTATGAGAATGGCCCTGACACCATTTCAGCCCAGATTTAAACTCCGGGCAGGACAAGCTCAAGCTCAATTCTCGCACTGAATAAAACAAAGTGAGTGAGGGACTGCAATATAAGAGGGAAAGAAAGAGAAACTTTAAAACTGTTCAATTGTTATGATGTGTAAAGACTGATATAGTTCTATAATCGTCTGAAACTGTTAAGTCATGATGTGAAAACGGTTAACAAAGCTATTTTATTTATTTCTCTATTTTATTTTTAAATGCAGCCCGAGAGGAACATTACACACATCCACAGTATTTACTGTATATCTTTATAGTTCAATGTTAATTGACAATAAATATTGTTGTTTTTGAATTGTACTTTCTTTATTTGATTGGCAGTCAGTTGTTGATTACATGCAGACGTTGATAAAGCTACATGCTACTTCAATATATATCCAGGGTGCGTACGGGTGCTGGAAATCCTTGAAAATGCTTGAAATTGTACGAGGTGTTTTCAAGGTTTGAAAAGTGCTTGAATTTTGGGAATGGTGCTTGAATTTGGGATAAAGTGCTTGAAATTGTAAATGCTTTACTTCGCTTTTTAGATTAAAAGAAAATAAAGAAGTCGGAGCGCGCTTAATTGCTTCGCTTTTACATAAAACAGCTCCGCTCCGGCCTTCCCGCGCTATGCGCGTGACCGGCAAGTGTTTTTGTTACGTGTTTGACCGGGGCATTCTGATGAGAGTGATAGATGACAGTATGCCAGGAGGTTGCCGTTTCAACGAGCGTTGGCTAGCAGAAGACAAATACAAGCCATGGCTAAGACGAGGGTCAAGCGAAGCCCAAGAGTAGCCTCCTGCAAAGTGTGCAACAATAACGATGTGAGAGTCTGCGCTGACGAGCCACACACCACACGAAAGGTACACCGTAGTAGAGCATTTTAGATTAGGCTATCGTTGCATGTAAAATACATTACACTTTTCTCTGTGCGCGGCAAAACAAGCTCGCCAAAATGGCTTCACCAGTCTGGCAGTATTTTAAGTGTCCGAAAATGACAATAAAATAGCGGTATGCAACGTGTGTGTGAAGCAGAAATCCTGCAGCTCCACCCGCTGTGACGGACCGGTGAGCGGAGCAGAACACACATTAAGAGTTAGACCTAACACACTTAGCTATTTTATCTACCTCTGGAACAAGCTAAACTAGTTATAAATATATTTATTCTTCACTGTCGGGTCGCTCATTACTGGATCAGTGAGCTGCATGAGATACTGACAGGCTGTCAGGGGAGGGGGAGAGAGGAAAAGAGAGCGCTTCCGCTAATTTCTCCCGTGTTATTATCCCAAGTGAATGTAAACTTGAATAATGTACTTCATTTGAATGTAATAATTATGTTGGTTGGTTGGTTGGTTTGTGGAAGCGCCAGTGAATGAGCCCCATTAACTGAGTTTTAAACATCACTTTAAATGGAAGATCCCCATAGGCCCCGCCCACTCGATCGGATCGGCGATCGGTATCGTTCGATACTGATTCCGGCGATCGGCCCCAAAATTGGCGATCGGAGCATCCCTAATAATTGTATATGATATGTTTTATAATGATTGATCATGAAAGTGTTCTCAAAGCTGGTAAAGGTGCAGCTAGTTTGAATGACTTTGTATACTACAGAGTAGCTTGTGAATTTACTCCAGGTGGAACTAAAGTCTGATTTAACACTTGATTATATTTCACATCATTCATCCACATCTGTAAAGTAACTAAAGGTATTAAATACATGTAGTGGAGTCAAAGTACACCATTTACCTCTGACTTATGTTTACTGCCAACCTAAAAGTACCTCAAAAATAGTAATCAATAATGTATTGAAAAGCTATTTGGCTGATTGTTTTATATTGGCTCAGCCAGGTTATATGGGATGCCCAGTCTACGTACAGATGGGTCACTCATTTTGAAATATTAAACTTAGTTTTCTTTTCTAACATTTTACATTTTTCATCCTCATGTAGAATGCTATTATGAAACACACATTTGCTTGTTTATAGCATAAAGAACATCTGATTTAATGTGAGGTAGGGAAATAATCATTTGAGTATAAGTATGTGTATATAAATATGTAATTTACAACAGCTGTAAGATGCTTGAAAAGCTTTAAAATGCACCTTGAAAATCCTTGAAAAGTGCTTGAATTTGACTTTGGAAAAGGTGTAAGAACCCTGTATATCACACTAATTCATAAAGCAAGTTAGACATTTTGATGTTCCGGACCTTTGCATGGGGACATTTTCTCTAACTGGACCTCGTTGAATTTTAGTTGAATACCCCTGGTCTAAGTGTTAAATGAAGGGTACAGCTAGCAGTGCCATAATAGGAGGCCCCTCCAACTGTCTAAAAACAATCACTAAAAACAGACCAACATCTCATGCAGCCAGTAAATACAGAGCTAACCCTGCTAACGAACATTACATGATTACTCAACCTACATGTAGAGAACTCATATCTGCAAACAGAAAAGTAGAAACTTCGTCCCCCACGCTCTCCCTGTCCAAACTAAGCACTGTTACTATGATTTAGATCAGCTACAGTACTACTCACCTGTTGTCCTGAAGGCTCTCCAGAGCATCTGGAGAAAAAGGTGTAATTGACAGAGAAATCGAGCCAACAGAAAACACACGAGTGGGCGGGACTTAGCAGATCAATAGGCAAGCATGTAAAAATAAGGAATGGATAAGGGGCTGCAAAGTTAATGAAGTGTTACTCGTGGTTAGATTTTCAATTCTTACTCTACAGTTTGTCTCATGAATAATTTGTTTCCTGTTTCCTGCATGACGTCCAGACAGCTGGTGGTGGTTAAAGAAGAGGTTCCCCCTGAGCACAGGAGTGAGCGCCGTCTGGACCAGGAGGACCCATAGCCCCCCCCACACATTAAAGAGGACAGGAGGAACTCTGGAGCAGTCAGGAGGGAGAGCAGCTTTCAGGGCTGGAGGAGGCTGATATCATCAAGTTCACATTCACTCCTGTCCCTGTGAAGGAGTGAAGATGATGAAGAGAAACCTCAGTTCCTCTCAGCTTCATCAAAAGACAAAACTGAACACCTGGAAACAGAAAGCTGATGGAGAGGACTGTGGAGGACCATGAACCAGCAGGAACTCAGATCCAGAGAGACATTTACAACCAGAGACTGAGGACAACCCTGGAGACTCTTCTGAACCTGACACTGAAGACAGGGGCTGATTGGAATGGAAACCAGAGAACCAGTTTCAAACTCTCAGAGAAATAAACAAAACCCTGTCAGTGATTCAAGACGTAGTGCAGGAGAGAAACCATTTGGCTGCTCTTTTTGTGAGAAAACATTTACACACAGAGGATATTTAAATCGGCACATGAGAGTCCACACAGGAGAGAAACTATTCAGCTGCAGTGTTTGTGACAGAAGATTCACCCAAAGTCATCAGGTCAAAAGCCATAAGTGTGCAGAAAATAAAACATTTGGCTGCTCCTTGTGTGGGAAAGAATTTTGCAGAAAGTCAAATCTAAAAGTACACATGAGAATCCACACAGGAGAGAAACCATTCATCTGCACAATTTGTAAGAAATATTTTGCAGATAGAGGATATTTAAAGAAACACATGAGAAACCACACAGGAGAGAAACCATACAGCTGCAGTGTTTGTGACAAAAGATTCACCTGGAGTTACCAGGTCAAAAGACATAAGTGTGTTGGTCGTCAGTCCTCACAGCTTCATCAAACTCAAACTGAGGAGAACAGAGAGGCAAAGCCTCCAGCCAGCAGCTCAGCTGAACACCTGGACACAGAAGCTGATGGAGAGGACTGTGGAGGACCAGAACCAGCCAGGAACTCAGATCCAGAGAGACATTTACAACCAGAGACTGAAGACAACCCTGGAGACTCTTCTGAACCTGACACTGAAGACAGGGCTGATTTGAACGAGACCAGAGAACCAGGTTCAAACTCTCAAAAAAATAAACAAAACCCTGTCAGTGATTCAACACGTAGTGCAGGAGAGAAATCATTCAGCTGCTCAGTCTGTAAGAAATCTTTTGCAGAGAGAGGAGATTTAAATCGGCACACGAGAATCCACACAGGAGAGAAACGATACAGCTGCAGTATTTGTGACAAAAGATTCACCTGGAGTTACCAGGTCAAAAGACACAAGTGTGTTGGTCGTCAGTCCTCACAGCTTCATCAAACTCAAACTGAGGAGAACAGAGAGGCAGAGCCTCCAGCCAGCAGCTCAGCTGAACACCTGGAAACATAAGCTGATGGAGGAGGACTGTGGAGGACCAGAACCAACCAGGAACTCAGATCCAGAGAGACATTTACAACCTGAGACTGAGGACAACAAGGATGACATTTTCTGTTCATGTTCAGGTTGGTATTAGTATGTTGTCTTCACTGGGACATGTCTCCATGCATTAATGTGTAAAAAAAGCTCTTTATTGTTGTCATACTGCCTCTTTCATTTCACCCTCTGTCTGGAAACCAGAGCCCAGTCTGCTCTGAATGGTTAGCTGGCCGGCTCTGTTGTGATTGGTTGACCACTTAGAGAGTGTCCCGCCCCTTAGCCTAGCATGTACAACGTGTTGTTGTGGCCCCCGGTCAATCAATCAGGATACTTTCCAGAGGGGAATGTACGTCGTTCACAACAGAAAAGAGCAAAAGGCAGCTTAATGTTACGTAGAAGCATGCATACAAAAGTATTAACTTTTTTCTTTTTAAAGTTCTGAGGATTTAGGCAGCCAGGTATATATTGCACAGTTAGCACAATAGTCTGATCGCTGCAGGAAGGAAGGCCTGCGGTATCTCTCCGTGAGACAGCGGGGGTGCACAGCCTGTCGCTGAAGGAGCAGTGCACAGGGTAAACAACGTCCTCCCCAGAACATTGAATGTTGGATTTCATTTACTGGATCCTGCAGACAACCCGCTACACGGGGCGGAAGTCCTGCAGCATGCCCCCCCCCCTTCAGCAGCAGCTCATCCGAATGAATGACTTTAAAGTTACAGAAGAGTGAACAGTTCTATTCCTTTAAAATGATGCCTTGACCTCAGATTTTTGTCCTTCAGATTTAAAAACAATGATGTTAGCGCTAACTTCTCCATGCAGAGCTGGTGAGATGAGGAGCAGAAGAAAAGCCCCTCAGTCAGAATCAATCCTCCATGCCAGAGCTGGTGAAGATGAGGACCTCAGACTCATCCCTCCATGCAGAGCTGGTGAAGATGAGGAGCCTCAGACTCATCCCTCCATGCAGGCTGGTGAAGAGGAGGAAGCCTCAGACTCATCCCTCCTCGGCACAGCACTAAGCTTCTCGGACATCTTTTGTGCCTGTAGCAATCAGGCTGCACAACCAAGGGTTAACCCTGTAACCCATTATACATAACCTGCATCGTTCATCAATATCTCAACTCTTTGATATTAATTTGTAACCCTCTGTGTTTTATTAGGGATGCAACGATACCGATCCCATTAACGGGTATCAGGCCGATGCTGCCTCATGTACTCGTACTCCTAGCGGTGCATCCCTAACTTTTGGTGAAATCTAAATGTCTTCCTCGTAGGTCTTCCGATATCTTTTTTTTGCGAGGCATGGTTCACATCAGAAGTTAAAACTTGTGAATAGAAAATACAAATGTTTGAAGGATTTTTATAAGTTAACGCTGGAGCAGCACTTCTTATCGTGTTTCACCGATTAAAACAAAGTGTTTTAACTCCTGACTCAATTAGTTTTTGTTAAATTCTAGGAGGTCACATACTTTTAGTGATTTAATCAAAATGGACACGAATACATGTGTGTTCTACAAGATGAAGCGGATTGTGATTGTCTATAAGTGTGACTTACATGAAGATCAGATCACATTGAATGAGCAATTCATGCAAACACCTATGAAGCTCCCTCTGGAGGGCAGCAGCATACATGATATGTTAAGTTGTTATGCATGAGAGTCAGTAAAACCTTGCAATCATTTTTTTATCTGGACGTGTAAGGTGAAAACTTTAATGTCAAGACATTTGATGAATGTAAATTAACTTTAGCTATGTTGCTCGTTTATTCACTCAAGTGAAACCAACTTGTAGCTCTGCAGTGTAAGTAAGGAACGACTTAGTCTAATAGAGCCCTGTTCATTTCAGTGTTTTATTTTATTACACCTCAGAAAAAATACAGAGGGCCGGACCTCGTTGAGTTCAATGGGGGGTAAGGCCATGACTGCACTTCATTTGACTGACCGCTCTAGTTACTCTTCTAAATCATTCATATCTCTATTTAGAGCTGCCTTAAAAACACAAAAGGCAATCCGGGTCCCAAATAGTGTTAATTTCGTTGACTGAAACTATGACGAAATATGTTCGTCAACGACCTTTTTTTCCATGACGAAAACGAGACGATGACGAGACGGCACCGACGGCAGTAAACAATAACTGTGACGAAATCAACATGCAATATCGTTTACGAAAAGTGAGACGAAAATGTAGTTTACTAAATAAAAACTATGCCAAAATCTCTCTTTACTTTCGTTGACGAAAAATGAGGAGACTAAATATTATCAAAGATAACGTTACATCTCTGATAGTCAGTTGTTCTCCCAGCAGTTCCATCTCCGGTGCTGCGGCTGGGCAGCAGCTGTGTGTCTGTGCTGCGCACGGCGGTACATTTGAATTACACCGGGCAGCGGCACACTGTGAACTGTCAGGAAGACTCGGGTCTAACTCATGGTCTAACTAACCTTATTCAACAGAAAATAAAATGGCAACAACAGGGCTTGGGAGCAGTGGTCGCGTTAACCGAATACCCCCCCGTCAGCGCGAGTGAGTGATATATTGTGCACTCGACGGGTAATAATGGATTATGACGGAAATGTTACGATCCTGTCTGTCAAAATGACTAACAACGAAAAAGTCTAACACCACCACGGCTTGGGAGAAAGAAACGATGTGATATTTGGGCCCATTTTCGCTAAAATGAGGCTGAGAAAAAAAGCGAATGCATTGTTTTATCAGAAGGGAAGCAATGTGGCCTTAACACAGCTGGTAAACACACCACAAACCTGACCACTCTCTGCAACTATGAATGGCTAGACTAGTTGGGTTCTATATAAATCTATGACTAAAAAAGACTCAACAGTTTTCATTGACAAAAAGTAGACTAAATAATTAGTTTTCTTTGACTAAAATAAGACTAAAATGCTCAGACTTTAGTCGACTAAATCTTGACTAAATAAAAACAGGATGAAGGTGACTAAATATGACTAAAACTAAAAAGGAATTTAACACGGGACTAAAAAACTAAATTAAAAAATAGCTGACGAATTAACACTAGTCCCAAGCTGTATCCACATGTGATTTTAGGGGTACAAAACACTCAAAATTATAATTACACTTACCTTTCTCTGCGATAGTTGTTGTGAGCGGTGACGTAATGAACACAACAGCTGTTCTCTGTAACGTCTCTCTGTGTGTTTCCCTGTTTCCTCGCAGACGTCCAGCAGCTGGTGGGTGGTTAAAGAAGAGGTTCCCACCTGAGCAGCAGGAGTGGAGCTCCAGTCTGGACCAGGAGGACCCAGAGCCCCCCCCCACACATTAAAGAGGAACAGGAGGAACTCTGGATCAGTCAGGAGGGAGAGCAGCTTCAAGGGCTGGAGGAGGCTGATAACAAGTCCACATTCACTCCTGTCCCTGTGAAGAGTGAAGATGATGAAGAGAAACCTCAGTCCTCTCAGCTTCATCAAAGACAAACTGAACACCTGGAAACCAGAGGTGGGGACTCGAGTCACATGACTTGACTCGAGTCAGACTCGAGTCGCATATTTTTTGACTTGAGACTTGCTTGACTAACAATTGATAAAAGACTTGACTTGACTTTGACTTGGTATTCATGACTTGAGACTTGAACTTAAGCTTGAGACAGATGACTTGAAAGGACTTGCTGTTTAAAATTAAATATTTGCGTTTGTTTTTGTAGTGAGATATTACGTTTAGTTTTTCGAAAAACGTGATTGGGTGATTATAGCGCCATGCGCGCAAACCTGGCAAACCACTAGACGGCAGGATTGCAGTTACATGGCAGCGGCTAGCGTTACTCTCCAAAAATAGTGAAGTTTGGATTCAAGGATTATGTTGTCGATGACGCTAATAAGAAGAGAACAGCGGTATGCAGGGTCCTGCAGCATAAAGATCAGTGACACACCACCACAACAGTCCAACTTGCACTTCGTCACTAGCAAAAAAAACCCACAGAGAAAGGGTGCGTGAATGTGTTTGTGTTAGCTAGAAAGCTAACGCTAAGTTTAAGCTACATTAGACTTGGTTTCAAATCGATTAAGCCAAAGAGGAGACAAAACGGTAAATTAACACGAGAACCGCCAAGGATTCATTTTGACTAACCCTGATACTGACGGGCTGTCAGAGAGATAGAGAGAGAGAGAGAGAGATAGAGAGAGAGAGAGATGAGAGATAGAGAGAGAGAGACAGAGAGAGGAGAGAGAGAGAGAGAGAGAGCGAGAAGAGTCTCTCTCGTCTCGCTCTCGCTTCGCCTCTCCTCTCTCTCTCTACGTCTCTCTTCTCTCTCTCTCTCTCTCTTCTCGCTCTCTCTCCTCTCTCTCTCTCTCTCTGCTCTCTCTCTCTCTCTATCTCTGCTGCTCTCGCTTCTCTCTCTCGTCTCTCTTCTCTCTCTATCTCGCTCTCCTCATCTCTCTCTCTCGCTCGCGCTCTGCTGCTCATCTTCTCTCTCTCTCTCTCTCCTATATCATCCTCTCTCTATCTCTCCTCTTCTGCTCTCTCTCTCATCTCTTCCCCTCTTGTTCTCCGAAGTTCCTGTAAACTGTTGAATAATGTAGTTCATCTACTTTTAGTAGTTTGTTTAAATGTTTTAATGATGTTGTTTTGTTTGTAGAAGTGCATCATTCCTTGATTATTGTAAAATGAATCTGAACTCTTTGATCTGTTTTGATGATAAACTGAAGCAATTTCAAAATTAACCCAATTAAGTGAGTTTGAAATCGTCCTACTTAGTTTATAAGGAAATGATGAAGAGGAACAAATTAAATGATTTGAAAATGATATCTCTGTAGGTGCTGACGCTGTTGGCGGTTCTAGTGTTAACAGACATTTAAATTAAATATGTGTAATGGCAAATGCCATATATGATTTTCTTACCTGGAATTCTGCCTTTTTGAACAGACTGACTGAGTCCTAGCTATATTGTCTGTAGTTCTAGGGTTAATATGAATCTAATATGATTGTCATCGGTCTAAATTAGATTTCAAATGATTAACTGTGTATGTAATGAAGATCATAGTGTGGGTTACATCCATTTTCATAACCACTGTCTTTTAACTGATTTAAATGCGGAAACTGAGCTTATTCATCAGAATTTCGTATGACTTGACTTGACTTGACTTGCTTGACTTGACCTGAGCAATGACTTGACTTGACTTGCTTGACTTTCACCACAGTGACTTGGGACTTGCTTGATACTTGTAGGTCAAGACTTGAGACTTGCTCATGACTTGCACATGTAAGACTTACTCCCACCTCTGCTGGAAACAGAAGCTGATGGAGAGGACTGTGGAGGACCAGAACCAGCCAGGAACTCAGATCCAGAGAGACATTTACAACCAGAGACTGAGGACAACCCTGGAGACTCTTCTGAACCTGACACTGAAGACAGGGCTGATTGGAAGGAGACCAGAGAACCAGGTTCAAACTCTCAGAGAAATAAACAAGACCCTTTCAGTGAATCAAGACGTAGTGCAGGAGAGAAAACATTCGGCTGCTCTTCGTGTGAGAAAACGTTTACACAGAGAGGACATTTAAATCGGCACATGAGAATCCACACAGGAGCGAAACCATTCAGCTGCTCAGTCTGTGAGAAATCTTTTGCACAGAGAGGACATTTAAATCGGCACATGAGAATCCACACAGGAGAGAAACCATTCAGCTGCAGTGTTTGTGACAAAAGATTCACCCGGAGTCGTTCGGTCAAAATCCATAAGTGTGGTAGTCGTCAGTCGTCACAGCTTCATCAAATTCAAACTGAGGAGAACAGAGAGACAGAGCCTCCAGGCAGCAGCTCAGCTGAACACATGGAAACAGAAGCTGATGGAGAGGACTGTGGAGGACCAGAACCAGCCAGGAACTCAGATCCAGAGAGACATTTACAACCTGAGACCGAGGAAACTCTTCTGAAACTGACAATGAAGACTCTTCTGAAACTGACGACCCTTCTGAAACTGACAATGAAGACTCTTCTGAACCTGACGACTCTTCTGAAACTGACAATGAAGACTCTTCTGAAATTGACACTGCAGATTCTACTGACACTTACACTGAAGACAGGGCTGATTGGAAGGAGACCAGAGAACCAGGTTCAAACTGTCAGAAACCTAAAAAATACCCTGTCTGTGATTCAAGACGTAGTGCAGGAGAGAAACCATTTGGCAGCTCTTTGTGTGAGAACAGGGTTGGACGGAAAGGAAATGTAAAAGACGACGTGAGTATCCATACACGAGAGAAACCATTCAGCTGCTCAATTTGTAAGAAATCTTTTGCCGTGAGAAGAAGTTTAAAGGACCACATAAGAATCCACACAGGAGAGAAACCATACAGCTGCAGTGTTTGTGACAAAAGATTTACCTGGAGTCATTATGTCAAAAGCCATAAGTGTGTTGGTCGTCAGTCCTCACAGCTTCATCAAACTCAAACTGAGGAGAGCAGAGAGGCAGAGCCTCCAGCCAGCAGCTCAGCTGAACACATGGAAACAGAAGCTGATGGAGAGGACTGTGGAGGACCAGAACCAGCCAGGAACTCAGATCCAGAGAGACATTTACAACCAGAGACTGAGGACAACCCTGGAGACTCTTCTGAACCTGACATTTTCCAAGTCAAATCTGCATGTGCAACAAAAAAAGAGGACAATTAATTAGTCCTACGACAATTCAGATGAGAAAAATCTGTCTGACTGTATAAACTCTGTGTGACAATATTCATACATGACTTCATCAAAACTCCATCTTTATCAACAGAAGTTTTGAATATGTTTAATGTTTTTGTCATACTACTTTTCTGATTTATACTATAACCACTGACTGATTCATCTGCAGAGTAGTTTCTCTAATAATCTGTTTGGTTAATGAAATGTTGTGACTTGAAACTTCCATTGGGATGTTGTTGATAGTTCCAGTTGAGTTATCAGTCTGTTCTGGTCTAAAAGAAGAACCAATGACTTATTGATATAGAGAAAATGTACGATGTTTTATTCTGTTCTGTTTTGCTTATATTATCAAACCAAACTAACCTGCTACTGTTAGATCCCTTGCATCTTTGGGTTTGTTTAAGCATGCATTATCATCTCACCTGGTCTGCTCTTGTTATCTATATATATTAGACACTACTGTCTATCAAATTGTAATGATTGTATGTATTACTTCATGAATTTTACTTAACACACTTTGCGTGGTTTGTCATGTTTTGCTTTCTGTTATTTTCTTCAAGTATGTCTGAAAGTTGTTGCTTCTGTCGGGACCCCCTTGAAAACGAGATGGTGCATCTCAAGGGGTTTATCCTAATAAATACATTTCTATATAAAAGACAAATGCCTTCGAAACAGACTCACATTCCTGCATATTGTTTGTGTTTACAGATTACAATCAGCTCATTTAGAGTTCAGAGTTAAAATGGAATTTTAGGATTATTCCTGTTTTTTTAAACTCTAGTACGGGCTCATGTGTTTCACTGTTGGTGTTCTGTTAAATGCAAATTGAAGTCCTTTCACCTCCTTTGAATCAGGGTGGAAGCAGAAATAAAATACTTTTTCAAATCGAACGCTGAATTGTAACTCGTATTATTATTTTTTATACCCGTCTTAATCTATATTAGCCTTTTTAAGTTTCATTCTTTCTGCTCTTTATTATTGAAGGTTTATTTAGATGAGATTAGATTTACTTATATATTTAGTTGCAGCTGCAGGAACAAGTAATAAACAAGGCATTGCACTAAAGTTGAAACTGATATGCATATAAACATCAACAATATACTTACCTCCAGAGTTGCTATGGTAGACACACAATAAGATATTCAGAATAAGTTAGGGTACACTGTAATCAACAAATCATATTGTTAAAAAATAAAAGACAGGATAAACAATATGTGCTCAGTAGTTGCAGTTTCTTTTGAAATGAAATAAGGTTGAATGTGATGTTCATCAATACAAATTGTTCAGGGTTATTGAAAGTGAAAAACAGAGAGGAGTATGGGTAAGAAGAGACTCTAATGCCCTAACACACCGAGGGTGTTTCTCAATCGCGAGTAAAGCTGCTTCAGTGCCGCCGAAGTACTGTTCCAATCTCCAGCATACTTGGAAATCTACCGAGCCCGGCGTACTCCGTTTGGAGAAATATCGAGGCTGCACATGAGTAGACTCCGCGGTCTTAAAATCCCCACAATGCTTTGCGCACGGACCAATTTCCAAAATCTGTGGCGGGAACTATTCTTGACTCGCTTCTGAAGCAAGATGCTCGGCAGACATGTGCTACCAAGCAAGCGTACTCGCGATTGAGAAACTGCCAGTTCCTTGGCAGCTTGTTCTGACCAGCAACGTTCCGCCGTATCCCTTTGCCTCGCTTCTCCCTTGTTGACTCTTTTATGCTTCTGGTAATGTAAGTATCCCAGACCACATCAACTCTTTCTGATGCATCAAATGTGGTAATGTTAGTAATGGACAGGAAGTGCACAACAGCTGCACCATAGAGTACTTTCACATCAAAATTACCTGGATGTTCCTTTTGTGTCTTCTGTGTCAGAATAATTAGCAGATCTGACTTATTTGCCAGCCGTAGTTTCCCTCTGTCAGATAGAGAGGGAGGGTATGGATGGTTTTCATGCTTAACCTGTTAAGCCCTGAGCCTGTTTTTCAGGTCTCAGGCTTGAAAATGACATTCCCAGAACAAATGACCATATCTTCACTTCTAAAAGGGGTAAATTAATAATCTTTTTTCTCAAAGCAAGGTTACATCTGTGAGTTGGATGTAGAAGTGTCAGAATCAATATAGAAGTTTTTATTTTAAAGTAAATTCAGATTGAACATAGTAAAAAAATGTATATTATAGTGTATAAAAGAAAAAGATTACTTATAGTGAAAACCACCCTTGAATGATGGGATAGTAGACTAAAAGCTTTACAAAGGCTCTGACTTGGCTCTGACTTGGATTTTCTTCTCATGTTTCTGACTGTGAGAGCAGTCTTAGCATTGCCTCATTGGTGAACAATGTCGATTTCGAAGTCCAGCCAAGCAAGCCAGGGGATATTTTGCCTCTCGTGCAATGAGGTGACCACCCCCAAACCTGGTCAATAATTCATTTTCTTACAGGTCTTTGGCCATAACCCTGACATTGTTATCTGCCTTAAGAGTCATGAACTCATGAAGATGTAAAAATATGCATGTGCTCTTATCCAGGGGCTCGCGTTGTCGGGGTCGTTTCTCATCTGCAGGGGTATCAGAAGATCCAGCTCTCTCCCTCTTCCGTGCTCTTTCCAGTTTGTTTAGATTTAATTTTGTTTGACAAGATTCATGCCACTTTGCTCGATGCCTAATGAACTGGTCTACATCAACGTTTGCTTCAAAAGTAAGTGATACTGGCAGTTGATTCAGCTCAATGAAAGCTTTCACATTGTCCAGGAAGGATTTGTATGGATTAGATAGGTCTTCAGGTCCGCTTGCATTTAAAGGGCATCGGAGTGTTTCAGTGGTAGGCTTGTAGGTGCCATAATTCTACTCACCCAAAGTTCATTATTTGTATTATTATTTGTTTATGTCACTTTTATTTGTTTGTTGATGTTACGTTCCCTCCAAATCTAGGGGTACCAAGGGAAGTAACAAAACACAACGTTGACCAGGCACGGGAAAAAAGAGAGGAAACCGTTCTCTGGAGTCACGAACAGGCCTTTTAATAGTCAAAGAAAAGGAACACGGGCTGCTCACCAGCTAACTTGCACATTTAAACTAGTGTCCCATATCCAGGAGCACATCTCTTATGGACCTACAGAACACAGGTTGTACGCATGCAGCCAGAGGAGGAAAATGGGGGCCCACTGCAGTCTTCCTCCGGTCCTATATGGAGGCCCTGATTGGGAATTAGGAGCACCTGGGGAGAGGCTGCACCTGGGGACAATCAGGCAGCACCTGGAGAATCAGAGGGAGAGAGAGAAAGACACACACACACATACACACACACACACACACACACGCGCACACACACACACACACACACACACACACACACACACACACACACACACACACACACATAAAACCCAACGAGTGTTTGGCCACAGTTACCAAAAACACTCAGACTATTGGACATGAATCGTGAAATCTCACCCACGGGACAGAACATCGGCCACCACATTATCCGCTCCCTTCTTGTATTTGATGACGATGTTGTAGTCTTGTGCCAGCAGGGCCCAGCGCATCAACCGCTGGTTGTGGTTGAACATCTGGGACAAAAATACGAGTGGGTTGTGGTCTGTGTACACCACCACTGGCGTTGAACTGGACCCAACATACACTTCAAAATGCTGCAGGGCAAGGAGCATGGCCAGAGTTTCCTTCTCAATAGTGGAATAATTCAGCTGATGTCGCTTGAACTTGGTCGAGAAGTAGCACACAGGATGGCACACACCCCCATCACCTTCCTGCAGCAGAACAGCACCAGCCCCAGAACCACTAGCATCCACCTCTAGTTTGAAGGGAAGGGTGAAGTTAGGCGCACACAACACTGGAGCACTACAGAGGAGAGACTTGGCAGAGCTAAAGGAGCGGCAACACTCCTCAGTCCATACAAATGGAACATTAGGGCTACACAGTTGAGTTAGCGGTGCCACAACTACCGAAAAGTTCTTGCAAAAACATCGGTAGTACCCAGCCATACCGAGGAACCGCCGGAGTTCAAGTCGGGTGGCTGGAGCTGGGTATGAAAGGATGGCTTCCACTTTAGCATCCACGGGCCTCACATGCCCATGACCCACCTGTTTGCCTAGATAGGTGACAGTGGCCTTGCCAAACTCACACTTTGCCAGATTCACTGTTAGCGAGGCTCCTGCAAGTCGCTGGAACACACATGTGAGAATAGCCATATGGTCAGTCCAGTTGTCGGAAAAAACCACCACATCATCAAGATACACATTACAGTTGGGCACATCCCCCAACACCAAGTGCATTAAACGCTGAAATGTGGCTGGTGCATTCCTCATGCCAAAAGCCATCACAGTGTATTGCATAAAGTGGTCAGGCGTTACAAAGGCCGAGATGTCTGAGGCCCTAGAAGTGAGAGGGACCTGCCAATATCCCTTAAGGAGATCCAACTTCGTGATAAACACACTAGGACCAATACTGTCGATGCAATCATCCATACGGGGCAAAGGAAAAGAGTCTGGAACAGTTAGTGCGTTCAACTTGTGAAAATCGGTGCAGAAACGCGGTGTTCCGTCAGATTTAGGAGCAAGCAAACATGGACTGCTCCAGGGGCTGTGGCTAGGCTTGGCTAAGCCATTTTCAAGCAGATAACCCATTTCCTTTTTCATTTTCTCCCTTTTCTCTATGTGACAACGATACGGATGTTGCTTAACTGGATGAGCATTTCCAACATCAATGTCATGCTTTAACACATTAGTGCTCGATGGCACATCACCAAATAGGGTCGGGTGAGCATGAAACAAGCCGACTACGTCGCTTCGCTGGCTTTCTGGAAGATACGCCAGGTTAGACTCTAAGCTCAACATGAACTCAGAGTTCGATAACCTACCACACTGCTGACCACCAGAGGGCACTATCAAATCATCCTCAACCATCGACACTGCACAGGCTAGGGAAGTGGCCACGCTGGGAACAGCAGTCACCACAGTGCGTTGCTGCTTCCCCTGGGAAGCTTCCCTAGCATGATAGGACTTAAGCATGTTAACATGGCACAACCTTGTTTTTCTCCTACGCTCAGGTGTGTCAATGATATAGTTGGTGTCAGACACTTGCCTTACAACCACATACGGACCTGAGAAACGCGCGTTGAGAGCAGATCCGGGTGTAGGCAGCAACACCAGCACCTGCTCACCAGGCTGAAACTGCCGCTTAACTGCTCTCCTATCGTACCTGTTCTTCATGTTTTCCTGCGAGGATGCAAGAGCTTCCCTTGCTTGCTGTTGTAAACGCTCACGACACTGGGACACAAACTTCTTCACATCAGTTTTCGGAAGGGACTCAGACATCAATTTATCTTTTAGCATCTTTAATGGGCCACACACATTGTGCCCAAACACTAGATCAGCTGGGCTAAACCCAATAGACTCCTGCTTTGCATCACGAATAGCAAATAACACGAAGGGAACACCCTCGTCCCAGTCCCTGCCTGTGTCATGGCAGTATTTACCAAGCATCGACTTCAATGTCTGATGCCAACGCTCAAGTGCCCCTTGTGATTCAGGATGGTAGGCACTAGACACTGAATGGGAAACACCCAATGACTGCAAGGTTTGTCTAAAAATCTTGGAAAGGAAGTTAGTTCCCTGATCAGTCTGCACAACCTTCGGCAACCCAAAGGTGGTAAAAAACTTGGTCAGTGCTTTAATGATGGCAGGTGCAGTGATTTTACGCAAAGGGATAGCCTCAGGGAAACGGGTCGATACACACATCACAGTCAGCAAAAACTGATTACCTGCCTTGGTCTTCGGCAACGGACCGACACAGTCAGCAATGATATGGTCAAAAGGCTCACCAATAGCCGGAACAGGACACAACGGCGCTGGGGGAACTACCTGATTTGGTTTACCCACCACCTGGCATGTGCTACAAGTTCTACAGAAACACACTACGTCATCTTTCAATCCTGGCCAAAAGAAATGTTGAAGGATCCGGTCATAAGTCTTAGTCTGATGGCATCCCTGGCCGTGTTCTCAGGGTGTGTGCAGTTCAGATGGCAGAGGTGTTCACAGACATCTTCAACAGGTCCCTGTTGCAGTCTGTAGTCCCCACATGCTTCAAACATTCCACTATCGTTCCTGTCCCGAAAAAGACAATCATCACCTGCCCCAACGACTACCGCCCAGTAGCACTCACCTCCACCATAATGAAGTGCTTTGAGCGGTTAGTCAAATCATTCATCACCTCCTCCCTCCCTGAATCTCTGGACCCCCTGCAGTTTGCCTACAGAGCAAACAGGTCCACAGACGACGCCATAGCCCTCTAGCCCTCACCCTCCACACTGCCCTCTCACACCTGGACCCGAAGAACAGGAACACATATGTGAGAATGCTGTTCATTGACTACAGTTCAGCATTCAATACCATTGTGCCCTCCAAGCTGGCCATCAAGCTCAGAGACCTTGGGCTCAACAGCGCCCTCTGCGACTGGATCCTGAACTTCCTGACGGGCAGACCCCAGGCAGTGCGGGTGGGAAACATCACATCCTCCACCCTGATCCTCAACACCGGTGCCCCTCAAGGCTGCGTGCTCAGCCCTCTCCTCTACTCCCTGTTCACCCACGACTGCGTGGCCACACACAGCTCCAACACCATCGTGAAGTTTGCTGATGACACGACCGTCATCGGCCAGATCACAGACGATGACGAGACGGCGTACAGAGAGGAGGTCAAAAACCTGACATCTTGGTGCCAGGAGAACAACCTCCATCTCAACATCAGCAAAACAAAGGAGCTGATTGTGGATTACAAGAAGCAGCAGGGAGAGGGTCACGCCCCCATCGCCATCAATGGGACTACGGTGGAGAGAGTCAAAAGCTTCAGGTTCCTTGGGGTCCACATCACTGAGGACCTGACATGGTCTCTTCACACCACCACCATCACCAAGAAAGCTCGACAGCGACTCTTCTTCCTCCGCAGGTTGAGGAGGTTCAAAATGGATTCCAGGATACTCTGCAACTTCTACAGGTGCACGATAGAGAGTATCCTCACTGGCAGCATGACGGCCTGGTACGGCAGCTGCACCGACCTCGATCGTAAGGCTTTACAGAGGGTGGTGAAAACTGCACAGCACATCACCAGGACGGAGCTGCCATCCATGGAGGACCTTTACTCCCAGCGGCTCAGGAAGAAATCACTACGGATTATCAAAGACCCCCATCACCCCAGCCACAAACTGTTCTTTCTGTTGCCGTCTGGCAGACGTTACCGCAGCATCCTGGCAAGGACAAGAAGATTTGGAGACAGTTTCTTCCCGCGGGGAGTGAGACTGTTAAAAAATTGAACTGTTGAAACAACTTCAAACATTCATCTGCTACTCAGTAGTATGTATCTAATACCTAATATATATATATATCATTCCAATAACTTGTATATAGACTCTATTGCACTATTCCACATCATAACTTTATTTTATTTTATTTTATAACTATTATTCTTTTTGTATTACTCTTGCTCTTATTGTTATTATGTTATTATGTTGCATTGTTGGAGAAGCCTGTGACATAAGATTTTCAACTACATAATTACTCTGTAGCTATGTCAGATTGACAATAAAGAACCTTGAACCTTGAACCTTGAACCTAGTCACACCTAAGTGGCCAGACCACATGTGCTCATGTGATAACGCCAGAACCTGCTGCCGACAACTCACAGGAACCACTAACTGATAAACGCTGTTCCAATCAACACCTGAACCAACTTCTGCATCACTTGATTGGTCAGCCCACCGGCGCATCAGCACCCCATCATCCACAAAAAACAACTGTTTCTTATTGCATTCGTTAGGGTTCTCAGCAGCGTTGAAACACTTGATCAAGATAGGATCATCTCTCTGTGCCGTGATGAGCGCCTCACGGGTCAAAGGTATAGCCACCTCTGGAGCAATAGCGACAGGTTCCATTTCACCATCACACACTGTTGGAGGACCCTCCACTAATCCATCAACAGAGGTCAACCTGTCGTTAGATAGGGCAGAAACAAGCCAAGAATCAGACAAATCCACATCCTGAGCCTGCTTACGGGCCTGAGCTCTGGTCAAAACACTAACTGCAAATACCTCCGGATGAGTCAGCGCTAGGTTATCATCTACAGCACCAGGAACTGGAACGTCAACAACCTCTGGAGTAGGATACACTTTACCTCCGGCTATATCGTTTCCCATTATGAAATCCACACCGTCGATTGGAAACCTGGGGAGTACGGCAACTGTGAAGAAACCAGTAGCCAGTTTGGACTGGATATGGACATTGTGGAGAGGTGCGGGCACAAAACCCATTTCGATACCTCTTACCACGGCACTTGCATCACAGGCGGACTCAGTACTCAAGGGCAGAGCACTGGCAAGAATGAACGACTGTGAGCCACCACTGTCTCGTAACACCGTAACCTGCCGCTGGTCCTCCACCTTCCCTGATAGAGAGACAAAAGCAGTGGAGATGAATGGCTTAAAACACTCATCAGGCCCCGTTTTAACAGTGGTCTGACCACTAGGACACACTGTTTTAATCAAGCCCACCCCTTTTGGTTGCTTGCCACCTGCTGCCCGCTGTCGCTTCAAAGCTGCACAGTCTGCTATCACATGACCTGGGTCATGACAAAAAAAACAAGCTCTGTTTAGCCTGGGATCCAACACTGGAACACTGGCACAGGGAACGTAATTGTCAGGAGCTCTACGATAAGTGTCTCGCTGAGGAGGATCACGCTGAAAAAAAACGCTCTTGTGTATCAGTGCAAACTCGTCTGCCAGAGTGGCAGCCTGCTGAAGGGTAGTTACTTTCTGCTCGTTCAGGTAGACTACCGTACGCTCAGGTGCACAGTTTTTAAACTCCTCTAACATCATCAGCTCACACACTGAAGTAATGTCATCAGCTTTACAAGCTCTACACCACCTGTCAAAGAGGACTTTCTTCTCCCTCGCGAAGTCCACGTAAGTTTGGCCAGAAGTTTTCTTCAGGCCGCGAAAACGCTGCCTGTAGGCCTCAGGCACAAGCTCATATGCCCTGAGAACAGCACCTTTAACATTCTCATACACTAAACTATCCTCGACAGAAAGAGAAGAACAAGCCTCTTGAGCCTTGCCGACTAGCTTACACTGTAAAATAATAGCCCACACGTCTTCTGGCCAGCGCAGAGCAGCAGCAATGCGCTCAAATGCACCAAAATAGATCTCCACCTCTGATTCACGAAACACAGGGACCAAAGAAATATGCCTACTCACGTTGAAGGAGGCAGCAGGACCAAAATATGTAATGGCAGAATCACTGCCCCCCCAGCTGCCTGAAGCTCTAGTTGACACATCCGGACAGCAGTGTCTGCCTCCAACTTCCTGATCTCCAGCTCCCTCCTGAGCTGAAAATCCCTATCACGCTCCTCCTTGTCCCACTGGAGACGAGCCACACGCACTTTTACCCTGGCATCTAATTTAGACCCCGTAGGTGAGGACCCTGCCGAAAACGAGTCAAACTGAGGCATGGTGAAAAGTTTTGCCTGTTCCGTAGCACTCTGAACACCTGGTGTAACACCAACGCGGCCTCCACCATGAGATACTGCTGCTACAGCCCCGGCCACCGTGCCAGGAGATTCCTGGCAGATCCATAGTTACTGTGTTTTGATTTTGTTTATTAAATATCTAAAACTATCTTGCTTCAGTATAAAAGTGGCCACTGAATGTATGATGTTTCACAATTATATAAGGCCAACCTATTTTTATCCTAGCTGTCCAGGTACAGCCCAGGATGGTCAGTGTGGGGTGTCAGACAGAATCTCCACTGCCCAGTCCTGCACACAGTGATGATGAGTCATCCTCTGTTTCCATGGACCACCCTGGGGATATGCCATGGAGCCCAGAGGAGGAAATGATGAGCGAGTCGTCTGACGAGGAACCATCAAAAGAGCCACTGCAGCAAACTCATTTTGATCTCAAGTAAGGCTTCTTTTAATTTGAGATGATGTGTATTACCGAATTGTGTCAGTCAGAAATAGCAAGTGTTTTTTTTCTTTTTTCAGTGCTGCTGACAAGTTCATTGTGTGCCAAAGCCAGCTGATGTCCTTGTTCACCATTTGCCCTGCCTGTTGTAGGGAAACCCAGGGTTATGTGGAGCGGCAAGAGGGAACGTATATCAAGATAAAACAAGAGGATATGTGTGAATTCCACTGATGTAAAAATAAAGGTTGTATCATAACCTGTGTGTAAATGTTTGTTTTATTTTTATGTTTTATCAATTCACTGTGTATATACTTCATTAGTTTTATGGTATAATTGATTTTTGACTGACTAAGAGTTGTACTGGCAATGTTCTGCTTTTCACATCTCTTAGTTCTGTGCAACATGTGGGTATGAGCGTTTTTGTCAGAACCAGCCAATGCTGCACAGAAACATGCCAGCCTGCAACCTGTTACTGAGTGGGGCCATCCACTTTTCAGGTTGCATGGCTACCCAGACAATAAGGATGTTGAAACTGTTTGGGCTTCAGTGCATCAGTGCCAGCACCTTCTTCCGCCATCAACGCCTGTACACAATCCCTACTATCGTGCAGGCCTGGCAAAATGAGCAGGCTGGGATCATCCGAGAACTGAAGGAGATGGGGGGTGGGCTAATCCTCTCTGGTGACTGCAGGTAGAACACTTCAGCTTGTATTATTGACAACCCGGTATCACGGCAAGACGTGAACATGTGACGATCTACCATGCTGGGAGACGTGAATATGTCACGGTTTCGTCCCTTCAAACGTGACAGTTACACGGTATTGTTAACATGGCCCAACCAGTGGAGAAATACCCGGAAGTGCCAAGCAAATGGTTTACCAAGACTATTGGTCGGTTTTTATTGTCAAAATTAGATGTTTTAAATTTATATTTTAATCGTCACACTCGATTTCGCCGATTTTCTTGTTGCCCTAGCTGGTCGACACCTCTTTTAGCAGAAACAAAGGCTACATTAATGTATTAAATCGATGTTAATCCATGTGTGTGGATCATAGACTTTTATATTTGATCCAATTGGTAGATAGGTTATATTTACACCTTTCTGTCTGTGATGTTTTACAAATCAGATATTAGAAGTAAAACATGTGAAATAATATAGCAATATTCTGTACAATTATGTGAAAACATGAATAAACTACACATCTTCAGATGTTATACATACACAAGTGTCCTACACTAATAATACAAAGTTATTATGGCTGTGTGTACCTTGTGTGCACCGCCTAGTGGTTAAAGCACGTTATTGAATTAGTTGTGCATAATGATAAGTCAATAAACCTTAGAAAATCTTGAAATCTTGAAAGGGATATGCAAAATAGCCATTATATACAGTCTTTAATTAAATATTAGTAGAGAATAACGAGTAATGAATATACTTTATAGGGATCTGCAGATAAATGTGTAGTCTTCTCAAGCAGCAACTATCAAATATCAGTAGTTATACAAATCCTGTTTCAATCACATTAGTATGCATAAAAAGTGACAGGTGCTGTGACAGGTCACACCTACTACTACTTAAGCTAATGAGCCCCTTTGATATGCTAATAGTTCCCTTTGTTCGAGGTGTTATCGCATGTAGGTGTGATATCCTTTGATGTGAGGGGTGAGGTGTTGTAACATGTAGGTGTGATATTCCCCCTTGTAGTAGATCCTTTGTTGTCTAATCTAATTAGCCTTTGATGTCTGCCCTTTGTTGTCTAATCTAATTAGCCCTTTGATGTCTGTCCTTTAATGTAAGGGGGTGAGGTGTTGTAACATGTAGGTGTGATATCACACCGGAGTGTTATAAGCCTTTGATGTCAATCTAATTAGCCCTTTGATGTCAGTCCTTTGATGTAAGGGGGGTGAGGTGTTGTAACATGTAGGTGTGATGTTGATATTGTATTTGTAATGTTTAATTACTTCACACAACTTTAAAAGCCCCTATGAAGTTGTTGTTAACTAAGGATGTTCTTTTGAAAATGTATGGCTTGTGAACTAATGTTTAATTACTTTAACTACAACAAAGTCTCTTTGAAGAGGGTAATAATAATTTAAAGATCTTAATGATCCCTTGATCTTGTCTTTTTATTGTTTAATTACTTTGTTAACTATAAGGAAGATGTACTGGTGTGCTTCCCTAGATGATGTAAATAGTCTAAGTGTCATGTTAGGGGGACATTACGGAACTCAGGAGTCCGCCCTTGGAGGCTTGGAGAGCGGATAAAGAGAGGTGTATTCACTGGTGTTGGGCCCTGGATGATGTAAATAGTCCAAGTGCCATGGTAGGGGGACATTACGGAACTCAGGAGTCCGCCCTTTGAGGCTTTGTTAACATTAATGCTTTTTGCTTTTGTTTTTGTTACTAAGATACTTTTTAGATACACTTTTGAAGTGAGCAACACTTTACAACTGGTAGAAAGTTAAGTACTTTGTATGGAATTGGGTTTTCTTTAGAGCTGTTTTCAGTGAGTCAATGCAGTTTCTGATCATTTTAAGTTTCAAGGCTTTATGGCTTTATGGCATATGCCCATTAGCTACAGTGTAGATATGTCAATGAAAAACATAGGTCACAGGCTCCTCCTACAGTGCAACAAATATATATATATATACATATAGAGCACATAAAACAGATAAAATACTGCAATAGAATGTTTTGATATGACAGATTTGTGCGTAATTCTCTCACAAAGGAACTGTAAGATACACGTTTATGTATGGAAAACTTTATAACTTGGTAAAATATTCATTCATTTGTAATGAATTACTTGACTAACATTACTTTTTTTAAATATATGTTTTTAGATGCTTTACTTTGATTTCTTTCATGTTATTTTACACAACATTACTTTTTTCATATTTTTCAACATACTGTGATATTTGTTTTTCTCTCCTTTTTCCATTATATTTTTGAATATACAGTGATTTTTATCAAAATACAACATGCAACTATTACATTATACAATATTACGACTTTTTGCGATATTTTCAACACAATATACTTGTACCTTTTTTTTTTTTTGTAGGGCTTCAGGATATTTGGCATGCCATGCATAAAACCGGTGTCATCTTTCCTGAAACTGACGTGCTGTCCGTTTTACAAACACGTTATTTTTCTGCTTCTTCACCCTCTGAATTTTCCTCCCCGTCCCTCTTCCTTCAGCCATCACAACAACAATCAAGTCAGATCTGTCAAATTAAACACCTCTTCCCAAAGCGTGACTTCCCTATTGAGGGGGTAGGGCAGTAGGGCCTAACATTAACTAACATGCAGAAAGTATGGTATGTTTGAAAAAGACTAACCATCTATCCAATTCAAGCTGTCTTTAAGATGTGACATCGCGCTCTGACTTTTTCCCGTAAAATCGTGACAAACTATTACTTATTATTAAATTTGACCTCATGCTGCTTGGTTGAAAATGATAGATGAAAAAGAATGTGACTCTAAAAGGTTTGTGATTTTAACACTTTTCTACTGACACTAGGCAGATTTAGCTTGTAGGTCAGAGGGTGAATACAGGCATACTTGGTCATAGTATTTTTGGTGAGGTGAGGTGTGATATTCCCCCCTGTAATCGATCCTTTGTTGTCTAATCTAATTAGCCTTTGATGTAACACATTTATTTTCTTAAAGACTGTGACTCTTAAAAGCAAGTTTTGTGATTTTAACACTTTTCTACTGACACTCTGCAGATTTAGGCTTTTTTCTCTTGCCAAGATACTTTTAGATACACTTTGAGGTATGCAAAAAGTTAAAACTAGAAAAATCAAATACTTTGTCTAAATCAGGGCTCTCCAACACGTCGATCGCGAGCTACCGGTAGCTCGCGGGCAGCTTTTCAGTAGCTCGCCGCTCGATTATCGATTATAGCGTAGTAAGGTTGCTTATTGATTTTTCGGCCGCGGCTGGACAATAACGTTTTTTTATTTTAGATTTTTTTCTGTCACACGAATATCAAATGGTCGGTGACGCAGAGATCAAGGAACAGACGTGACAGCAGCACAGCGACAACACACACGGAGCAGTCTGCTTTCTCCACCAGCACGAGTCCAGAACTAACAGCAGAATGACCCGCTCTGAATCAGGCCCTGTCGCTGCGCCTCAGAGACACACAGGGAGGGATTTGTGTTTTTTGAAAAACACTCGTTATCGTCATGTCAGGTTTTTGGTGGATTTAATCAAGTCTTGGATTGCAGAGTATGAATGTCCTCTTGCTATTTTCAGTTGATAAATACTTGTGTAAAGTTTGTGAAGGCAGGAGGAAAGCTTCCGCGATCACCGTCTCCTCTCCGTTCCTCCAAACCCCGCCCCCTCCCTGAAAATAATGAGTGACAGGCTGATAGTGACCCGATAGAAACTTTATTATTCACTTAATCACTGATTGAGATATGATGAAGCTAACTTAATCTCATACATTCATGGGATTTATGTAACAGTAAGACAGAGAATGTAAGTGTGCACCCACATGCACTATTTTTGTTTTTATAATGCTATTGTAAATACTCCTGCTGTTTTCAGACTCAAGTCATGTGTGTCTTTTTTTTAACAGAAGACCGTAGCTAGAAGCTGCAGCTAGACTGCAGAAGTATTAGTTTTTTGTTTTTGAGGATGGAACCATTTTCACACACAGATATAGGGAGGCTAGACCTATACAATTGATTTATTATGGTTTATAATTTAATGTCAAGACGAAGACGAAGAAGAAAAAGATGGCTGAACAACTGTTCAGTGTCAATCCTGTGGAGATCTCCAAAATAATGTTCAGCTTAAGTCTCAGCAAAACTCACAACATTTCTGGAGCCTTGTAGACCCAGAAAACTATAAGAACATTCACCAAGCAGCACTGAAAATGTCTGCTTTATTTGGTTCTGTTCTACATACCTTTGTGAAGCAGCTTTTTCTGACATGAATGAAATCTAAATACAGAACAAGACCGACTGATGAACATTTAAATGACTCTATTAAGTGAACCTAAGTGGGTCCAGCATACACCTCTATGGTGGACTGTATGCAGTGCCATTAATCTCACTAACAAAAGAGTGAAATGCTTGTAAGGTGGTGATTAAGGACACTTATGTGAATGTTCAGTGATGTACTTATTATGTGGGCCATAATAATATGTGAGAAATCTTCGTTTTCTTGGACCTTATTTTTGATAAGCTTTAGGTATTGCAATTTCACACGTGTACAAAAGTATAGCTTAATTCAACTGATGAGGGCTATGTGAATAAATGTAAGCGATGTGATGCAAGTAGCTCTTGGCCACTTTCATTTTTTGAAAGTAGCTCTCAGATGAAGAAAGGTTGGAGACCCCTGGTCTAAATAGATGTTATTTAAGAATGTGACTCTTAATGGCAGCTTTTTGATTTAAGTAAGACAATCCAGCTAAACAATGTCGTTGTTGATGACTTTACTGATTTTTGCTTTTTTTCTGCTACCAAGATACTTTTAGATACAGTTTGTTGTCTGAAAACTCTACAACTGGTAGAATGTCAATCACTTTGTAACACATTTATTTTCTTAAAGACTGTGACTCTAAAAGGCAAGTTTGTGATTTTAACACTTATTCACTGACACAAGGCAGATTTGGGCTTTTTTCTCTTGCCAAGATACTTTTAGACACACTTTGAGGTATGCAAAACCTTAAAACTAGAAAATGAAGTACATTGTCTGATTAGATTTGTTCTTAAAGACTGTTTCTCTAAAAGGCAAGTTTGTGATTTTTAACACTTATTTACTGACACAAGGCAGATTTGGACTTTTTTCTCTTCTTGTGTTACCAAGATACTTTTAGATACACTTTGATGTATGCAACACTTAACAAAAGGGTATAATATGAAGTACTTTGTAAGGAATGGGGGTTTCTTTAACCTGTTAAGCACCTAGCCTGTTTTTCATGTTTCAGGCTCGAAAATGACATGCCCAAAACTAGAGATGTCCCGATCCGATCACGTGATCGGGGATCGGAGCCGATCACGTGATTTTCAAAAGATCGGAATCGGGAGAAAAATATCGGGGATCGGAATTTTTTTTTTTTTTTTTTTTTTTTTAATAATTTTTTTAAATAATTTTATTTAATGTTACAAAACAAAAATGACCATGTTCACGTCTTAAAGTCATCCTGAGGCCTTAGTTTTGGTTTAAAATGACACAACATCATGTATGTGTTGCTTCTTTTGGGCTTGTTTTCATAGACCTGGTTGCTTATTTCTCTCAAATCTGGCAACAGAGTGGGCAGGGCGCAGTGTCTAATAGTAGCAACAAGAGGCTACGTTCAGCTGGTGCCTCGGGAGTCGGGACAGAGAAAATGTCAGGAGTTTGGAAGTATTATAAAATTGAAAGCGAAGGCAGTGTAACAGCCAGATGCAATGTTTGCAAGGCGGAGGTTCCGCGTGGTGGAAAGAACAGAGCTACGTTCAACACGACCAATCTAATACAAACACCAACAACAACACGACGAGTACACAGCGGCCACTCAGGTAACGGCACTGAAACAATCGACACTTTTAGAGACTTTTAAAAGGAAAGAGAAACTGCCCCAGAACAGTGAAAAGGCCAAAAGAATAACAGCCAAGATAGCTGAATTCATCGCGTTGGATGACCAGCCGTTATCTGTTACCTTTTTTTTCTCTTAATGCATTGCATAAAGATCGGATCGGGAAAAATCGGTATCGGCAGATTGTCAAAATCAAATGATCGGAATCGGATCGGGAGCAAAAAAAGGTGATCGGGACATCCCTACCCAAAACAAATGACTACAACTTAACTTCTAAAAGGGTTATATGAATAATTTCTTTTATCAAAGCAAGATTACATCTGTGAGTTGGATGTAGAAGTGTCAGAATCAATATAAATGTTTTTTATTTTAAAGAAAATTCAGATTTTACATAGTAAAAAACTGTAAATTATAGTGTCCGTCCAAAAATTATTTTTTACAGATAGTGAAAACTACCGTTGGATGATGGGTTAGTAGACTAAAAGCTTTAGGAATCCAAAGTACAACATATAATAAGTACCCTGTATCAAGATTGATGCAAAACAAGTGACATTTGATCTTTTTAGAGAGGTTTAGCCAAAACCACCCCACCTCTGAGGTGATTTGGGTGAATATGTTTTTTTTTCTATATCTCTGTCCCCCCTTGCTCGATTTTGATCGTTGACACACCTTTCTGACCGTTAGAGCCAATAGAATCGAAGGGGGTGGCTCACATACACACTCATGGTAAAGAGAAAAGGTGGGGGCTGCGCGTCTGGAAATCGAAAGCAGAGTGGAAGAATCTCTCCTTCTAGAATTTGGAAACTAAAAAGCAGTTTTATTGCTTATGGATTATCAGAAATCATTTGAAAGAGGGCACAGATACATTGGATTAACCTATGGATAACTGCAGCATCGTTTTTTTATCGTTTTAATGCCATTGAAGACCAGTTTTGACCAAGGTAAGCCATGTTAGCGTTTCTAGCTACTTAGCTCCACATGTTATGATGTACGCTTTCATTTATAGCGTTGCAAATGTTTATCACTGAGTGTTGAGTAGGGCACCACTAGATTCAGTGTCTCCAGGACACCAAAAACGAGTGGTTGGTTGTGCATCTAGGATAAGTAATAAGGGAGTTATGAGTGAGTTTAAGTGCCGTTTTAGGTTACATTTTTTCGCTCGTGGCTAATTCAGAGGCTGAGTGCTAGCATTGTGGGGTTTTTTTGGAGAAAAAAAATTAAAAAGATCAGTTAGCTGAGTTTCTTCCCGTTACATGGATATAAAACATTCATAGTTTTATTCAATATTAAGATTCCTTAGACGTTGTTTCCTGCAAATGACGCATTTATCCGCCCGGTACCGGGCGGGCCGTGCGTAACAGGTTAATACCCCGTTTTTTTAAAAACACTTGTTCAGTTAAACAATGTAGGTTTTCTCTGATATTTGAGTTATTTTCAGCTACCAAGATACTTTTTTGATACATTTTTATGTAGGAACATTTGGCAACTGATAGTATGTCAATTATTTTGTAACAAATGTATTTTCTTAAAGACTGTGACTCTAAAAGGGGAGTTGGTGATTTTAACACTTTTATTTTTTCTCCCGTTGTCTTTCACTTACTTTTTGGATACAGTTTTATGTATGACAACTTTACAACTGGTAGAAAGTTAAGTACTTTTTCTGAACAGATTTTCTTTAAGACTGTGTCTCTTAACCTGTTACGCACGGCCCGCCCGGTACCGGGTGGATAAACGCGTCATTTACAGGAAACAACGTCTAAGGAATCTTAATATTGAATAAAACTATGAATGTTTTATATCCATGTAACGGGAAGAAACTCAGCTAACTGATCTTTTTTTAAAAAAAAATCAAAAAACCCCACAATGCTAGCACTCAGCCTCTGAATTATCCACGAGCGAAAAGATTTAACCTAAAACGGCACTTAAACTCACTCATAACTCCCTTATTACTTATCCTAGATGCACAACCAACCACTCATTTCTGGTGTCCTGGAGACACTGAATCTAGTGGTGCCCTCCTCAACATTCAGTGATAAACATTTGCGACGCTATAAACAAAAGTGTACATCATAACATGTGGAGCTAAGTAGCTAGAAACGCTAACATGGTTTACCTTGGTCAAAACTGGTCTTCAATGGCATTAAAACGATAAAAAAATGATGCTGCAGTTAATCCATAGGTTCATCCTATGTATCTGTGCCTTCCTTGAAATTATTTCTGATAATCCATAAGCAATAAAACTGCTTTTTAGTTTCCAAATTCCAGAAGGAGAGATTCTTCCACTTTGCTTTCATTTCCAGACGCGCAGCCCCCACCTTTTCTCTTTACAATGAGTGTGTATGTGGGCCTCCCTCTTCGATTCTATTGGCTCTAATGGTCAGAAAGGTGTGTCAACGATCAAAATCGAGCAAGGGGGGCCAGAGATATAGAAAGAAAAACCATTTTCACCCAAATCATCTCAGAGGTGGGGTGGTTTTGGCTAAACCTCTCTAAAAAGATCAAATGTCACTTGTTTTGCATCAATCTTGATACAGGGTACTTATTATATGTTGTACTTTGGATTCCTAAAGCTTTGAGTCTACTAACCCATCATCCAAGGGTAGTTTTCACTATCTGTAAAAAAGAATATTTGGACGGACACTATAATTTACAGTTTTTTACTATGTAAAATCTGAGTTTTCTTTAAAATAAAAAACATTTATATTGATTCTGACACTTCTACATCCAACTCACAGATGGAACCTTGCTTTGATAAAAGAAATTATTCACAAAACCCTTTTAGAAGTTAAGTTGTAGTCATTTGTTTTGGGCATGTCATTTTCGAGCCTGAAACATGAAAAACAGGCTAGGTGCTTAACAGGTTAAAGGTAAGACAATCCAGTTTTATGGAAGTAACTTAAATTATTTTTGTTTTTTCTCCTACAAAGATACTTATAGTTACACTTTAATGGATGCAAAACTTTATAACTTGGTTTAATATTCATTATTTTGTAATGAATTGAGTTTTCTTTTTTGTTTTTGTTTTTCAACATACTATTGTACACAATGACTTTTCCATATGTATATATTTTTTCTGACAAACTATACTTTGACTTTTTCCGTAAAATCGTGACAAACTATTACTTATTCTTAAATTTGACCTCTTGCTGCTTGGTTGGAAATGATAGATGAAAAAGCTACAAAGCTTAAAGAACTTTCTAAAAACTCTCAATTCTACAGATGACTCCCCCCACTCAATGCAATAAGTCCACCCCCCACTCAGCAAATCATCTAAAACGAAGGACCCCACTAAGACGACCGTTGAAAACTAGCCAGGGATCTGAGAAAAACCAAGTCTCCCCCCGAGAGTTGCAGACAGGAACACACTCCTGGACTACCATCGTCACCACCATTGTGGACACCCAAATCTTGCAGTACTACTGCTGCTGATGTTACTCCTTGGGGCCAAGAGGTCTCTGTTTTTGAACATAGTGAAATCGGAGTTGGTTGATATTCTGGAGAGGGTGCTGCATCGGTACAGAGAAGAAATCTGCAATGGATGCCGAGTCAGTCACCCCGGCCAGAGGCAACACGATTGTCTGAATGACATTCCAGAATATTTCTTCAGAAACAATTACAACGCGTTAATGAAAAGACTTTGGCTCGCCGACTTCATTACTGCGATTGACCAGAGTCTTAATGATAAAAACATTTACACGGCTGAATGGAGGATCCAAGGCGCTTCGGAGGCTTTTCTGCACAATCTCAAAAACTGCAGACGCCTCAAGGAGAGACTTGAAAAGATCCATGCCGAGCTGGATGGAGAAGATGAAGACTAATAACCAGCGGTTGATTGAAGCCAGGGATTTTTTTTTTTTCGATTGCATTATTTTGGAAAAAGACCAGCAGACCAAGCGTCACATATTGGGTCTGGCAAATGTGAACAACTTTTCCTCTGGACAGAATAACATATATACTAAAAAAAAAAACAAGACTTTTTTGACATGATTCTTGAAACCATTGAATCTGTTTGTGGAAGGTATGGAGCTAGCAGATGGTGAGGATGATTGAATACTGACGAGTGTAAACCTCATAATATGATTATTTTGAGTTCAGACTATGTTCCATGAAACTGCCTTGAATTGAACCAAAGTGGCTGGAAATGTCATTCAATTTTGAAATGTATGTAAGATGTGTCTTTGTATGAAGGGTAGTGTGTTTTCTATTTTTTATTTGTGTTTTTATTTGCACCTGTACCTCAGTGTAATTTGACCTTGAGAAGTGCACTTCTGTATGTGTGGAACTGTACACTGTATATATGTCTTTTTTTTGTATAAAATATTAATAAAAACATTGTTAAAAATAAATAAATAATAATAATACATATTATTTATCAAGCGCTTTATCAGGTGCTCAAAGACGCTTCAAAGAGGTAAGGTACGTTTATTTGTATAGCACATTTTCAGACACAGAGGCAATTCAAAGTGCTTTACATCATCATTAACACTTAATAATAAGTGTTAGAAAAATATCACTGGTCACCTGCTTGAGCTTCAATCTCAGGATCCATGTATTTATTATCCTCTCAAGAATGGAAGTCAAAATAAAAAAAGAGAATTTGTTGGTATTTTTGTTGGTAAATCTCAAAATTCTGACTTTTTCTCAAATATTCTGACTTTTTCTCAAATATTCTGACTTTTTCTCAAATATTCTGAGTTCTCAAAAATCTAAAAAGATTCTGACTTTTTCTGAATACTTAAAAATAATAATAATCCCTGGTCACCGGCTTGAGCTTCAATCTCAGGATCCATGTATTTGTGATCCTCTCCAGAATGGAAGTAGTCATCACATACAGAGCATCAACTAGTTCCTGAACAGTGTCCTTCACATGCTGATATCCAAGAGAGGGAGTTACACAGTCACAAGATGAGGAATAGAAAGCAGTATTCAATGTTTACTTCAGATTAGCTCCACGTCAGAAATGAGCATGCTTGTCATATGTCTATCTCCATAGAGGCTGAATCATCATGTTAATCACATAGCTATCATATGCCTCAAACAGTCCTGATGCTCTTCTAGGTAATCATACATCCTGTCATGTTCACAGCTACAGTTGATACCTTTGTTATCATGTTACTCTCATGTTGGAGGAGTAAATTCAGTGTTTTACCAACAATAACACAGCAGAAAAGAACACAATAAAATGAATAAAACATAATGGAATAACAGATTCATAAAATACATGCATAAAAGAGATACAGAATAGTTTAAAAACAACCTTGTAAATACGGTAAGTGTTAAAACAAGTTAAAAGACTTCTGGGTAAGCAGCTGTAAAAAGTAGTGTTTTTAGCCTCGACTTAAAATAACTCGGCGTTGGGGAGCATAAATGTGCAAAAACACATTTTATTTCAAATCTTGTGTCCAACAACAGAAATAGGCCCCAGATCCTTTTTACCACTCTTAGTTGTCTTTTAAATCCTTGTAACTCTCCCTGTGTTGTGCCATCACCTACTCTAGTGCCCCTTTCACACCAACGCGGTTCCCGTTCTAGCTCCGTGCTAGAGCTTTTCTGGTTCGGAACCGTTTTTTATTTTCAGTCCCCGTTTTGTTCACACCGCTCAGAGCCCGACTGGTGCTGCCGCTGCTGCGTCATGACGTCACCGTTTACGTCGCTGATTTTCTCCCCAACGGCGTCGGGTCGATGATCGTGTTGCTTTAATCATACGAAGTCAGATTAAATTACATAACTACTTATCGACCCTTATACTTTTCTCCAGAGTGCCGTGGTTCATTGTTTATTAATGTGTTCAGCGGCATTTACCGAAAGCTGCAGTGCTGCCCGCTGTTTGGCATCACAACGCTGTTATGAAAGTGTCTCTGGTATAAAATGGGTGATGTTAGCATAGCAACCGAAGCTAAACTGACTATCCTATTGTGGCATAAGCCGTTTTCTACAGGCACATTTTACCGGCGTATTTGTCATTATGATTCTACTTGTGATAGTCGGACATGACAACCTGTGCAGCCCATGTATTGATTCCATCCGATAGCTGCTATAATACAATATAATACTGCCTCCTGGTGCCGCAGAGATGTCATGAAGTGAAGGAGGTTCTATAAACCAGCTGTGGGCAGCAGATACTGTGAGTGTCGCGGACATGAATTCATAGATAAAGGCAGACTGGTGCACACACTCTCCTGTTTTGCCAATCCGGTGCTTAAACAAATATAGCTCCACACCTCTGGCCGACATGTCCTTAAAATGAAGTCCGAGTTCGACATTTCAATTCATGTCCTGCCAACACTGGCAGGACAGAAGGCGACACGCCCGTTCTAAGCCGTGTCCCTCACTCCTCACATCCCAAGCTGCATGATGGAAAAAGAAAGTAATCCAAAAGTAATCCAAAAGTAATCTAAAAGTAATCTGATTATGTTACTTTTTTAAGACACGTAACTGTAACTGTATTCGGATTACTTTCAGAGCCATGTATTCAGTAATCAGTAACTGATTACATTTACAAAGTAACCCTCCCAACCCTGCATATGTTCAGCCTCAGAAGAGAGAACAACATGCACCACCATTACAAACAACACATCAACAGTTGTAAAGACACATCTACAAGCAAATAGCAACATCCAAATAGCAGCACCTTCACCTCTAAAACTACAATACATGTTAATAAAAGCACCGAATAGCAGTCAAAGAGGAACGGGCCTGCGTGTTACTAAGATCACATAAGATGAGATAAGAAGTACTTTATTCATCCCAATTAGGGGAATGTTTGCGTGGCAGCATAAAAAGACAAGACATTGTACATTAGAGAAATGAAAAGACTAGAAATAAACAATCCAACATGTAAATAATACATGCACTTGTTTTGCTGGATAAACTTGTCCTCAAAATATAAATAAAGTTGTATGAAAAGAGGATTACAAATATTATTTTAAATATCAAATAGTTGGTGAGCCCCCCCCTCAAATGGCATTTTCCCTGTGTCCTTTCTTCTTGGTGACCAACTTCCATGTGAAATAACATCATTTTATTTGTTATTTTATTTATTTAATGACTTCATTGCTTTATTTCTATTTGTATAAATATTTAGAGAGATTAAAACAATATATATCCTCCTCTGCTGCCACCTTCAGGATAGCTAGAGTAACATCAGCTCTACTGAACAGCCTCTATCTATCTATCTATCTATCTATCTATCTATCTATCTATCTATCTATCTATCTATCTATCTATCTATCTATCCATCCATCCATCCATCCATCCATCCATCCATCCATCCATCCATCCATCCATCCTATAATAGCAGGGTGATGCAGAGTGGGGTCGCCTATCCCTTTAAGAGAGAGAGAGGCGCGGCGCGTGCATGTGTAGAGCGAGAGTGAGCGAGCGTAGTGTGTGTCCGGAAGAGAGCGGGAGTAGCAGCAGTGATCAGTCTGTCTCCAGTTAGCTGAATAACAAAGTCCTGAGGAAACACAGCGGCCTCCCAAGGAACAGCCTGCCTGTCTGCCTCATTTCAGAGTGGGTTATTGAAGCCGAAGCCTGGTGCTTCAGTCCGGGAAGACTGCAGAGAGTCCTCCCCTGTATTCCTCCACTACGGTCTGGGAGCAGCATCTATCTCCACTGTTGCTGTACCCATGTTAATGTCCCTCTGTGGGACCAATAAAGGACTTCTGATTCTGCGGATAGACAGAAGAGAGGGGGGAGGGGCGGGTTGGAGAGCGGCCTTCTTCTTTTCCCGAAGAGTCCTCTTCCTCGCAGCCCACCGTATCCCAGGATGCAATGCGCGCCAGTGACGAGGACACAAAGCAAATGTCGGTCCGGTCTCAGAGAGAAAGCAGCACGTGAGGAGTAACTGATAAACGTGAGTATCGGGTTTAACTTACTTTAATAACTGATAATTGTGAGTATTGGGTTTCATTTACTTTAATAACTGATAATTGTGAGTATTGGGTTTAATTTACTTTAATAACTGATAATTGTGAGCAGTGGCGTTTTTATATGTACAAAAGTGGTGGGGCACAAAAAACTTATATGTCTATATATAAGTTTCTGCAGTGACGTGCAGTGAGGTTCATGGCTGCTGAGGCACTGGCACTGACTCTTCAGGTTTACAAATATTATATTTTGACCTAAACCAAAATATAATATTATTTTCAAAAGCTTTTTTTGTCTGATGCTTCGATTAATTTTAAACAGACAGTTCAACAAAAGGATACCCAAAAAATGTCATTTTATCATTTAAATATTGAATTGTTCTCTCTTAGTAAGATCCCATTTTCAATAAAATGGCGGTCTTACCTTGACTTGAAGATGAAGTCCATTTGCCTATCCTTCTGGACAAAAATGTCTATAACTTTTTTGTAAAAGTCCTCCTTATGTTCTTGTAGTTTCAAAAGTCTATAATAAATCTAATCCATAGATTTATGATAAAAAAATTATATAAGTAGGGTAGACATGTGGATGTTATCCGGCTAATCAAAACGTGCATTTATCTAACAGGTACGTTTCCCACAGATCTTATTTCGAGCTATTTTCTAAAATCCTCTGGAGAAATCTCATTGCTTTTTTGTGCTTACTTCCTGGTTTTAGGACACGCCACTGCAGCTCTCTCGTCTCCTCTTCACACAGCACACTTTTCGCGGCACACGTACTTACAGCCAATCAGCTCTGAATGATTTGAGATGACGTATCGTGGGGATGGTAGCTCCGTGCCCCTCTGGTCATTATTTTTTTGCCACACACATTTCATTACAAAATACTCTGAGCATGCGCAGTGAAGTTTTTACAGTCACCGTTGACTTCACAGCGAGAGGAAGGGGCATAATCAGGTTTTGTCCCACATGGCTCTAAACAGCTCAATAGGCACACACTGTGACTGTAGACACACTAATTAGAAGAACACAGACTAAAACAGCAATGTACAGATGAATCAGATGATTAAACATGATCTTAAAATATATTTTATATTTTTTTTTATTTTTTTTTTGCATTTTTGTAATCATTATTTGTAATACTTTCTGCTGGCACTAGGTGGGGCTGTGCCCCACCTGCCCCTAATGACCAGTCGCCACTGATTGTGAGTATTGGGTGTTTTGTTCTCGTACTGTATTTACAATCAATACTCCAGACTACGACGTGCTATATTCAACGTTTATTGTTATACCGGAGACGTAGACATTCATGTCTGGTAGGAAGGTGAACTTCAATCAACTCTCTGGCTGCGCACGCATACTGGTCACGTCACGTCGGCCAATCATTAAAAAAAATTAGGCTTGTTTGAGATGAGCTGCGTCTCGCCTCGAAAGTTGACGAGAATAGCCGATTGCAGCCGGGGGAGGTCTCAAAAAGCTCGCCTGAAGTCGGAAAGGTCGGAGTCGGCTTGACTCTGTTTGCAATGGCGGAAATTGCGTTGGCGTTCTTCGTTGCAGATGAAGTGGATGCAATAGAAATCCCATAATTATTATATCACTACAAATGAATGACTCAAGTGTCTGTTCATTTTAAAACAAATCAATACAAGGGGGGTTGAATCCTACATTACAAAGACAGAACCACTTATTACTTTTCAAAACTACTTCCGTCAGTGGTCTTGACCAGTTTGCATTTATAAAGAATGCACAAATGTGTTTAATCGTTAATGTCAGATATGTACGAAGTAAATACATTTGTTCCTGCTCAAGATTAGATTCAACTTTATTGTTATGGCACAGATTACAGGTACTGAGACAACGAAATGCAGTTTAGCTTCTAACCAGGAGTGCAACAAGCAGTAAAGTGAAAAGTAATGTACACAATCTACAGAATAAAATATAGAATGAGTTGAATGATGAATAAACAGTGAGGGGTATGAATACACGAGATATACACAGTAGCCTGTGAGCAGTATGAACAGTGTGTATGAATATGCTAAGATATATAAAGTATGAAAACGGTAAGCAGTGCAAGTATAGTATAAAATATATAGATATTCATTTAATGATGATAAACATTGTGGAACAATGATGAAAAATGTGAATGTAAGTGGCGACGTAAAACTGACACAAAACAACAACAAACTTTTGCCGAGCCAATTGGAGAGTTTCATCTCCAGCACGGGGTAAAACCCACCAATGAGCGCTCGGCTCGAGATACCAGCGAGTCGTTTCCCATCAAGCATTTCGCCTCCGCAGCCCGTGGAGAGAAACTCAGCGGCTTCGCCGCGCCTCGCTCTCAAGTCTGCGGGCGTCTTTGTCCCGCGAGATTTCAACGTCTCATGTAGGCGAGTATGGAGCTAATTTCCTGCCATAACTCCACAAACAAACTAAACAGGTTTTACAAATGCCTCAACACAATGTGGTTTGCAAATACAAAACACCATCTACAAACTAATGCATTTAGTTTTGCAAAGAAAAAACGTATCTATCAAACAAACTCAGACAAATTCAGCATAGGTTTTACAACTACAAACCTTTTTCTTCTCACGGCGGAATATTACTGCCAATTATAATACTTCCAAACTCCTGACATTTTCTCTGTCCCGACTCCCGAGGCACCAGCTGAACGTAGCCTCTTGTTAGCTTACTGCTACTATTAGACACTGCGCCCACTCTGTTGCCAAATTTGAGAGAAATAAGCAACCAGGTCTATGAAAACAAGCCCAAAAGAATCAACACATACATGATGTTGTGTACCATTTTAAACCAAAACTAAGGCCTCAGGATGACTTTAAGACGTGAACATGGTCATTTTTGTTTTGTAACATTAAATTAAAAAAAAAAAAATTTTATATCAAAAAAAATTCCAGATTCCCAATTTTTTTCTCCCGATTCCGATCTTTTGAAAATCACGTGATCGGCTCCGATCCCCGATCACGTGATCGGATCGGGACATCTCTATACACAACTTTTTTTTACAACTACAAACCATTTTCTTCTCACGGCGGAATATTACTGCCAAAAGTCACGTGACTTTTGGCAGTAATATTCCGCCTTGGCTGGCTCATACAGGGTGTTTCTCAATCGCGAGTAAAGCTGCTGCAGAGCCACTATTTCAAGCATACTACGTCATCCAGTGCCACCGAAGTACTGTTCCAATGTCCAGCATACTTGGAAATCTACCGAGCCCGGCGTACTTCGTAGCGAGAAATGTCGACGTCAGTAAAGTGTTCAAATCTGGATCAGTTTTTATCAGATCCGTTGCAGCCCCTTTTTTAGAGATTTGGGTATGGAGGAAAATAGAGAGGGTTGTGTTTTCTGACACTTGGTGAGTTCCCTGGAACACCGGGGACACATATTCATGTAGAAAAGACGTACAAAAGTGCATTTTGCATGATAGGTCCCCTTTAATACCTAAAGTCAAACCCAGGGGCATTAACATGTTGCATTTAAATAATACGGATAAACACGTGACGTTAGTGAAGTTGCACGTGCTGCCGTTTACTATTTTATATTGAAATCAACTCAGAAGCTTCCTAATGTCAGACAGAGATCTCGACTCTGTTATGGATAACTTATACTTTATATTAAGTTCATAAATAGATCAAAGTGAAAACATTGGACCAAAAAAAATGTGCTTATATTTGAAGTATATCCATTTGATTTTATCATCTTATCTTGAAGGTATCATGCAAAATGCACTTTTTGATGTCTTTTATACATAAATATGTGCGGTGTGTAAGGAGACTCACAAATGTCAGAAAATAAAACGTACCCACATCTGTAAAAATTGGGGTACAACGGAGCTGATCCAGATTTGCTGCGGTCATGATGACATTACTAAAAAGGGGGCTGCTTTACATTGAACTCCTGGCAACGTTGTGCCCACGTCCCAAACTATCGTCTCCATATACAGTCGGCTAGCTGAATCCCCTCCCTCAGCTCCCTCAGCTGTGTGTCTGTGTGTTCAGTTTACGAGAGGGACTTAGAGTAGAGTTGAGTTGTATATATATATATATATATAATACATACAAGTGTTGCACGGTGCACCAATATTAGAAAGGTATCGCAATACCCTGCTGTTAAAAATGTTACGATTCCTCCATTTCATTAGTATCGGTACTTTAAGACTGACGTTGTTTTAATAAGAGCCGTATTTCCTGTGTGTGTTCAGCGCTCTGCTTCCACTCCCTGCAGCCTGTCAGCTCCTCTCAGAGACTGTGTTTGTTGTTTCAGATGATGCTGCTATTTTAGTTGATACAAACTTTCCTGTCGGCTCCCAGACCGTAGTCGAGGAAAACAGGGGATGACTCTCTGCAGTCTTCCAGACCCGAAGCAACAAACTTCGGGTTCAATAACCCACTTTGAAATAAGGCAGAACGGCGAGCTCTTCTTTGGGGGCCGTTGAATTTATTAAGGTCTTTCTTACAGATCTAACTTTGAAGACACTCGACAGACCTATTTTGCTGCTGCTTCGTTCACCTCAAAACACACACACACACACACACACACACACACACACACACACACACACACACACACACACACACACACACACACACACACACACACACACACACACACCAGTGTTCCCGTTAGAATATTTCTTTGCCGGTCAACATGTCCGTTAAAGTTTAAATTTTCCGGACAAAATGAGAAAAGTGCCGGTCAAAGGTCTTCTTTGTTATTTATTGAGCTTTTAAACAAATTGATATGATTCGACATTAAACAAACTAATTATAGTAGATTAACTACATTATTCAAAAGTGTTCAGTAACTTATAACACGGGAATAATAAACGGAGCGCTCTCTCTCTCCTGACAGCCCGTCAGTATCATGCAGCTCGCGGATCCAGTAATGAGTGACCCGACAGTAAAACTAAACATATCTATAACTAGTTTAGGTAGTTTGAGAGGTCATTAAAATATCTACGTGTGATATTCTAACCTGAAGTGTGTGTTGCTCTGCTCACCGCTGCAGGTGATCATGCAGAGCTGCGTGTCGACTCGTCAGCAGCAGCTGATCTCTCCCGTCAGATTAGACTATACTCGCGTTTATGTCCATATCGATCAGATCCAGCTAGTTCTAGCTAATGATATGACTACCTGCTTATTAAAAGACACCTAAACAATAAGCGTCGCTATGCAACCGGGTGAGGCCACAAAGTATAGCACAGCATTATGCATTTGTTTACATGCCCACCGGAACCCAGAGGCATTACCAACAGATCAACGCACAATCAACCCATACAGGACATCTCTTTCTCCACGTGTTAGACATTAGAATTGATTATTCTTGTCTGTCACATACTCTTCTTGTCTGTCACACACTCTTCTTGTCTGTCACATACTCTTCTTGTCTGTCACATACGCTTTTGTCTGTCACATACTCTTCTTGTCTGTCACACACTCTTCTTGTCTGTCACGTACTCTTTTGTCTGTCACATACTCTTCTTGTCTGTCACACACTTCTCGTCTGTCACGTACTCTTCTTGTCTGTCACATACTCTTCTTGTCTGTCACGTACTCTTCTTGTCTGTCACATACTCTTCTTGTCTGTCACACACTCTTCTTGTCTGTCACGTACTCTTTTGTCTGTCACATACTCTTCTTGTCTGTCACACACTTCTCGTCTGTCACGTACTCTTCTTGTCTGTCACATACTCTTCTTGTCTGTCACATACTCTTCTTGTCTGTCACGCACTCTTTTGTCTGTCACGTACTCTTCTTGTCTGTCACGTACTCTTCTTGTCTGTCACGTACTCTTCTTGTCTGTCACAGACTCTTTTTGTCTGTCACAGACTCTTCTTGTCTGTCACGTACTCTTTTGTCTGTCACATACTCTTCTTGTCTGTCACGTACTCTTCTTGTCTGTCACGTACTCTTCTTGTCTGTCACGTACTCTTCTTGTCTGTCACGTACTCTTCTTGTCTGTCACATACTCTTCTTGTCTGTCACACACTTCTCGTCTGTCACGTACTCTTCTTGTCTGTCACAGACTCTTCTTGTCTGTCACGTACTCTTTTGTCTGTCACATACTCTTCTTGTCTGTCACGTACTCTTCTTGTCTGTCACGTACTCTTCTTGTCTGTCACGTACTCTTCTTGTCTGTCACGTACTCTTCTTGTCTGTCACATACTCTTCTTGTCTGTCACACACTTCTCGTCTGTCACGTACTCTTCTTGTCTGTCACAGACTCTTCTTGTCTGTCACGTACTCTTCTTGTCTGTCACAGACTCTTCTTGTCTGTCACGTACTCTTCTTGTCTGTCACGTACTCTTCTTGTCTGTCACGTACTCTTCTTGTCTGTCACAGACTCTTCTTGTCTGTCACAGACTCTTCTTGTCTGTCACGTACTCTTTTGTCTGTCACATACTCTTCTTGTCTGTCACAGACTCTTCTTGTCTGTCACAGACTCTTCTTGTCTGTCACGTACTCTTTTGTCTGTCACGTACTCTTCTTGTCTGTCACGTACTCTTCTTGTCTGTCACAGACTCTTTTTGTCTGTCACAGACTCTTTTTGTCTGTCACAGACTCTTCTTGTCTGTCACATACGCTTTTGTCTGTCACATACTCTTCTTGTCTGTCACATACTCTTCTTGTCTGTCACACACTTCTCGTCTGTCACGTACTCTTCTTGTCTGTCACATACTCTTCTTGTCTGTCACGTACTCTTCTTGTCTGTCACATACTCTTCTTGTCTGTCACGTACTCTTCTTGTCTGTCACATACTCTTCTTGTCTGTCACGTACTCTTCTTGTCTGTCACGTACTCTTCTTGTCTGTCACGTACTCTTGTCTGTCACGTACTCTTCTTGTCCGTCACGTACTCTTCTTGTCTGTCACAGACTCTTTTTGTCTGTCACAGACTCTTCTTGTCTGTCACATACTCTTCTTGTCTGTCACGTACTCTTCTTGTCTGTCACGTACTCTTGTCTGTCACGTACTCTTCTTGTCTGTCACAGACTCTTTTTGTCTGTCACAGACTCTTTTTGTCTGTCACAGACTCTTCTTGTCTGTCACGTACTCTTCTTGTCTGTCACGTACTCTTCTTGTCTGTCACGTACTCTTGTCTGTCACGTACTCTTCTTGTCTGTCACAGACTCTTTTTGTCTGTCACGTACTCTTTTGTCTGTCACGTACTCTTCTTGTCTGTCACGTACTCTTCTTGTCTGTCACGTACTCTTCTTGTCTGTCACGTACTCTTCTTGTCTGTCACAGACTCTTCTTGTCTGTCACGTACTCTTTTGTCTGTCACGTACTCTTCTTGTCTGTCACGTACTCTTCTTGTCTGTCACAGACTCTTTTTGTCTGTCACAGACTCTTTTTGTCTGTCACAGACTCTTTTTGTCTGTCACAGACTCTTCTTGTCTGTCACATACGCTTTTGTCTGTCACATACTCTTCTTGTCTGTCACATACTCTTCTTGTCTGTCACACACTTCTCGTCTGTCACGTACTCTTCTTGTCTGTCACATACTCTTCTTGTCTGTCACGTACTCTTCTTGTCTGTCACATACTCTTCTTGTCTGTCACGTACTCTTCTTGTCTGTCACATACTCTTCTTGTCTGTCACGCACTCTTTTGTCTGTCACGTACTCTTCTTGTCTGTCACGTACTCTTCTTGTCTGTCACGTACTCTTCTTGTCTGTCACGTACTCTTCTTGTCTGTCACGTACTCTTGTTGTCTGTCACAGACTCTTCTTGTCTGTCACGTACTCTTTTGTCTGTCACGTACTCTTCTTGTCTGTCACGTACTCTTCTTGTCTGTCACGTACTCTTCTTGTCTGTCACGTACTCTTCTTGTCTGTCACAGACTCTTTTTGTCTGTCACAGACTCTTCTTGTCTGTCACGTACTCTTTTGTCTGTCACGTACTCTTCTTGTCTGTCACGTACTCTTCTTGTCTGTCACAGACTCTTCTTGTCTGTCACAGACTCTTCTTGTCTGTCACGTACTCTTTTGTCTGTCACATACTCTTCTTGTCTGTCACAGACTCTTCTTGTCTGTCACAGACTCTTTTTGTCTGTCACAGACTCTTTTTGTCTGTCACAGACTCTTCTTGTCTGTCACGTACTCTTTTGTCTGTCACGTACTCTTTTGTCTGTCACGTACTCTTCTTGTCTGTCACGTACTCTTCTTGTCTGTCACAGACTCTTTTTGTCTGTCACAGACTCTTTTTGTCTGTCACAGACTCTTCTTGTCTGTCACGTACTCTTCTTGTCTGTCACGTACTCTTCTTGTCTGTCACGTACTCTTCTTGTCTGTCACGTACTCTTCTTGTCTGTCACGTACTCTTCTTGTCTGTCACGTACTCTTCTTGTCTGTCACGTACTCTTCTTGTCTGTCACGTACTCTTCTTGTCTGTCACAGACTCTTCTTGTCTGTCACATAAGTGGCGCAACTGATGCGGTATTGCACTAAGGGAAATTATTTTGACCGGAGAGATTTAGATTTGCCGGTCTTCAGCATATTTTACCGGTCATAATCCGGTAATTACCGGCTAACGGGAACTCTGACACACACACACACACACACACACACGCCACACCCCTCTCTCTCTCTCTTAAAGAGATAGCGATCTGACTCGGCATGACCCTAATATCATAGCACTTGTCATTTTACCTTGAATGCCATTGCTTTAATTTATTTAATTTATTATTCTCATTGTTCAAAGGTTTGTGTTATGACTGAAACATTTTTCCAGGTTTGAAATAAAGCACAATAATGACATTTAAGACAGTTTCCCTTTTTTAAGAAATCGCAATTCTTGACTTGGTATCGAAACAAAAATGTTGGTATCGTGACAATACTAATACATACAATGGCACTGTTCTAGTGGTAAACACTGAATAAACGTTCTGCCCCAACCTATCAGAAACATCGCTGTATCAGAATAATGCGCAACGTGTTTTGGGAGTAATATGGTCTGATTACATTAGCAAGCATCGCTAACACTGAGAGCTAACGCTGTACTGGAGGGAGTATGTGTGAAGAAGCCGGATATTAAAGGAACTCACCTTGTGCTAAACCCGCATAGAGAAAGCGTTTGAGCTCCATACTGTTTCAGAAATAATGCTTGATGTGGTTTGGAACATAATCTATAGTGATGTTAAAGGTAGGGTAGGTAATTCACTTCAGAAACACTTTTTGTTATATTCCATGGAATGCTCTTAACATCCCGATAGCAATGAATATATTAAATGCTTTGACAATAAATATATACAAATATTTCATCTGTGGAAGCCGTGGCGCTTTAAAAAGCACGACCATCGGCCTCGGCCCGCGGCAGATGATTGGATGGCCTACCATCTGTGCACAAACTTATCTCGTGCCCTCATTGGTCATGTGCGCGTTTGTTTGTGTTGGAGGAGGGGCTCTGTGAGGAAGTCTGAAGGAAGGGGCAGATTTCTTTCGGTTGTGTTCTTTCAAATTCTAGCGCACTCGAGCTGGTTTCTCCATTCTTACCTACCCTACCTTTAAGTACTGTGCAGAGGCTTCGGAGCGTGGTTCGAATAATCCAGGAAATATGTATCCTTATCCCATAATAATAAGACCATCAGAAATGGACAGAAGACTTTTGCTTGATTTCAGTTTTTGGAGTGCTGTCAAAGGGATGCTAGCTGTGACTGTCACTTCTTATTTCTTTTTTAAACTAAAACAGTACGTCATTTTAAATATGGTTTTGTCTGTAATGCTGAGTTACATTTTGCAATCATAATTTTGCCACCCTGTGTATAATTAGATCAATTAATTTTTATTTTTATCATTTACTCTGTGATTAGGACAATTCTGGAGGACTGGGTCTGCTGGGGAAGGAGCTGCCACCCACACAGGACCCCCCTTGGTGATATTGTCATATCATATACACAACTACGGTGTAGTTATGCTATGCAAACGTAGGTCACCGGTTCCTCAACAGTACAACTCCTGCCTATTGTCTAAGTGTTAAATGAAGGGCACAGCTAGCAGTGCCTTAATAGGAGCCCCCTCCAACTGTCTAAAACAATCACTAAAAACAGACCAACATCTCATGCAGCCAGTAAATACAGAGCTAACCCTGCTAACTAACATTAGCATGAATGACTCAAACCTACATGTAGAAACTCATATCTGCAAACAGAAAAGTAGAAACTTCGCCCCCACGCTCTCCCTGTCCAAACTAAGCAATGTTACTATGATTTAGATCAGCTACAGTACTAACTCACCTGTTGTCCTGAAGCTCTCCAGAGCATCTGGAAAAAAGGTGTAATTGACAGACAATCGAGCCAACAGAAACACAGAGTGGGCGGGACTTAGCAAATCAATAGGCAAGCATTTAAAATAAGGAATGGATAAGGGCTGCAAAGTTAATGAAGTGTTACTCGTGGTTAGATTTTCAATTCTTATACTCTACAGTTTCTCTGAATATGTGTTTCCTGTTTCCTGCAGACGTCCAGCAGCTGGTGGTGGTTAAAGAAGAGGTTGCCCCTGAGCAGCAGGAGTGGAGCTCCAGTCTGGACCAGGAGGACCCAGAGCCCCCCCCACACATTAAAGAGGAGCAGGAGGGACTCTGGATCAGTCAGGAGGGAGAGCAGCTTCAAGGGCTGGAGGAGGCTGATATCACCAAGTCCACATTCACTCCTGTCCCTGTGAAGAGTGAAGATGATGAAGAGAAACCTCAGTCCTCTCAGCTTCATCAAAGACAAACTGAACACCTGGAAACAGAAGCTGATGGAGAGGACTGTGGAGGACCAGAACCAGCCAGGAACTCAGATCCAGAGAGACATTTACAACCTGAGACTGAGGACAACAACACAGATGACATATTCTGTTCATTTTCAGGTTGGTATTAGTATGTTGTCTTCACTGGGACATGTCTCCATGCTTTAAGGTTGAAAAATATCTTTATTTTTCTCATACTGCCTCGTTTCACCCTCTGTCTGAAACCAGAGCCCAGTCTGCTCTGATTGGTTAGCTGGCCGGCTCTGTTGTGATTGGTCGACCACTTAGCGATGTCCCGTCCCTTAGCCTATCATGTACAACGTGTTGACGCCACCGTGAGTGGCTGGCTGTTTAAGCAGTTCTCCTGTTTCTCTACTTTTTTAGTTATAGTCTTTATTCTTTTCATTACTCTTTACCTTCACTGTACCAAGTTTGTTGAAGATACAACATTTACTCTTATTTATCCCCAACGGGGAAATAACTTTTATTTGTACCCACACATGAACACATGCCGAAACTGAACCCCATGCAGGATAGGAGAGTGAATGGGCAGCCAGTTTTCCGGCCCCCAGAGCCGGGTTGAAAACACGGCGTGCGAAAATATACGGGTGGTGCTGCAGCTAGTCCTGTCCTCTGTGAGAAGGTGACGGTGACTGTCTGCGAGGAAGAACAGGCTGTTCTAACTTTAATAACTTTATTGGCTCTCCAGGGTAGTGAATTGAACATGCAATAGTAATTGGGTGTGGAATCTGTAATATAAAGATAAATAATAGATAATAATAATAACAATAATAATTAAAGCTGCAAGCAGCGTTGAGCGGGTCTTCGACGCTCCGCAGGCTGTTGTCCGCACGTCGACGTGTGTGTCTAGGTGTCTCGAGGACTCGGCCGTTGGCAAACGTGGGAAGTTTCAGGCCGATCGGACAATGTATTTAGGAGTTACAGCAGTATCATAAACATTGTGTTTGATGGCGAGTGATCTGTCGCCATGGCAACGGAATTTGATGACACCGCATAATACGCCTAGATGTGTTGAGGGCTGCATCGTTATCAAACCTGTGAAGTTTTGGGCCGTTTGGAGCATGTTAACTGGAGTTATGAAAAAAAGGTGTTTCACGGCGACCATTTTGTTACCAAAGCAACGACATTTGACGAATCTAAAAACTGACACATATATGTCTCGAGGGCTTGACGGTTAGCACACATGTGAAACTTTTTTACCATTTACACAGGAGTTAAAGCAATATGGTGCTTAACGGCGAGGGATGCGTTGCCATGGCAACAACTTTTGAGGAAAACTCACTATTGTCATATTGAGGTGTTGAGGGCAGGACCATTAACTTTCATCTGCAGTCTCGTGCCGTTTGGACCATTTTCCATTGATTTAAGACAACATTGTGTTTTATGGCGAGGGATGCGTTGCCATGGAAACGGCATACGGTGAGATCTCAGATTTCACGTAGAGCTGTTCAGGGCCGCAGTGTTAACCATCACGTGAAGTTTGGTGGCGTTCTGAGTATGTCAGTTGGCGTTATGACATCATCGTGTTCCATGGCGAGGGATCGCCTAGCATCGAGCGAATGCGAACTTTGGCGCCAAATCACGGCTACGCCGTGCGAAAGAAAAAGACTTCCGTGATAACTTTGAATTGCCCATGTCTCGAGACGCTACCCGACGAATTTCGATTCGTACGGATAAAGTCCCTGGGAGAAGATAGATTTCGTGCGGAGGACGAAAAACGCGATAAATCGCGTTTTTCCGACGCCAAATTAGAAATGGCCGGCTTCCTGTACGTTATTTTATACACCTCCAAGAGGCTTTTTGGTTTGTCTCCGCACCCTAGATATGCGTAGCGAGTTTCGTTAGTTTACGTGAAAGTTAAAGTGGGGGGAGTTTACATTTAAAAACGGAAGTGGGTGTGGCCTACACAATTTTTGACGCAAAGTTCCGGAACCAATTACACATCTGAAGTTGCACCACTTCTGACGCGCGTGCAACATTTGGTGAGTTTTCACATATCTTGCGGGGGTCAAAGGTTTATCGGTCGCTGCGCGACCGATTTCAATAGGGTCTTCGCCGACCTAGGTCTCAGACCCTAATTAAAACAGAAGTGCGCGCAGTGATGAGCGGGCCCTCGCGTCCGTGCGCCTGTCGGGGAGGGCGGCCGGTCATCCCGGCGTCACGCAGACGCGACGCGAGTCCTCGGAAATGAGCCATCTGTCATTTCTATAATTTTCGCGTCCCAGGTCCTCCGGCAAAGACCCGGAAACGGATGTCGGCGCGCCGTCTCGAAGGAAAACAAATTTCTCTAAAGGCTCGTCGAGGATCGATTATCAAGGAGGCTGTCTGGAGGAGCCGTAACCGAGGATACACTGATTTAGAGGAGAGAGGAGAGAGGAGAGAGGAGAGAGGAGAGAGGAGAGAGGAGAGAGGAGAGAGGAGAGAGGAGTCTCTCTGGAGGAGCTATAACCGAGGGTACACTGATGTATTCTCCGGAGTCCATTTCAGCCAACAGTGATGTTTAAAAGAGGCGTGACGCATGGCTGTACTTATGTCAACGAAGCACAGCTCTGCAAACTGTTCCCGTTGTGATTATAAGTTATTTGAGATGATGAAATGTGCATCAGACTTTCTGCCCTTTACCGTTTGTTTACTCACTAATCACATCTCCCCTGGATGGTAGGCTATGTATTTATTATACAACTGCTTTCATTGTGACGCGATGTTTACAGTGAGAACAGCTGCTGAGGTCAGTGCAGAACAGCGTGTATAATATATATCGCTCAATAATATATGTAACAGGCCTACTGTACATTTCACACTTTATTTGTAGGCTTTAGGAGATATCTACAAATAAACGGTGTGTGTGTTGTGTGTGTGTGTGTGGTGTGTGTGTTGTGTGTGTGTGTGTTGTGTGTGTGTGTGTGGGTGTGTGTGTGTGTGTGTGTGTGTGTGTGTGTGTGTGTGTGTGTGTGTGTGTGTGTGTGTGTTGTGTGTGTGTGTGTTGTGTGTGTGTGTGTGTGTGTGTGTGTGGTGTGTGTGTGTGTGTGTGTGTTGTGTTGGGTTCCCGCGGGGTCTTAAAAAGTCTTAAATTTCATCATCTGAATTGAAGGCCTTAAAAGGTCTTAAATATGACCAAAAAAATAAGAAAGGTCTTAAATATGATTTAGAAGGTCTTAAAATGATGGGATTTGAAAGGTACTTCTGTGTTGCGATCGCGTCTAAAATGTGTTTTGGGGGAAATGTCCGGGCTGCAAGTACGGTAATAGCCTTTCAGTTCCCCCCAACAATTTGTATTGAAATAAATCAACATGGAACCAGTAATCACTAACTTTGTTTCCCCCGGCCCCTTAACGGAGAACACCCAGCTAGTAACCTAGCAACCAAGCTTCAGCTAGCGGCAGTCAGAAACTCATGTCTCTTCGAATCTACTTACAAATAAATATGGGGAAGTGTAAGTTCAACCGTATTTGGTTGGAAAACATCGAATTTAGTGCTTGGTTGAAACCAGTGGAGGGGAACGTGTTTGAAGCCTGCTGCACCCTTTGCAAAAGAAATTAGCGTTTGTTTGGCTAATGTAGCGTTAGCTAGTGCAGCGTTAGCTAGTCCAGCAGCTCCCGCAACAACACCGTTGGACCTCCGGGCGACGTTTGGGTCTACGTCAACCCTAAAAGCGGAGGTGCTGTAGTGTATACGCTAAATACCGTAGTTAAACACCAATCATACAACAGCAACGATGAAAGATTGTAGCCAAGGCAGCAGAGCTCTGAATATAGCTCTTGTTACTCACTCTCTCTCTCACACACACACACACACACACACACACACACACACACACACTGCTCGATTATGGCAAAAATCATAATCACGATTATTTTGGTCAATAATTGATATCACGATTATTAAATACGATTATTCATTGACTTTGAAAACATCCATTTATTGAACTTTAAAACAAATAATAATTTGAACAGTATCTTTTTAACTGTTGATTACCCTGAACGTATAATTCAACTGAAAAACCAATACAAAAATTAATTAAATAAATGATATATTTAAATAAATAATATCAAAATAATAAATACCAATAAACAAGATCAACAAATATTTTGGAGCGCACTTCCACAAGCTACTAAACATATATAAATATGATAAATAAAAATAAATTAGACTAAAATTAATGAGATCAAATATGTCGTAGTGCACTGTCACAACCTAGCAAAGCAAAATAATAGTTTTTTTCGATTATGTTGTTTTTGTAATTGTGGCAGGCCAAAATCGTAATTGCGATTAAAATACGATTAATTGCACAGCCCTAACACACACACAAGCACACACAGAGACACATACACACTTTTTGGCTAACACAGTTCTGTACTGTTATGCTGTTATGTTCAGTCATTGTTCTTATGTTGAACATGAATACATTTGATTTGTAAGTAATTATGGGACGTATTTCTTCTTTCATAGCAATTTTCCTTCATACTTTCTTGCCGTGAAATAGGTCTTAAATTCTATTCGAAGTGGTCTTAAAAAGGTCTTAAAAAGTCTTAAATTTGAGTTGGCGAAACCTGCAGGAACCCGTGTGTGTGTGTGTGTGTGTGTGTGTGTGTGTGTGTGTGTGTGTGTGTGTGTGTGTGTGTGTGTGTGTGTGTGTGTGTGTGTGTGTGTGTGTGTGTGTGTGTGTGTGTGTGTGTGTGTGTGTGTGTGTGTGTGTGTGTGTGTGTGTGTGTGTGTGTGTGTGTGTGTGTGTGTGTGTGTGTGTGTGTGTGTGTGTGTGTGTGTGTGTGTGTGACAATAGGTTCCTCGCACTTCATGCTAGGACACCGTTGGGTCCTAGCGCTCCGTGCTCGGGCCCTAATAAATTCATTTTATTTAGCGCTTCTCATCTGCCAAGACAAATCCCGAAGCGCTTCACAACAGACTACATAATTAAATGTAAGAGATAACAAGTTCAAAATTAAATTTTAAATAAAAATTAATTAATTTAAAAAAAGTCAAAAATGGGATAATGACCAGTGACATTGTTAGACAGTAAATCAGGTAGATAAAGAAATGGCACAATTAGCTGGCCTATACTGCCCTCTATTGGCCAAAGGCCTCCACAGAATGACGATTGAAATGACAGGTTATTACAATTAAGTAATGAACTATTATAAACAATCACACATGAACAATATACAGGAAGGCACACAATGAAATCTATATAACGACTATAATATAAAGAACACTGCATACATTGGCCCTGCATCAACTGGGCGTTACATTGTTCATTATGCAAGGTGAGGGAGCGTCGCCTGGTGCGGCCGCACCTCGCGGCTTTGCATTATGAACATTAACCCACCAAGAACCAAACCAGGCAAGAATATATGCACTTACAATACATTTTCATGCACGCACACGCATGAAAATGTATTTAGTATCCTATCCATGTGAACATGATTTAAGTGGGGGGTGGACCTCACCTCCTCTAGGGGGGTCTGGGGACATGCCCCCCCTGGGAAGATTGTTTTATTAAATGTTGAAGTTCAAAGCATCAATCTGGTGCACTTTGAGAGCAACATGAAGAGATCTATGGACACATCTCTCAACATTCATATGAAACAGAACTGTTAACTGATTTTCCTTTTCTTTATGGATATTTTACAAATCCCTCCCTTTTTCAAACTTTATTCTTGTTTATTAATAACAACTTTTTTTTACTGTAATATAGTATTTTACACCTGTTTTTCATTTATTCTCTTATTGTTTTATAACTTTAATGATCATATGAAGGTGTGCCTTTACCTCACTGAGCTGAGGTTATCCTCTCAGTCTGTCAGGAGAGAGCTCTCTTCCACCTGGTTGTAGAAAAAGCTCCTTATATCCGTTAGCATAGCTAGCTAACCAGATGCTTTTTTTTGCTTTTTTTCGTGTGTTTATAAATTACCTCGAGGGCCGTATCAAATGGTCTCGCGGACCGTATATGGCCCGGAGGTTCCCCTCCCCTGCTTTAAAATGATGCCTTGAATTCAGAATTTTTCCATCAGATTTAAAAACAATGATGTTAGCGCTAACTTCTCCATGCAGAGCTGGTGAAGATGAGGAGCCTCAGACTCATCCCTCCATGCAGAGCTGGTGAAGATGAGGAGCCTCAGACTCATCCCTCCTCGGCACAGCACTAAGCTTCTCGGACAATCTTTTGTGCCTGTAGCCATCAGGCTGCACAACCAAGGGTTAACCCTGTAACCCATTATACATAACCTGCATCTTCATCAATATCTCAACTCTTTGATATTAATTTGTAACCCTCTGTGTTTTATTAGGGATGCAACGATACCGATCCCATTAACGGGTATCAGGCCGATGCTGTCCTCATGTACTCGTACTCCTATCGGTGCATCCCTAACTTTTGGTGAAATCTAAATGTCTTCCTCGTAGGTCTTCCGATATCTTTTTTTTGCGAGGCATGGTTCACATCAGAAGTTAAAACTTGTGAATAGAAAATACAAATGTTTGAAGGATTTTTATAAGTTAACGCTGGAGCAGCACTTCTTATCGTGTTTCACCGATTAAAACAAAGTGTTTTAACTCCTGACTCAATTAGTTTTTGTTAAATTCTAGGAGGTCACATACTTTTAGGGATTGAATCAAAATGGACACGAATACATGTGTGTTCTACAAGATGAAGCGGATTGTGATTGTCTATAAGTGTGACTTACATGAAGATCAGATCACATTGAATGAGCAATTCATGCAAACACCTATGAAGCTCCCTCTGGAGGGCAGCAGCATACATGATATGTTAAGTTGTTATGCATGAGAGTCAGTAAAACCTTGCAATCCTTTTTTTATCTGGACGTGTAAGGGTGAAAACTTTAATGTCAAGACATTTGATGAATGTAATTAACTTTAGCTATGTTGCTCGTTTATTCACTCAAGTGAAACCAACTTGTAGCTCTGCAGTGTAAGTAAGGAACGACTTAGTCTAATAGAGCCCTGTTCATTTCAGTGTTTTATTTTATTACACCTCAGAAAAAATACAGAGGGCCGGACCTCGTTGAGTTCAATGGGGGGTAAGGCCATGACTGCACTTCATTTGACTGACCGCTCTAGTTACTCTTCTAAATCATTCATATCTCTATTTAGAGCTGCCTTAAAAACACAAAAGGCAATCCGGGTCCCAAGCTGTATCCACATGTAGGGGTACCAAACCACTCCAATTATAATTACACTTACCTTTCTCTGCGATAGTTGTTGGTGCATAAATGTAAAAATATATTAGCCATAGGTATTCATGATATTAATTAGGAATATACAAACAAGGGGTTCAAAACGGGGCTTTGAGCGGTGACGTAATGAACACAACAGCTGTTCTCTGTAACGTCTCTGTGTGTGTTTCCTGTTTCCTGCAGACGTCCAGCAGCTGGTGGTGGTTAAAGAAGAGGTTCCCCCTGAGCAGCAGGAGTGGAGCTCCAGTCTGGACCAGGAGGACCCAGAGCCCCCCCCACACATTAAAGAGGAGCAGGAGGAACTCTGGAGCAGTCAGGAGGGAGAGCAGCTTCAAGGGCTGGAGGAGGCTGATATCACCAAGTCCACATTCACTCCTGTCCCTGTGAAGAGTGAAGATGATGAAGAGAAACCTCAGTCCTCTCAGCTTCATCAAAGACAAACTGAACACCTGGAAACAGAAGCTGATGGAGAGGACTGTGGAGGACCAGAACCAGCCAGGAACTCAGATCCAGAGAGACATTTACAACCAGAGACTGAGGACAACCCTGGAGACTCTTCTGAACCTGACACTGAAGACAGTGCTGATTGGATGGAAACCAGAGAACCAGGTTCAAACTCTCAGAGAAATGAACAAGACTCTGTCAGTGATTCAGGAGAGAAAACATTCAGCTGCTCAGTCTGTGAGAAATCTTTTAAATGGAGAGGACATTTAAAGAGACACATGAGAATCCACACAGGAGAGACACCGTTCAGCTGCTCAGTCTGTAAGAAATCTTTTACACAGAGAGGAAGTTTAAAGGACCACATGATAATCCACACAGGAGAGAGACCGTTCAGCTGCTCAGTCTGTGAGAAATCTTTTACACAGAGAGGAAATTTAAAGTGCCACATGAGAAACCACACAGGAGAGAAACCATTCAGCTGCAGTGTTTGTGACAAAAGATTCACCTGGAGTCATAAGGTAAAAATCCATAAGTGTGTTGCTCGTCAGTCCTCACAGCTTCATCAAACTGAGGAGAACAGACAGGCAGAGCCTCCAGCCAGCAGCTCAGCTGAACACATGGAAACAGAAGCTGATGGAGAGGACTGTGGAGGACCAGAACCAGCCAGGAACTCAGATCCAGAGAGACATTTACAACCAGAGACTGAGGACAACCCTGGAGACTCTTCTGAAGACACTGAAGACAGTGCTGATTGGAAGGAGACCAGGGAACCAGGTTCAAACTCTCAGAGAAATAAACAAGACCCTGTCAGTGAATCAAGATGTAGTGCAGGAGAGAAACCATTCAGCTGCTCAGTCTGTGAGAAATCTTTTACACGGAGAGGAAGTTTAAAGGAACACATGAGAATCCACACAGGAGAGAAACCATTCAGCTGCTCAATTTGTATGAAATCTTTTGCAGTAAGAGGATTTTTAAACAGACACATGAGAGTCCACACAGGAGAGAAACCATTCAGCTGCTCAATTTGTATGAAATCTTTTGCAGTAAGAGGAAGTTTAAAGGACCACATGAGAATCCACACAGGAGAGAAACCATTCAGCTGCTCAATTTGTATGAAATCTTTTAAACAGAGAGGAAATGTAAAGGAACACATGAGAATCCACACAGGAGAGAAACCATTCAGCTGCTCAATTTGCATGAAATATTTTGCACAGAGAGGAAGTTTAAAAGTACACATGAGAATCCACACAGAAAATAAAACATTCAGCTGCTCAATTTGTATGAAATCTTTTGCACAGAGAGGAAATTTAAAATTACACATGAGAGTCCACACAGGAGAGAAACCATTCAGCTGCAGTGTTTGTGACTTAAGATTTACTTGGAGTCGTTCGGTCACAAATCATAAGTGTGTTGGTCGTCAGTCCTCACAGCTTCATCAAAGACAACATGAACATATGGAAACAGAAGCTGATGGAGAGGAATGTGGAGGACCAGAACCAGCCAGGAACTCAGATCCAGAGAGACATTTACAACCAGAGACTGATAAAGGTGGCGAACCATCTCTAGAACCTGATGACAATGTTGACATTGAGTTTTGGAAAGATACCAGGCAGCATCAGTCTGGGTTCACTTATCGAAGAAATAAAAAAGTATCTATAAGTAAAGGATATATGACCAGTAAGACAGCAGTCAGCTGCTCTGATGACCAGGTTCAAACAGATCCCAGGACTGGTGATGGTGTTTGTTTTTCCACACAGACCAGGCAACCTCATTCAGGTCCAAACCATTTGGAAACTGAGGACGTTTCCATCAGCGAGAATCCATTCAGTCCCTCAGAGCGTAAAGATCAATATGAGGACAGTCAGCTGACGCACAAAACATCTCCCACAAGAGAGAAACCATTCAGTTGCTCATGTTGTGGTAAATGGTTTGCAACAGAAGGAAATCTGACCAGGCACATATGTGTCCACACAGAGGAGAAACCACCCAGTTGTGTGGAGTCGCAGCTCTTGAACCACGAGTGTGTCGGCGAGCCCTCTCATTGTCACACTTCTAACCCACTGTTCGACAGCTCTCAGTGTGGAACAGTAATAGACCGAAAGCACCAGCTGCCGGTTACCAGCAGATTTCAGAAAAGTCTGAAACCGAATGATGGCTCACTTTGTGGTATCGCTTTTTCCAATCTTGAAAGTTCTCACATGCCTGGTCAGTTTGGGGAGAAACCTTTCTGCTGCTCTGTGTGTAACTCAGGTTTCAGTGACAGCGAGGCTTTAGTACAACACATGAGGATCCACACGAGACAAACCCAGTTTAGTTGCTCACTTTGTGGTAAAGAATTTGCATGGAGAAGATCTCTGACTAAACATATGAAAGTCCACAAAAGGCCGAAATTATGCTGCAGATATTGTAACAGAATGTTCCCTTCGCAATTTACGCTGAAATACCATGAATGTGAGGGTAAGTCCTCACAGCCTCTTCAAACAGAAGATGTAGAAACAGAAGCTGATGGAGAGGACTGTGGAGGACCAGAACCAGCCAGGAACTCAGATCCAGAGAGACATTTACAACCAGAGACTGAGGACAACCCTGGAGACTCTTCAGAGACTGAAGACAGTGAAGAGGATGATTTTTGGAAACAGAGCAGTGAAGGCCTGTCAGATTTAAACTCTCTGAAACATGCATTTGATGAAGAGAAACCTCAGTCCTCACAGCTTCGTCAAAGACAAACTGAACATCTGGAAACAGAAGCTGATGGAGAGGACTGTGGAGGACCAGAACCAGCCAGGAACTCAGATCCAGAGAGAAATGTACAACCAGAGACTGAGGACAACCCTGGAGACTCGTCTGAACCTGACACTGGAGACATTGGAGATTCGAAGGAGACCAGAGAACCAGGTTCAAACTCTCCGAAAAATAAACAAGACCCTGTCAGTGATTCAAGACGTAGTACAGGAGAGAAACCATTCAGTTGCTCAGTCTGTGATAAGTCTTTTAAACAGAGGGGACATTTAAAGGAACATATGAAAATCCATACAGGAGAGAAACCATTCAGCTGCTCAGTCTGTAAAAAATCCTTTCCAACGAGAACAAATTTCCATAGACATTTGAGAATACACACAGGAGAGAAACCATTTAGCCGCACAGTCTGTGAGAAAGCTTTTGCCCTGAAAGAACCTTTCCATCGACACATGACAAACCACACCGGAGAGAAACCATTCAGCTGCAGTGTTTGTGAAAAAAGATTCACACAGAGCTATCAGCTCAAAAGCCATAAGTGTGTTGGTCGTCAGTCCTCACAGCTTCATCAAACTGAGGAGAACAGAGAGGCAGAGCCTCCAGCCAGCAGCTCAGCTGAACACCTGGAAACAGAAGCTGATGGAGAGGACTGTGGAGGATCAGAACCAGCCAGGAACTCAGATCCAGAGAGACATTTACAACCAGAGACTGAGGACAACCCTGGAGACTCTTCTGAACCTGACACTGAAGACTCTTCTGAACCTGACACTGAAGACAGTAATTATTGTTAGGTTTAAACTTCAAATAAAACCATCCCACCCATTTGGACTGGGGTAACCTAAATGAATTCTGCGCTGTCCTCTTCTGATTTAGGGTAAGATTGCACGACTGCCACACTGACACTTAGGTAGGGTCACACCTCACTACAGGTACTAGAATCCTACGGGATGGCTGCAGCAAGTTGTTGGAGATCTGCTACCAGTCTGTTGTTGGAGATCTGCTACCAGTCTGTTGTTGGAGATCTTCTACCAGTCTGTTGTTGGAGATCTTCTACCAGTCTGTTGTTGGAGATCTTCTACCAGTCTGTTGTTGGAGATCTTCTGCCAGTCTGTTGTTGGTGATCTTCTACCAGTCTGTTGTTGGAGATCTTCTACCAGTCTGTTGTTGGAGATCTGCTACCAGTCTGTTGTTGGAGATCTTCTGCCAGTCTGTTGTTGCCAGTGCACTCTTCTTTGATGTGGCTTCTCGTTGGATAACTGGATTTAAACTCACAATGTAAAATATATATGTTTAAAGCTCCCATGTCATGCTTTTCCGGTTATTACCCGTCCCCTTGTGTGTTATGAAGGTTTTTATGCATGTAAACGGTGTGCAGAGTCAAAACCCTCAAAGTACACCCTGTAGCGAGTAAAACTCTAACACAGAAAATACCTCCCCAAAACGCCTCGTTGGAGATACGTCACTGCCCATTTGATTCTTCCGGGTACCGCATGATGTCATGCGGTACCCGGAACGAAATGGACCAATCCCGAAGAGCTATGGCCACACCAGCAGCGGCGTGTTCCTCCTCCAGAGGTTCGAAGAACCGGCATTTCACAGACGAAAGCTTCCAAAACATTGCCCAGTTTGAGGCCGGATATGCACAGCTTGTTTGGACCGTTTGGAGCAGGGGAAGATCTGGGTATACAACCTGTAAGTTTGCATTGTTATTTGTGTATTTATCAAACAAGACTGTTTAAATGTGTAAACTGTGTTGGACTGCTAAGCCATTGACACAGTGCTAACTGTGCTAACTAAGTTGCTAGAGTTTCCATATATCAACTCTAATATCAGCAGATGGCCTTGCATACATGTATCTCATAGCAGGAGAATGTCTGCATTCACACACAAAATACCTATTGACAGTATACTGCGGGTGATTTGCCGGTCAGTCGCGAAACGTAATTACATTATAGCTGGCGTAGCGATCTAACACACGGAGCTAGAGCTAGTTTTGGTCAGAAAAACATTTTTGTGATGCTACGTTGCTAGCGTTTAAATATATCAACTACAATGTCAGCAGATGGCCTTACATGTTTGTCATGGCAGGAGAATGTCTGCAGTCACACACACGGAATACTCATACAGTATACTCCGGTTTACCGTACATTGTGACCGTACATATACTGCATGTAGCTAACGAGGCTAGCTGTATGCTAGCGCAAAACAATGTATTCATGCAAGTTACATTGTATGGTAGCAGAATACCCGTATACGATTGCAATTATAAACACGTTATTGCTAGCCTAATATGAACCACTAGCTTTTGTTCATAGTAGTTTTATTACACTGCATTATAGTTGCCTTTCCTCCAAGCTAACGTTCATATCGTGTTAGCTACCAAGGTAAACAAAGCTAGGTTAGCATATTAGCAGGCAAGCTGTTCATTACACAACTACTACTAACGAATCTAAAACAACTAAGTTTCTCTAATATTTTGTGATTTGCATTTGATTTCGTCCAGCCAGATCCTGGCGGACAATCCATGACGGGGAAGGGATTCTACTACTACTGAGGCCTCGTGCTAAAAGGCACCGCACCGCACCGGCTGTGCGCAGGCAAGAGGAGGAGGAATGGATGATATACCGTGTATATATGTATATTTATGTTCATTTTGTACATTTCTAAAAATAAAGTTTAATGGAAATACTTAGTAGGCCTATCCTTTCTTCCCTGAATTCATATATAGCAAACCATGATTTGATTTCTCATCAAACAGTAGTAGTTTATAACGGGTAAAAATAACTTACTCTTTGTTATGAGAGTAGCTCGTAGGCCACAACGGAAAGACAAGGAGACATACACGAGTTTACAAAACCACGGCACATTTATTGTGGTAAATGCAGAGACAGGTGGTTGAGAGGATCGCAGAGTTAGTCTTCCTGCAGCCGCTTTGGAGAGAGACTGGGGCCGTAGTGTCCGGAGGTGTCCGTGATCGTGCTGATTAGCCTCTTCAGCTCCACCCCATCGTAAGACAAAGGCCCTGGGGCCGTCACACTCTTCTATAACAACAGTTAAAAATATATATGTATATAAAATATACCGCTGTACCGACGCCATGATAAGACTGATGTTACGCTGAGAGCAGCCGGGAAAAGCACTGACATGGGCGCAGCCTCTCTGGTGGTTGACTAATCAGAACGAGTGGCCGAGCTGACCAATCGGAGCACACTAGGCTCACAGGGAGGGGGGGGCAAGAGCTCCAACGAGTCGTTTAGTGGAGAAAGTGAATACTGCTGAATACACATGCTTGACAGAGATGCTGTATGCGAAACCAATGTGAGTTTGGAAAATTGCACAGTATAAATCTATTTTAGTATACCTCAACAATGTAATTATGATCAGTGGAAATGGCCATGACATGGGCCCTTTAAATGTATATCTTAATTGTCCCAATATACATGGCATTAACATGCTCTTTACAAACAACATAATAATCATGCAACGAAAGGCCAGCAAGGCAATAACAAAAAATAAATTAAAAAATAAAAGACTAGAGATATGTCTTCATGTTATTATAGTCTTGAAGATACATGTATCTGTTAGCTATTGTTCCAGTCAAATGTCTTTGTTTTGAGTCCAATGTTCCCACTTTCTGTTTAGTTTCTTGTAATCTCAATTTATGAATCAGTTGTTCCATCAAAAAGATTTCTTCCATGATTGTTGCCCATTGGTTTTTCGTTGGTGGTGCGTCCTCACCCCAGATGTCCTAGTGAAAGCTTTCTTGCTGGATATTAGCATAATTTTGATCAACTATCTGTCACTTGCAATAATTTCCTCAGTGAATTTACATAAATAGAGTACCAAACTACTTTTAGAAACCTTATACCCTATTATTTGACATATTTCCTCACATATCATTTCCTAAAACACAATTACAGTTTTTTTCAGTTGCTAACAAACTAAAATCTCACATGAAGCAAAATGATTTAATCTCACCCTCAAAGAGAAAAACCTCAGCTCAAATCTCCCAAACTCTAAACACATTCTCAGCTCTGCACCAAATGTGCAATTCAACTTGGCACTTTTTGCAAAACACTGCACACGGTTCTCTAAGTAAGACACAGAAATCTGACATATTCACTTGTTTGCCATTTTCAAAACACTGCCATTAAAAATGCTACACACATGAACCAATCAACAAATACACATGCCTTATGACCATAAACACCAAAACTGCTTTACTGTTGACTCAGCAATCAGGATGTAAACACTAGAAAAAGGCTTCATGTAAGAACTTTTTACAACAACAACAGATATATGGACAGCAGCCAGAAGAAGAGGCAGAGGGAGGAAGAGAGAGAGAGGGAGGATGAACTGTGTGTCACGTGGCATGATACAACCATTCAGCAAACAAATCAATAATATTTGTATTCGCAAAATAATTAAGTAGGTATAACTTGATTTGTACACACACTCAATTTTCAATCCCCACCAAAATAATAATAAGACAAATAAAAAATGGGATGATTGGAGGCCTCTCGCCTCTAGGGGGAGCTTGGATGGACATGGTCAGAAACAACACTCAGGTAGGCTGTGGCTTTTAAATGATGATCAATTGGTCGTAAGCGGCCCAAAGTATGCCAAGAAAATATCCCCCCCACCGTTACACCACCACCTCCAGCCTGAACCGTTGATACAAGGCAGGATGGATCCATGCTCTCATGTCTTCTGACCCTACCGCCTGAATGTCGCAGCAGAAATGGTCTTCTGCATAACTTGGCTGTAAGAAGTGGTTATTTGAGTTACTGTTGCCTTTCTATCATCTGACATTTTTCAGAAAAAAAGTCAGATTTTGGAGAGAAAAATTGGGAATCTGGGGGAAAATGTAATATGAGATTTGCAGAAAAAAGTCAGAATTATGAGATTTTTCTGAAAGTGAGGATTTTGAGAAAAAAAGTCAAACTTTTTTTTAAGTTAAATTCTGAGTTTTTCTTAAAAGTCAGAGTTTTGGAACTTTTCTGGAAAATTCTGCATTTTAGTAAAAGTCAAAATTGGGAGAAAAAAGTAATTGTGAGATTTGCAGAAAAAAGTTAGACATTTTGAGATAATAGTTAGAATTTGGAGAGCCAACAATGCAGACGAGCTGAAGGCCGCTAGTGAAGCAACCTGGGGAGCATTGATGCATCGTCATTTACATCACAAGCAAGGGGAGTCATGACTCTTATCCACAAATCAGTGCCCTTTCAAGTTTCTAATGTAATTAAGGATACATTTGGTAGATATTTGGTTATCCAGGGATCACTGCTCTCAGTTACCTTGAATGTGGTTAACATGTACGGCTCCAATACAGATGAGCCTGGCTTTCTTACAAATGTATTTCTTACACTTGCATCTCTCCCAGGAGAATATAATTGCAGGGGACTGGAACTGTACACTAGATCCAACCAGAGACCGATCTACAGGTGTTGATCAAACTCACACTAGAAGTACAACAACTATTCAACATTTCATTCAAGAGTTACATTTGTTAGACATCTGGAGACACCTGACACCTAACGATATTACTTACTCGTCTCACTCAAGTACTTTTCAGACATATTCGCGGATAGATGACTTTTTAATCTCTGCAATGTTATGTTAAAAAATACAGGACTGTTACTATGGCAGTATATTCATATCAGACCATGGAATATGTTGTATGGTATGGACGAGAACCTTTTTAGAGATCCACCCAGCTACAAAATGAAGAATTCATTAAATATGTGGGGACAGAGATAGATAATTATTTCAGGGATAATACTACACACGGCATGTATCAAGTGGGATGCCTTCAAGGCTTTTTGAGAGGACATAATTAGTTATACTTCATCCGAATCCAGAGAGTTACGCCAGAAAAGACAGAAGCTAGAGTCCAAAATTAAAACTCTTCAAGACGAGGTATTTAGGAGAAAAAACCCTGAAGTAGAAAAATAACTATTGCTCTTAGCCGAATATAATAAATGATCGGCAGCCAGGGCAGCATCCAGTATGCTTAGGCTCAACCAAACATTCTACGAGCATGGGGGAAAACCTTGCAAACTTTTAGCGTGGCAGATCAAACAGCTTGAAACAAGGAAGAACATCACTTCCATTATTAACAATAACGATGACACGAGAATAGACCCTACGGAAATAAACAGGGAATTTAGGAAATATTATGAAAATCTGTATCAATCCCAAGTCAAATATGACCCCCAGACCCAAAAAACATTTATTGACAGGCTGAATATTCCATCTATTTCTAAGGAGTTTGCAGAGATGCTAGAGGCAGATCTTAATGAGGAAGAAATAACAATCGCTATTGACGGCATGAAAGCAGGAAAAGCAGCAGGGCCAGATGGTATACCAATAGACTTGTATACAAAATGTAAAACAAAATGACTTAAAACACTGTTGGAAATATTTTCGGAAGCATTCCTTAGTGGTAGCCTACCCAGTGTCAGGTGCGTTAATAACACTACTGCCAAAACCAGGAAAGCCTAGCAACAGATGTGAACATATGAGACCGATAAGTCTACTAAATTCTGACCTCAAAAATCTATGTAAAGTTTTAGCGAGAAGGCTACAAGGAACACTACCCAGTGTCATACACAGGGATCAAATGGGTTTATTCTGGGTCGCCAAGGATTCCACAACGTTCGGAGGGTCCTTAATATTATTCAAGGCTTGCAGGTTACTTGGGATAAGGCCCTCCTATCTTTAGACGCCGAAAAGGCTTTTGATAAGGTGGAATGGCCCTACCTATTAAATACTTTGGAAAGATTTGGATTTGGGAATATATTCTTTAAATGGGTTTGATTATTGTATTTAAATCCTACAGCAGAAATATTAACTAACAAAAACATCAGAACGGATTCTAATTAAAAGAGGATGCGGTCAGGGCTGCCCCCTGCCCCCACTTGTATTCACTCTAGCAATCGACCCACTTGCAGTAGCTGTAAGGATGCATACAGACATTGTGGGAATAACAATTGGGCAGACAGAACATAAGATTTCCTTACACGCTGATGACGTCATTTTGTTTGTCTCGCACCTAAATAGAACAATTCCTGCTGTGTTGGAATTAATAAGCTCGTTCGGCGCCATATCAGGGTATACAATCAATCACACTAAATCCTCCATGCTTTTCCTTAATGAGACGGACAAGGAGAACTCTCCAGAAGCTTCTACATGTAAAGAGGTAGATCAATTCACACATCTGGGAATACAAACTGGACCCAAACTAGATTGGATTGTTAACATGAACTACAAACCTTTGATAGATAAAATAACAAAATCAATTGATTGATGGATTACCCTGCCTCTATCTTTGGTTGGCATAATAAATATAATACAAATGAATATACTTCCTCAGATACTTTATTTAAATCAGAATATTCCTTTCCCTCCACTTAAAGGTTGTTCATATTTAAAGGTGGGGTAGGTAAGTTTGAGAAACCGGCTCGAGATACACTTTTTGTTATATTCCATGGAATGCTCTTAACATCCCGATAGCAATGAATATCTGAAGTGCTTTGACAAAAAATCCATTAAAAAATGTCATCTGTGGAAGCTGTAGTACTGTAAAAAGCACGACCAATCATTTGAGCCGGCCCGGCAGAATGACAGAAAGCAATGACTGTAAGTGTAAGCCTTGCACTTACACTGTAAGGATTAGTAACTTGACTACACTTTAAACACAATGCGTTAGCATTCGCGCTAGCGTTAGCATACATGCTAGCATTAGCCATACATGCTAGCATTGGCCATACATGCTAGCGTTAGCCATACTAGCCTGTATACATGCTTATTGCACAGCATTAGCTATATTTACCTTGTTTACACTTAGCGGTCCTATGTGTTAATATGTGTATGTTACACTTGCACGTATGAGATAATTAAGTGCCTTGTAACTTCTGTTTTATAGTTTCACGCTGTTTGAATGTCAGTGGACTGCAAATAAGTCAATAAAGGAGCATGGCTGCTCATTCCCTGGCTCTCAAAAGAGTTTGGCTGGCTGTTTAATCTATGTTCACACTGAGACAGTACAACACAGAGAGAACAGTACACCTATGGTGTAAGTACATACAAGCAGGTCACACAGTATGATCACAAATACATAAACTATATTAAAAAATCTTTTTTTATTAAAAAGTACACGCTGTGTTCTCAGCCTTGGAGAAACTTGACATGTTTTGGTATGTGTCTGAACCTCTCTTTAGTGGTTCATTAATAAAACAGATATTTCAACGTGTGCCTACTTTGTTCATGTACTGTTGAGGTTAATTTCAGTAGTTGCGTGCTATAATGTATTTACACAGTGTGAAGAGGAGGCAACTTTAGAATAGGGAACCTGTTCAGGTCAATTAGAGTCAAACTACTAGCTTATTGGTTATGAACAAGACTTCACTTTAAAATAGGGAACATGTTCTTAGATATAAATACCTAATTTTTAGTTATTTAGACACAATTAACACTTATAGTTTCATGTCTTGTTACATAAGAATAGATCATATTTGCTAAGTGTTATTATGGGAGAATTACTATTCTTGTGGTACTACTGCCTTATTAGGCCCATATCTGTTATACAGAGCATATTAAGACCAAAACTCATGTTCAACAACTTCCTACTTGCAATAAATCAGCACTAATCAGAGGGTTATTGGAAAAACTCTCAACTAATGGCTTATTACTTGTAGAATAAGGCATTAATAAGTGTTTTATAATGACTAATAAAGAGCCAATATACTGCTAATATGCATGTTAAATTAACAACTAGTTGATGGTTAATTTGTGTACCTTAATCTAAAGTGTTACCAACAATTAAAATAAATAAAAAACTTCAGATGAGAAAGTTTATAGAATAGTTAATCTGAAACAAGCTCAAATACCATAATGACATTAATCCATCAATTATTATTATTATTATTATTATTATTATTATTATTATTATTATTATTATTATTATTATTATTATTATAACCTTAATGAAATGTTTTACCTGGAATCACACACACACACACACACACACACACACACACACACACACACACACACACACACACACACACACACTCAGGGATGCGGGAAGTCAGTCAGAGTTGGAGGTGCGGCGCGGGGGGGTTGCGGGTGCCCCCCTCCTTCCCGCGTCCATGCACACACTGTAGTTTAACAGTCACACACCAACCCTCACTTTGTTCCTCACGATGCTTTTAAAAAAATACTCAAAGATACACAAACTGTCTATTTGAGGTTTTTGAAAATGTCCATTTCTAAAACACGTGGATCTCAGAAGCTCCTGTCTCTTTCTTAACGTTTTCCAGAATGTATTCATATGTTCAGCCTCAGAAGAGAGAACAACATGCACCACCATTACAAACACACAGCACATCAACAGTTGTAAAGATGCGTTTATGTCCATATCGATCAGATCCAGCTCTCCTGAGCGGCCTTTATAGAGATCACCGATCAAACTATTAAGAGTGAATATTATTTTTGGTTTTTAAAAACCGGTAATTACAGGCTCACGGAAACCCTGCTATCTCTCTCTCTCTCTCTCTCTCTCTATCTTATAATAGCAGGGTGATGCAGAGTGGGGTCGCCTATCCCTTTAAGAGAGAGAGGGAGGTGTGGCGCGTGCATGTGGCGCGTGCATGTGTAGAGCGAGAGTGAGCGAGCGTAGTGTGTGGGGATTGAGAGCAGCTGGTGGAATGGCGTCTTTGAGTCCTGGAGAGGAGGATATGGAAAGTGCATCTGAAGGAGATGGAGGATGGAATGAAGTAAGGAAAAAGACTTCTAGAAAGAAGATAGACATGTCAAGTGACAGTCTTAGTGAATCTGATTCGCAGAATGAATTGAAGAAAGTAAAGAAAAGGATTGAGAATGAAGAGTGGAAAGTGATTGTGGAGTTTGGTGAGCAATCCGCAGCTAAGCTACATCCAGTGGCCCTGACTAAAGCGATTCACAAAGAAATTGGATCGATAAAGCAAGCAAGATTTCTGAGCAAAGGACGGATGTTGGTTGAAATGATGAATGCAAAACAACAGGAAAAGTTACTGAAAATGAAGACCCTGAATGAAGTTCGAATTAAATGCCCTGTTCCTGGAGCAAATCGGAAAATACTTGGAGTTATCAGTGGAGTTCCGATAGAAATCGGCATAGAAGAACTCAAGAAAGAAATGAAAGGGGGAAAAGTGTCTGTAGTTAAGCGTCTTCCTACGAGGTATCAGGGTAAGATAGTGGATAGTTTGTCTGTTCTTCTTCAGTTTGAAGAAACAATTCAACAGAAGATAATGATCGGTTGCATGAGCTTTCCAGTAAGAGAATTCATCCCTAAACCTCTGCGGTGCTTTAAATGCCAAAGGTTTGGGCATGTGGCAGACAAGTGCAAAGCAACTAAGCCCAGGTGTCCAACATGTGCGGGGGAACATGAATATGGTAGTTGTGCTGCAGGTGCTAAGGTGAAATGTTGTAACTGTGGTGGGGAACATAGTGCTGCGTATCAGGGCTGCGAAGTGCAGAAAAAGGCCAAGGAGGTGCAGAGATACAAAGTGCAGAGAAAGGCCAAGGAGGTGCAGAGATACAAAGTGCAGAGAAAGGCCAAGGAGGTGCAGAGATACAAAGTGCAAAATAAAGTCTCATATTCTGAAGCAACAGAAAAGGTATCACTAAACATAGCTAGGAAATCCCAAGGAGCAGCAAGTATATTCTCTTCAAAAGATTTTCCCAAACTCCCACAGGCAAAGGAAAGCTCCACAAAGTGTTCACATAAGTGCGTGATAGGAGAGGATGCATTGATTGTTAATAAGTACAAATTTGTGGCCTTTATTGGAAAAGTGGTGAATGTTGCTTTGCAACAAACAAAAAAGAGGTCAAGACTGAAAACAATAGTGGAAGCAGCAGGTGAAGTTTTGGGGATAAAGGATATAACGGTTGAAATGATACATGATATGCCAGCCCCCAATAATGATGATTCACAGATTAGTGAGTAGATTGATGGTGTTTCTCATTCTGCAGTGGAATGCTAGAAGCCTTATTGCAAATGGACAAGAATTCAAGACCTATATATATCAGTTAAAAGAAAAACCAGACGTTATTTGTATTCAAGAAACATGGCTGAAGACTCATTTGAACTTCATTATTGGGGGATATAGTGCTATAAGACAAGATAGAAATGATGGTCAGGGAGGGGGATGTGCAATCTTTATCAGAGAAATAATGTCTTATAGTAGGCTAACATTTAAGAGCAGTCATGATTTAGAAATAGTGGGTGTAGAAGTTTGGATTAATAAAAGGAAAATTAGTGTCCTGAATTTTTATAATCCATGTAATAAACTCAAAATAGAGGAATTAGACAGTCTTTGTCAAGGAAATGAAATAATATGGTGTGGTGATTTGAATGCACATAATACAATGTGGGGAGGGAGATCAACAGATTACAACGGACAGGTGGTGGAGGACTTAATGGAGGCAAATGAATTAGTTTGTTTAAATAATGGGCAAGGTACAAGACTGATGGAACAGAGTCTGCGATTGATCTAACTCTGGTAACAAGTGAACTAGCTTCTGGTAGCAGTTGGGAAGTATTGGCAAACTAGAAAATGCATTTCCTGCAGAAAATGCGTGCGAATGCTGTAAACTGTGAACATTTGTGGCTGAATTTAGCTGAAAATGCAGAAAAAGCTGAATGTTATTAGCTGAATGGTAGCTGCTTTTAGCTACAAAAATGGAGAAAAAGCTTAATATTTAAAAGAAAAGGTTTAAACAAACATGTATAGCCTTGATGTCCTGAAATAGCTGAATAATGTGATAGTTGAATGGTTTCTGCAGCTGAAAATAGGCTGAAGGAGTTAAATATCAGATGTAAGTAGTAGTGAATGAATTTGTATTAAGATGAGAAAAGAAAGTAAAAAGGCTTGGGAAAGCAGCAGAATATTTGAACTACAAACTTTTGAACTAACTTGATGGTGAATTATCTGTCGCCATGGCAACGGCATTTGATGACACCCCATAATACGCTTAGATGTGTTGATGGCTGCATCGTTACCAAACCTGTGAAGTTTTGGGCCATTTCGAGCATTTTCACTGAAGTTATGAGAAAACCGTGTTTCATGGTGAGCATTGTGTTGCCATGGCAACGGCATTTGAAGAAATCTCAAAACTGTCCCGTAGATGTGTTCACGGCTGGACTGTTAGCACACATGTGAAGTTTGAGCACTTTTTGAACATTTTCATAGTAGTTATACATTACATTAGGAGGTTACATTACCCTCTCTCTTCTCTTGATCACCCTCTCAATCTTCTATCGCCCTCTCTCTCTTCTCTTAATCGCCCTCTCTCTCTTCTCTCTCTCTTCTCTTGCTCGCCCTCTCTCTCTCCTCTTGATCGCCCTCTCTCTCTCCTCTTGATCGCCCCACTCTCTCTCCTCTTGATCGCCCACTCTCTCTCCTCTTGATCGCCCTCTCTCTCTCCTCTTGATCGCCCTCTCTCTCTCCTCTTGATCGCCCTCTCTCTCTCTCCTCTTGATCGCCCTCTCTCTTCTCTTGATCACCCTCTCTCTCTTCTCTTGATCGCCCTCTCTCTCCTCTTGATCGCCCTCTCTCTCCTCTTGATCGCCCTCTCTCTCTCCTCTTGATCGCCCACTCTCTCTCCTCTTGATCGCCCACTCTCTCTCCTCTTGATCGCCCTCTCTCTCTCCTCTTGATCGCCCTCTCTCTCCTCTTGATCGCCCACTCTCTCTCCTCTTGATCGCCCTCTCTCTCTCCTCTTGATCGCCCTCTCTCTCTCCTCTTGATCGCCCCTCTCTCTCCTCTTGATCGCCCTCTCTCTTCTCTTGATCGCCCTCTCTCTCTCTTCTCTTGATCGCCCTCTCTCTTCTCTTGATCACCCTATCACTCTTCTATCACCCTCTCTCACTTCTCTTGATGTGTCTGTGAGAGAGGGAGAGTGTGTGTGTGTGAGAGAGAGAGAGAGAGTGTGTGTCTGTCTGTCTGTCTGTCTGTCTGTGAGAGAGAGAGAGGGTGTGTGAATTGTTACAGCTCAAATGCATTGCAATGACTTCCATGTTAAAAAAGACTTTAAAAAGCTGAATATTTTAAAAAGTATAACATATTTTGAAAAAGTTGAAAGTTTCCCCATCATGTGCTGAAAAGGCTGAATTGTTTGATATTTGAATGGTTCCTGCAGCTGAAATTAGGCTGAAGGAGTTAAATAAAGACATTAAATGTAGTAGTGAATGAATGTTTACAAACACCTGTGTGTGTAAACCCAGAGATGAAAGGTTACCATGGTGACGATTTATGACGATATACCAACTGCAGCACTGAGTGCCATTAAGAATGCATTGAGGATTATATCTGACAATTTTGCCACCTGTTAAAAAACTATGGCTCCTATCAAAAAAATACCAGACCGTGAGCATCAGGGAACCCCAATGAACTGATATATGTTGTTTTTTTTGGTTTTGTGTGTAAAATGTGGAGATGGGAGCAGTTTGTCTAAAGTGTACTTCTCTCTGTTCTGAAGAAAGTTCCGGAAAGATTTAACATGGGAATCAATTGGGAGCTAGCTGGACAAAAAGTCTCTTCATGCCCTCAAGAGGCATTTTGTTTAATATTTTTTCTTAATTCTTTTTTATTTTCCAACCTAGGAGAGGTTTTCCTACGTTTTTCATGAAAGATTATGTCTGAGGAGTGTAGGGTTTGGGAATTATGGCAAGTTTAAAACATTTTTTGAGGAGAATTTGAAGCACCCCTCCACTCTGTTTTGAGATCAAAGCACTCTAGACTTAACGAGCTGCTCCATCCACACTAATGTTAAAATCTGAAGAAAGCCTCTTTACCAAGCTCCAAACAAAGTTAATTATCTCAAAGAGTGTAAAAGATATCAAAAATAAAAGTCAATTTTGAATAGCTGGAGGTGTTGTGATCATTTGAAAGTTGGAATGAAGTGTCTAGCTGAAAGTATGTGGAAGGAGTAGCATTTGGCGCAAAGTGTAGGAAAAGAGGATTTGAAGGCATCTCCCATTGACTTCAATGTTAAAAAAAAGAGTTTAAAAAGCTGAATATTTCAAAAAGTATAAAATATTTTTTAAAAGTTGAAGGTTTCCCATCGATTCCTGAACAGGCTGAATAGTTTGATATTTGAATGGTTTCTGTAGCTGAAAGTAAGCTGAAGTTATGGAGAGCCAAAGTATTGGCTGAAATAATAATAAGGGGAAGAATAAAGATTTGAAGAACTATAGTGGAATGCTGTGGCACAGCATTCGCACAAATAACAGTATTGGGAGTGATCATCTTCCGATTATAATCAAGTTTGATATAAGTCATGTGGTTGAGCTAGACGGTATCATGAGATGGACTTTTTCTAAAGCAAATTGGGAGATGTTTGCTAAATTGTGTGATAATGAATTTGATCAGATTGATATGGCAGGAAGTATTGATGATATAAATGAGCAATTTACTTCAAATATAATTAAAAGCGCTAATCAATCTATTGGGAATAAAACTGGTAAACTTAGTAAATGTGTTAAGATGGTACCGTGGTGGAACAAAGAATGTAATGATGCAATCCGAAACAAAATCAGGCTGTTTGGAAAGCTAAGAAAGACACATTCATTACACAATTTATTAGAATATAAAAAGGCACAGGCTCAGGTAAGGAACATTGTTAAAAGAGCAAAAAGGGAGTGTTGGAGAGGATTCTGTTCAAGTATTGGGAGAACTACGCCATTAGATAAAGTATGGGGAATGATTAAGAAGATGAGGGGAATTAGACAGCAGAGTAACCTGCCAGTGTTAGAGACTGGAGGGAAGGTGCTATGGAGAAGGCAGAAATTCTAGCTAAACATTTTGTCAAAGTTCATTCTTTGGAAAATTTGACAGAAGAAGGTAAGATCAGGAGGCAGGAAGTGTTAGATGAGCATCCTAATGTATATGAAGAAAGACATTCGTCGCAGAGTGTTGTAAATGTACCTTTTTCTATTCAAGAGTTGAGAAGAGCATTAAGTAAGTGTAAAATGACTGCTCCTGGGAAAGATAATGTATGTTATATAATGTTGACCAAATTAAGTGATTTTGCATTAGGAAAGCTGTTGGAGATGTATAATAAGATTTGGGAGAAAGGGAAGCTGCCAATAATATGGAAAGAGTCTGTCATTATTCCTATCAGAAAACCTGGGAAAGATCCAACTAGTCCAGGCAGTTATAGACCTATAGCTCTGACATCGCACTTGTGTAAAGTTATGGAAAGAATGATAACAGAAAGGCTGACATACTACGTTGAGAAAAATGAACTAATGACTCCTTATCAGAGTGGGTTTAGAAGAGGGCGGAGTACTTTAGACCCCCTGCTGTGCCTGGAATCTGAAGTTAGGAAAGCCCAAGCGAATAAGGAGTGTGTTGTAGCTGTATTCTTTGATGTGGAAAAAGCTTACGATATGATGTGGAAGGAAGGATTATTAATAAAACTGGACATTATGGGTCTGGGAGGTAATGTATATAATTGGATTATGGATTTTTTGTTTGGCCGTGCCATCAGAGTCCGAGTTGGCAATTCTTATTCTCGAAGGCATGAAGTTGAAAATGGAACCCCGCAGGGGAGTGTAATTAGTCCTCTTTTGTTTTCTATCATGATCAATGATATATATACACAAGCAGGATCTGATATCGGTAAGTCACTTTTTGCAGATGATGGAGCTATTTGGAAAAGGGGCAGAAATGTAAATTATATTGTAGGTAAGATTCAGGAAGCCATTACGGAAATTGAAAGCTGGTCTCTGACATGGGGGTTTAGATTGTCGGTGGAAAAAACTGAAACTTTATTTTTCACGAGGAAAAGGATAGGTGAGGAGGTTAGGGTAAAACTTTATGGACAAGAACTAACGAAAGTGAAGACATTTAAGTTTCTGGGAATATGGTTGGACGAGAGAGTCACATGGAGTACTCACATTGATAAAGTAGTAGATAAATGTAAAAGGGTTTTAAATGTTATGAGGTGCTTGGCAGGCACTAAGTGGGGGGCTGATCAAGCTGCTTTGAGGAACGTATACACAGCATTAATTAGATCAGCCATAGAATACGGATTAATAGTGTATGGTTCAGTTGCATACTCTTCTCTTCAACAATTAGATAGAGTCCAGGCACAAGCACTAAGGATATGCTGTGGGGCAGTCAGATCTACACCAGTGTCGGCACTTCAGGTAGAGGTCGGAGAAATACCCATTTTTTTGAGGAGAAAACAGTTAATTGTTAATTACTGGGCAAATCTACAGGGCCATAAAGATACTCACCCTACTAAACAAACTGTAAAAACAAGTTGGGAAAGTAACAAAATGAAAAAAGAAAGTTTTTGTGTTTGTGTTTCGGAGTTATGTAAGGAATTCAAAGTTAAAGAATGGAATATTAGTCCGACGGTGTTGTTATCAGCTGTTCCACCATGGTTGCTACCTCAACCTATAGTAGATTTATCTTTATTGAAATGGTTACATTCAATGAAAAACAAAATTAATGTACAGGTTTATGTGAATACTGTTCTACATGAACAATATGGGCAGTTTATACAAATATTTACTGATGGATCCACAAATCCAGAAAATGGTGAAACTAGTTGTGCATTTGATGTTCCTGAATTAAAAGTCAAAGTGGGAAAGCGGACGAGTGATCACATCGCAGTATATACAGTAGAGATGATGGCTATCTCACTAGCACTTCAGTGGGTAGAGGAAATACAGCCAATGCGAGTGGTCATTTGCTCTGACTCCAGTGCAGCTCTGGAGAGTATAAACAACTTCTCTTCAGAATGTCGACAGGATATTTTACATGAAATGTTACACATCATGTTTAGGTTAGTTCATCTGGGAATTGTTGTTCAATTTGTGTGGGTTCCAGCGCATGTGGGTATTAGAGGGAATGAGGTAGTGGATCAACTGGCAAAATGTGGTTTGAAAGCAAACCAGATTGATATTATGGTACCCATCAGTAGAGCAGAAGTAAAATCTGTTACAAAAGTTGTTATCAAGCAACAATGGCAAAAACTATGGGACAGTAACACCAAAGGAAGACATTTATACCAGATACAAAGGGAAGTAGGAACGGGAAGCACTTGAGGGAGTAGTAGAAGAGAACAGAGCATTAACAGCAGGATAAAAGTGGGTCACTCTGGATTAAACTCATCATTGCATCTGATTGGAAAACATACAAATGGCAATTGTGATGGTTGCCAACAACCAGAGACAATACATCATGTATTTTTTAGCTGCACGGATTATAACAGACAAAGACTCATTCTGAAAACTGCACTGGAACAACTCAACGTCAAGGACATGGATTTCAAGTCAATATACGAAAGTAAATCAAGAAATGAAGCAAACAAGCTGATCTTCAAATTCCTCAAAAGCACTGGTCTGAGGACAAGGATTTAATATAAACATTTAATAAATCAACAGTAGGTGGCGATATAGTATATATATAGCTATATAGCGATATAGCTCCAAGTGGAAGCAATTCGCCATTAAAGAAAAGAAGAAGAAGAAGAGGAGCGTAGTGTGTGTCCGGAAGAGAGCGGGAGTAGCAGCAGTGATCAGTCTGTCTCCAGTTAGCTGTATAACAAAGTCCTGAGGAAACACAGTGGCCTCCCAAGGAACTTGGGGTTATTGAAGCCGAAGCCTGGTGCTTCAGTCCGGGAAGACTGCAGAGAGTCCTCCCCTGTATTCCTCCACTACGGTCTGGGAGCAGCATCTATCTCCACTGTTGCTGTAACCATGTTAATGTCCCTCTGTAAGACCAATAAAGGACTTCTGATTCTGCGGACAGACAGAAGAGAGGGGGGAGGGACGGGTTGGAATACGGCCTTCTTCTTTTCCCGAAGAGTCCTCTTCCTCGTAGCCCACCGTATCCCAGGATGCAATGCGCGCCGGTGACGAGGAAACAAAGAAAATGTCGGTTCGGTCTCAGAGAAAATCTAAGGAAACTATGGGAAAATGCAGTTTAAAGTGATCAGCCCCTATAGATGACTAGCAGCCTACGAGGTACGTTTTTGTGCTGGTTGTTTGTGTAAATGTGTGTGGTTGAGCTGCAGGTTATATATATATGTATGTATGCTATGCGCTAGCTTGTGCTACATGCTATTGTTAGTTTGTGCTACATGCTATTGTTAGCTTGTGCTACATGCTGTGTGGGATATGCGTGTCGTTTATTGTTTATTTAGCGGCATTAACAGTGATGACATATGTATATATTCCATATTTATTTGTTGTTCACCCTTTATATATTTGTTGTCTTACAACCCAGTTCTCACGGGTTGGAATAGGTCCCACAAGAATAAACCCCGTATTTAATCAAGACCTCAGCCTCGTGTCATTTACTGGAGGGAGCTACAGGGACCTATCATGCAAAATGCACTTTTGTACGTCTTTTACACATGAATATGTGTCCCCGGTGTTCCAGGGACACGATTGTGTCCAAGTATGTGATGGTCAAGAAATGCTAAATCTACAGGCACTAGCGGAGTGGTAATCACTCGCTAGTGCCTGTAGATATAATCAGCTGATACCCATCGTACAGTCAGAGACAACTGTTTCATCCACAATAACTGCATAGTGTTTTGCATTGCTTTTCATTTCAGTTAAGAGAGGGGTGAGAGACTCCCGATACATTTGATGTATAATTTCATTGATTGTCTCATGTGATGCATATTTCCCGGCGAGCAGAAGCTTTTCAGAGTGGGGTTTTTCTCAGCTACGAGTTCGACTAGCTTTTGGCATGCCCCCTGATTGCTAGGCCCTGTCGGGTTAGAAACTGCAGACAGCGCAGTTGCTCCATCATTCCATCTCTCCTTTTTTCCTGCTCAATACGCTGTTATTTGACAAGCTGTATGTTGACTGGTGTTTGACTGAAGTAAGCGCACTTTGTTTTTAAACACACTCTGTGAAAATGAGACTTTTCGTGGCTGTCCAGGAGGCTTGGGCACTTTTTCCAGTTATTAACTCAACTTAATGATTTATATGTGTACACATATATCACTTACATTATTCAATACATCCTTTGTACTGAAGTATTCAAAAGTAAAAATTACATTTTTAATATAAATGATTGTAGGACAGCTACTGTATCGACATTTTAAAAGTGTATTTCAAGAAAAAGCCCTAACAAAACAGCAGGGCTCTTAACTAAAGAAAAAAAGACAGCAACAGCTGACATCAAATCTTTGCTGAGCCTAAAGATAATCATAAATAAATAACATAGTGAAAATAAATATATTGCAATGTGCAAAACAGCAGCATCCAACCGTCTCTAATCCTTGGATATTACATGTCACTGCATGCACGCACGGAGCACCCGTAGCGCGGAGATCATCATATCAATCTGCCAAAAAAATAATTAATTAAGATTAATTAATGTTGTTATTTTTCTCTTGTTTCTCTTTTATTAGGACAATTCTGGAGAACTGGATCTGCTGAGGAAGGAGCTGCCATCAACACAGAACCCTGTGTGGTGCTGGAGAAATCTAAACAGCATCAGAGACATCATCCTCCCAAACCTCTGCTTCCTGCCGTCCAGCTGAACAGCAGCTCAGGAAGCTTCAGAGAGAAACGGTGTGTTTAACAGAGACTGAAGCACACAGAGAAACGGTGTGTTTGACAGAGACTGAAGCACACGGAGAAACGGTGTGTTTAACAGAGACTGAAGCACACGGAGAAACAGTGTGTTTGACAGAGACTGAAGCACACGGAGAAACGGTGTGTTTAACAGAGACTGAAGCACACGGAGAAACAGTGTGTTTAACAGAGACTGAAGCACACGGAGAAACGGTGTGTCTAACAGAGACTGAAGCACACGGAGAAACGGTGTGTTTAACAGAGACTGAAGCACACGGAGAGACGGTGTGTTTAACAGAGACTGAAGCACACGGAGAAACGGTGTGTTTAACAGAGACTGAAGCACACGGAGAGACGGTGTGTTTAACAGAGACTGAAGCACACGGAGAAACAGTGTGTTTAACAGGAAGTGGTGATTTAGTAAACATGAGTGTTGTGCTGCTCTCGTTGGTGAAGCAGCGACTCACTGCGGCTGCTGAAGACATCTTTGTTCTGTTTGAAAGAACGATAGCAGAGTACGAGGAGGAACTGTCTCGCTCAAAACAGGAGAACGAGAGACGCCGGAAACTACTGGACGCTGTTTTACAGCCTCAGCTTCAGATCCACAGAGCAGGTATGTTCCCTCTTTATTATCTCTCTCTTTATTATGGGCAATAACCTTTGTGCAGCGTCACAAACAAATGATGGTCCTGTTACTACAAAACTGTTCAGTGTGCAGGTCTTTGTTTTCACAATAAAAGTGTAGCGTCTTAGTGAATGTCCTGTACTGGTCTTAAATCTCATAACATCCACCTTTTTCCCCGTGGATGTTCTTCTTGACCCTCGGAGAAAGAGAAAAAGCTGAGTCGTGTCTTTCAGGCATGTCCTTTCCTAACAGAAATGACAGGAAACATAAAACATGACATTATTGCAGAGCAAGTGTGTTATTTATGAAAGAGGTGTGTTTGTGTTTAGATATAATCCATTTTTCAATAGTGAGCTACAAAGACAATCAGATTATGAATGAAGTTAATCAACATTCAAATATATTTTATTATCAAAATAATATTGATCTGTTATCAAAACTTAGTGCAACTGTAGAAGCTTGCTCTGTTCGGTTGTCTCACTGAAATCATCACTTTTACCACATACAGAATATAAAGCGATAAATAGTAGCAGTTCTCACTGTGTGTTAAATAACCTTTGCCTTCAATACATTGAAATAAGAAAGCTGGCAAAAAAGTAATGTTGCAGGGGTCTCCAACCTTTCTCCATCTGAGAGCTACTTTGAAAAAATGAAAGTGGCCAAGAGCTACTTGCATCGCAAGTAGCTTAAATGTATTCACATTGCACTCATCAGTTGAATTAAGCTACTTTATGGCGCGTTTCCACTACAGCGCGCAGCCCGGTTTAAGAGGGCTGTGACGTCAGCGGCCCGTCTTTGGTTGCGTTTCCACTTGGCCTAGTACCGGCCGGCGGGTCCTAATTCACAGTTTTTCTGGCCTCATAAAATCGTGGGTCTAGGGCCAGAGACAACGAGGCTGAGTCGGGCTGAATATGCTAAACTAGAGAGAGAATCGCTGGCAAGGGGGCTACAACTACAACAAGATGGACATATTTGACCGTGATTTAATTGTAATACACGTTTCAAAATGATGCCGAAGTAACAACATACTGATACCGGTTAGTAAAGACCATGAATTAATGCTTTGTCAAGTCTGCAGACAGACGGCAGGGGAAAAACCTTTTAAAATGCTTGTTTTCTAAATGGAGATTGGCTAAGCTAACGCAGTATATGCTCCGACCGTCCACACTCACAACAACGGCCTATACAGACATAAATAAAGCAGCGACTGTATTCACCATGACACAGGCAGTCTGTGGTTTGTACTTGTTTAACTTTTGTCTAGTTTCTGAACATATATGAGGAGCTGTGAGCTCTGAGTGCTAACAGCTAACGGCTGTGTTGTTTTTCTGGGGTTCTCTGAAGATCACGTCACGGCTCCGCCTACACTGCGTTACTATAGATACTACCCCAGTTCCTAAACTGTAATGGAAATGCGCCATAAAGTGAGCCAGTCCTAACGAGGCCTAGCCATACCGAGCGAGGCCGAGCGAGGCCGTGTAGTGGAAACGCGCCATTAACCTGTTAAGCCCTGAGCCTGTTTTTCAGGTCTCAGGCTCGAAAATGCCATTCCCAGAACAAATGACCATATCTTCCCTTCTAAAAGGGTTAAATTAATAATCTTTGTTCTCAAAGTAATGATAAACCTGTGAGTTGGATGTAGAAAAGTCAGAATCAATATCGATGTTTTTTATTTTAATGAAAATTCAGATTTTACATAGTAAAAAACTGTAAATGATAGTGTCCGTCCAAAAATTCTTTTTTACTTATAGTGAAAACTACCCTTGGATGATGGGTTAGTAGACTAAAAGCTTTAGGAATCCAAAGTACAACATATAATAAGTGTGGAGGAAACTTCTGTGTAGCAATGCATGGAGTCACCGACTCAGGAAGGAGACACGGTGAGAGTTGGAGCTTTGATGTCAAACACTGATGGGTTTATTCAGAGTATTCGGCCGGAGGATTCACATCACAAATCAAAGAGTCAGAGGTTCTGACTACATGGTAGAGTTGCCACGTCAATTCTGAAGAGCCTCTCTCTATGCTAGACCTTTGAACTGGTTCACAGAGAATCAACATCTCTGAAGGAGTAGACTAAACAGCTGGGAACACTGAGCCACCTGCGTCCGACACTCATGGCCTCAAAGATTTCACATCTTAGAGTCCACAAACACCGAGAAAGAAGTGCCTCAGTGTTCTCACAACAATTACCCTTCGTGCCAGACAAGTTGACCGGTCACACACTGGTGACGACAACACATATGGCACCAAGGCCTTTCCTTAAAGGAGATAACAGACGTCAGAGTAGATCATAAAACGTCACAGAGCAAAAGGTTAGATATCTAGAAGAATTATTCCTTAACAGTTCCTCTCTTTTTATCATTTTTGATAACCTTAAAACATTAGTCTAATAATTCTGGTCAATACTTAAATCAATAGGCGTCTTCAGATTCGAGCGTGGTCTCACCTTACATTCAATTACATCACAAAGTAGAATAAGATTGAAACATTCAATCACAATGATTGATACAGGCAATCATAATAGGAACAATTATCTCTCATCAGTGTTTGGAGCATCTTTTGTCAAAAGCATAATAATGAACACACATAAAACACAGATACATAATAGCAAAATATTTGTTCTAAACTAATATCTTTTATCATTTAAACCATTAGTTAATGTCATTTATCAAACTATAAAATCAAAACCAGCTTGCAGCTTAAAGATTTGCTTTAAGGCAATCACTAGTCAAAAGCATTTAAAACTTAGGATCATCAGAGATCCAGCTAAGGCATAAATTCACAGGTGATTTGATCAATCTGTAATCCACAAAGTTGCAGTGTCCTCAATTTTAGGATTACTTTACGTTTACTTCATTACGCTTTAGTCAAGAGTAAGGCACTTAGTCTTAGAAAAATCAGTACATTCATTTTAGTCAAGTACATTGTTCAAAATCTGAAAAGGAAAAGTTAAACATTCTTAAAACTTTAATTCATGCATTTGTAAATGCTACCACTGATCTGTACCAAATTAAGTCTATCAATTATTCTTATTAGCCATACTTACCTGAACATCTACTTATGGTACTTGGAAAGGGTTCTTCTGTGTTTATCTAATGTTGAATATAGAATATCAATTTCTTTAAATTATACTTCTCTAATTTGAGGATCAAATATGCTGCATAATTGTTATATGAATTATTATAAATATTTGTTTTGGGCCAAAACTGAAATGAATCCAGTACTTGAAACATCATTTTAGGTCTGTCTGTGCATGGGTAATACATTAAAGAGTAGTGTTGTTAAGCCTGATTGCTGGATGATTAAGGATATTAACATTATCTGTTATAATATTAGAAATATCTTATTATTCAATACCTTATAATCTGAAAATATTTATTTATTAATTTTGTTTAGTGTGAAAGTGTAATCTGATCTGACTAAATATATTTATCACCATTATTTAACACATGTCTGGTCATTGGAAATATAAAAAACAATCATTAATTGTACATCTTTAAACATCTGGTCATTCAATTCAAAGTTCATCTTTGTACGAGAGCTGGAAGAACATGTCCGTCAGGCTTCCTGACTCGTTCTCCTCCTCCCTTTATGACACCGAGTGTCTGGTGTGTAAAGGCATCCTGATACTGTAGATTAGCACTGAGGTGCTGATTGGCTCAAACTCTTCTTCATCAGAGCGCCATATTTCAACCCCCCAATTGCTCTGCTTTTGTGTGGCTCATTCAGTGAGCACTGTAGCTGACCCCCCAGTGAGACGGAGGCTCACCTGCCGGTATTCCTTCTGCTATCTGCTTGAGAGCAACTGCGTATTCCTGATGCATCCAGGTGTCCCCCCCGTGATGGGAGAGGTTAGGAAGACATCAAACTCCTCCAAGAAACATGGAACCTTGTATTATAGAAGCCTCTGAAGCCCTCGCTCGTCCTGCAGGGTTGTCTGCTAGAGCCCACCGAGCAGAAAGATGAAGAGAAGAACCCCATCTTATCAGAAAGGTGAAGAGAAGAACCCCCTCTCAGCAGAAAGATGAAGAGAAGCATCCCATCTTATCAGAAAGATGAAGAGAAGCATCCCATCTTATCAGAAAGATGAAGAGAAGAACCCCCTCTTATCAGAAAGGTGAAGAGAAGAACCCCCTCTCAGCAGAAAGATGAAGAGAAGAACCCCCTCTTATCAGAAAGGTGAAGAGAAGCATCCCATCTTATCAGAAAGGTGAAGAGAAGCATCCCATCTTATCAGAAAGGTGAAGAGAGGCATCCCATCTTATCAGAAAGGTGAAGAGAGGCATCCCATCTTATCAGAAAGGTGAAGAGAGGCATCCCATCTTATCAGAAAGGTGAAGAGAAGCATCTCATCTCGAACGACCTCGTGCTTCCTTGCACGTGGCTGGGGGTGCTCTCTGCACCCGGAGAGTGTGACCCTCTCTCTCTCTGACCCTTGGCCTTGAGAGATGTCCTAGTTATTGGGTTAACACCTGATAGGGATGTTTTTCTGAGTGAAGACAACTCAAAGTAATGGATTAGCACATTATCATTTAATTACAAAAATAGGCCCCTCAGAATGATTTGGGAGCCTTCCTGACACATGCACATTATCATTTTGAAGGTTTGTGTTAGTCATTGAACATGCAAGAATCATATACTCATCAGTCCATAGCAGAGACATGTTATTGTAAGTTAAAGGTGAGCTTGTCCCTGTGGATATAACCCCTTCTCAATGATTCTAAATGTATATTAATTCACCATTTACCTTTTGATAAAATATTAGTTTATCAGAAATATTTTGTCTCTTCCATAAAACATAGGTTTGAGAAATAAATTACCCAATATAAAATAAATTACTCAATATAATTGACTCTTCCCTCCCTTTTCTTACATATGGTACATATGAAATAATAACTTAGGAGTCTATTTAAACATGGTATAGTTTATAATCTATTAATCGAGAAGACTCAGTATCACCTGTGTGCAGCTCACAAAAGCCCATTGTGAGAAACATATATTATGCAGGAAATGGATACATTTGTTGAAAAACAAAGCATATCTGATTTGGGAGGAAAAGTTTCACCCCTTTAACATCTGAGTTATTACTGAAGGCATAGCATGAATGATACTGGGTGTCTGAGGGTGTCATTACTGAGAAATGTCAAACAAAATCAAGACCTTACATTTGAAAACAGGTTTGCATTCCTCCACTGAAGGTGACGTTATCATTGGAAACAATAAAAGCTAATTGTTTTGATGTAGAATCTATATATTGAATCGTTAGAGCAGAACAGAATGGTTGTATTGTAGCCTGAGTTTCGTGCAGCCTTTAGTTTTACCAAGTGGAAACATTGTCTATATAATAGCCGCGTTCACACCGGAGTACTTTCACCGAACTTTTCGCGTTTTAGTTCCGTGAGTCGCGTTCACACCAAAAATCGTACTTAATCTCGGGTACTTTTACCCCCATTTTTAGAGCCAACTCAGAGAGCGTACTTTTCTGTGGGTGAAAAGTTCTCCAAAAGTGCCCCAGTGCTGATTGGCTGGGCGAATTGCAAACCACGCCCGTACAACTCTGAAAATGTTGTGTAGAGCCGCCATTGTTTTTCCTCGCTACAAAAACACAACGCTCCGTGCGTTGTGTTTGTTTTTGAAAGCAGTTATGGCAAGCATCAAGAAATGATGAGGAGGTGTCGGCGCTTCTGGAGATCTACGCAGAGGACGTGACCCAGGGAATGCACTGAAGCCAGTTCAGTAGCTTTCACTCGACCTGGGAATGTGCACAGCCCCACGGCACACCGGCTAAAAATAAAGAAACTCGGGCAGGACTACAAACGGCGGATTCAGTGGCCAACGATGACGACCAAGACGAAGGTAAAATCAACTACATGCACTGGGGTTTTAATCTGCACAATAATGGTCTCAGATGTACTTTTATTTGCTCAGTAGATCAAGCTAGCCATGCTAGCCATAATAGGCTAACACCGGCCCCGAGCACACAGTACACACACACTGTAACTTTGTCTTGAAAGAACGTTGCGCATCGAACTGATGTTCACAATCATGTTTATTTCATAATATTCATCATATTTTATGTTTAACTTGCCTCAACAACATTAAACAAAGTTCAAGCATACATGAAGCACTCTTCAAAAAGGAACAATCCTCCGTGTTTGAACCTCTTAAATCGCTGCATAGCCGATTTATTTGGACTGGATTATCCCAGAGGGTCTAAACATTCTTTATAACACAGTTTCAGATTTGTGAAACCTTAATTCTATTTGTGAAAATACAAAAAACACATTCCTAGTATGTTGTAAAACTACATGGCGACTAAACAGATCTTGTATATTGCTTATTTTCCCCTCTTAGGAAAGCGGACACGGGATGCGAATTTCTTTGACACCGCCCAGGCGTTGGAGGACCGGCGTGCCGTGGTGAATGAGTCGCTGCGTGGAGATCAGATGGTGCTGTTCACCAAGGCCCAGGAAACGGAGGACAAGATGCTCACCTCGATGGAGCGCCAGGCAGAAGTGTTCAAGCAGCAGATGGAGCGCCAGCAGCACCAGGATGAAGTGTGGGCGCTGCGCCATGAGGAAGCGTCGGCGCAGCGGCAGGATGAGCGACAAACTGCATTTAATAACAGTTTATTTGGTATAGTTTTTGTAAATACTGACACACGACACACAACGTTGCACTAAGGTGTGCATGCTGCTGAGAATATCCCTACACCTGGGACAGTTTATTTTATATTGTTATTACTGTTATGACTTTATTTTATATATAATGTTTACTGACATGTACAACTGACACTTTATTTACATTTAACATTGTTCTATTTAATGTTATGTCTTGAGAGTGCAATAAAGAAAACCGACATGGCGATTAAGCTTATTTCTCCTGACACTTTATCTTTAGTGACCTGTGTAGCATCCTATACATCACATGTAAGTGATTATTCTGATACCATCATGTTTCATCGGTTATAAACTGGCAAAGCTTTATTTGTCATTTATTTATCATCAATGTTGCAACCTTGTGGGGGAATGGCAGGGGCACATACACAAATATGACAATTTATATCATTTTAAATATTATTTGACCTAAACTTTTAATTCCCCCCCATTTCACACAACACAACATGGAGTCCACTATGGGCCAAAACTAACATGTATGTTTGCATAGTGTTTATGGCAGACGGATGCAGTGGGTCTCAGGAAGATATATAATAAAGGTGGGTTTGCTGCTGAGACTCCCTACAGCTGGGAGTTTATTTTATATTATTATTACTGTTATTATATAGTACAACTGACACTTTATTTTATATTGACAATGTTTACTGACATGTACAACTGACACTTTAGTTACATTTAAAATATTTCTATTTAATGTTATGTCTTGAGAGTGCAATAAAGAAAACCTACATGGCGATTAAACAGATCCTGTATCAGTTTTTCTTCTTCTCTTGTTTTGTAGCGGGTTGCAAACAACTTTAAGGTGCTTACCGCCACCTACTGTACTTGTAATCTTCCCTCAGGGAAAAGTACTCCGGTGTGAACGCGATCTGTACTAAGTACCCTGGGGTTAAAAGCGCCAGGGCTCTTAGTGCCGGAACTAAGTACAGGAAAGTACTTGGTGTGAACGCGGCTATTGTGAATACATGTAGAACTAGACATTAAGAGACCCCTGACATTAGGCCTATTTGAACAATAGTAGGGGCTTTTACCAGCTCGCCAACTTACAGGCATCATAGCAGTATGAATAGCCTTAAAAACAACCCACTCTGCGGTAACGAGAGTCATGTATCTGAACCAAATGCCCTAAGTGAAGCCGTTAGTCTCATCTGACTGACCCAAGGGTTGGTGCTGGTGTGACATGGAGGCTTCCAAGTGTTCATAGCAGATGTCATGCTTTCAGGTCATGGCTCAGTGGGGGGGAGCAGACCCATGTGAGACAGTATCAACGGCTGTAATGTTCAGTTTGAGGAGTGTCATTCTCTCTGGGAGCAGGAAATGGTGTCCATTCAGACCAGACCATTAATGTCATGTAGAGCAGCCATAGCATCTCTGTGACTGCACTCAGCCGGACTGCAGCAGGGCAGAACTGGGTGACTTTTAGTGAAGCCGTCCATGGCCATAGACAAAATGGAACCACGTACTAACAAAAGGGACACAAGGTCATCAATGTCTCTCTTTACCTTTGGCCTGATTGTAAAACAAATTAGTGGAAGAAATGTGGAACACTAATCCATCATCATGTGACATTTAGAGTTAATTTAAATAATTACTTATGGGTTGAAGTCAAATTAACATTAACATTAGAACTAAAGTCAGTCAAAATTGGACTTGCACGGATCAGAATCTAATCAATACACCATTTTCCCAGCTCTGTAATGAAAAGTATATCAAGATTAGGTACATTACAGGAGTGATAAAACATCCAAACATGCACACTTATCTTATTCTAGTAGAGATTAGAGGGCAGGTCTAATGTTGTGAACAAAATGATCAAGTCAAAGTTATTTCATTTATTTTATCTTATGTACCACATTTAATTTAATAATTAATTACTTAAATTACTAATAACTTTAAAGAAGGCAACAATTTACAATGTGGATAAGGTGAATACTTATTGTGTGTGTGTGTGATTGTGTGTGTGTGTGTGTGTGTGTGTGTGTGTGTGTGTGTGTGTGTGTGTGTGTGTGTGTGTGTGTGTGTGTGTGTGTGTGTGTGTGTGTGTGTGTGTGTGTGTGTGTGTGTGTGTGTGTGTGTGTGTGTGAACAGCTTGTCTGCCCAAGGTTAAAACATTTGGGACAGCAGTGAGAATGTTATGAGAAACAATTTGTTGTTTAGACTGAACTCAAAAGAAGCTGAGATTAGAACATTTGAAATAAATCAAAACACTTGCACATTAATTAAATACATTTGACATTTAGCTTGAGCTGGGTTCAATACTTTCTTTATGGTATTTAAATTGGGCTCAAGTAGAACCTTTACATGGATTTGGCTTGCAACACAAAGTGATACCGATCTCTGTCTGTTATGATTTGAAAGTCTCATGATTTAAAGTGTAGGGCTGTGAAGGAGAGGCCCTTGGAAAACAACATCTACTTCTTTGTTAACTGTAATTACTTATTGTAAAGAGATTGCAACATTATACTTTTTAAAGAATTGCTCAATTCATTTAACACATTTATTATGCACACTGTAATGAAAACGTCAACAAATATATTGATCCTGGCTTAACCAGCGACCTTTACTCTTTTGTTCATAAGCTCGGTTTCAGAAAACTTGTCAGTAGTTTAACAACTATTATCATTTTAGTTAGGGATGTCCCGATCCAATCACGTGATCGGGGATCGGAGCCGATCACGTGATTTTCACGTGATCGGGGATCGGGAGAAAAAAATCGGGGATCGGATTTTTTTTTATTTTTTTTATAAAATATTTTTATACATTTTATTTAATGTTACAAAACAAAAATGACCATGTTCACGTCTTAAAGTCATCCTGAGGCCTTAGTTTTGGGTTAAAATTACACAACATCATGTATGTGTTGCTTCTTTTGGGCTTGTTTTCATAGACCTGGTTGCTTATTTCTCTCAAATCTGGCAACAGTGGGCGCAGTGTCTAATAGTAGCAGTAAGCTAACAAGAGGCTACGTTCAGCTGGTGCCTCAGGAGTCGGGACAGAGAAAATGTCAGGAGTTTGGAAGTATTATAAAATTGAAAGCGAAGGCAGTGTAACAGCCAGATGCAATGTTTGCAAGGCGGAGGTTCCGCGTGGTGGAAAGAACAGAGCTACGTTCAACATGACCAATCTAATACAAACACCACCAACAACAACACGACGAGTCCACAGCGGCCACTCAGGTAACGGCACTGAAACAACCAACACTTTCAGAGACTTTTAAAAGGAAAGAGAAACTGCCCCAGAACAGTGAAAAGGCCAACAAAATAACAGCCAAGATAGCTGAATTCATCGCGTTGGATGACCAGCCGTTATCTGTTACCTTTTTTTTCCTCTTAATGCATTGCATAAAGATCGGATCGGGAAAAATCGGTATCGGCAGATTGTCAAAATCAAATGATCGGAATCGGATCGGGAGCAAAAAAAGGTGATCGGGACATCCCTAATTTTAGTAATGTCTATGGAGACCAATTGGTTGATACGAGAAATCATTTGAAGCAGTTTAATAAAGAATGTTAAACTATATTTAAAACGGTAATTAAACTTCAACTTATATTAATTATCTGAATCCAGTGGCCAGTTGGAACAGATAATCAACAAAGTTTCCATTTTGCAGGAACAGCGCAAAATGTTTCAACAATAATTTGTATTATGTCTGAGTCTAGTTCTGTCTTATCAGCTTTGTTTCGGAATGTGTTCAATACATTACGGTTTTTTTCATTATTACCATACAATACATAGATTTAAGAATAAATGGAACAAATAATACAACATTGACCTAAAACAGCAGACAGATTTTGCCACCCTGACCTCCTCAGGCAGGTCTTTACGACCAGCAGTGATGCCTCTGAGGGTCTCAGGGTGCAGGACGGGGCATAGGGTTTATAAAAGGTCACAAACATATCTTAACATACCAGCAATACAATTTAAGAATGTATTCTTAAAGTAATATAATCTTCTCTTCTTCTTACACCTACAGCGCACACCCTGAACAGTGTGCTTCTTGTTTACATTTCCTCTGCACACTCAGATGCAGGACATAAAACACTCTTTTGCTATTTATTTTCATTTTGCAGCACATCTATACTACCAGAATTTTGCAAAACACTATATATTATTTATTTTTCTCAAGTCATTTACTTTTGGTGAGTTAACTAAAGCTTAGTTTATTTTACCCTGGCTATGGACTGATTCATTATTAGTTGTTACAAAACATGCACAAGACGGCGGTTAGTACAAGAAAAACCACACTGCAATTAGACGAACAAACATGAACTCATAATAAACACCAGCGTGACAGCAAAGTTCATCCAGCTCAATTTAGTCCGGATTAAAGAGGTTTCAGAGGGGGTAGGGAATTATCTCTCCCTCAATGGGTAATCCAGTGGGGCACCTTGACTCGCGCTCCCACCCTTGTATACAAGTCCTAGATCGGTGCCTGAAGACCGTCCAAGAGCAATAACTAGCTCATCCTCTTGCGACCCCATGACTCTGCTCTAGTGGTGCTATGCCCCCCCGATCTGGAGCGCATAGACTTTTTTCTCCGCTACCCTTTCTATCCGAAACTACACAGTTAACTGTAGTCCTACTCGACCAGCCTATACACACGCCATCATGTTCATCACAACGATGAAACACAGTTTTGTTCTACACTTGCATGCCACTGCCCACCCATGATCAATTATCCTATCATTTTATGTATGCACCCCGGACCGGCACCAGCTCCTCCAGCAATGTAGGGAGCTGTGGCGCATCAGGTAATGCACGCACCTCGCACTTTCCAGCTCGTCGTAAACGGCCACGAGAGTGCTTTTAAACCGTCTCGTTTTTAATAGAGACGGCGGTGGTGTGAGTTAAAGCTATAGACAAAAGCTGTGACTTTCTCCCTCTGAGTTCACTTCACCAGCTCATGCAGATACGGGGAGGTATTTTACACACATTCCCCGGAGCCGCAGCAGGAGCCGTGTTTTTTTTAGAGGCGCTGGGGGTAATATCTCTGGCTGCTTGAGTTAACTGCTAGTGTTGGCCGCTGAAACCCCCGGAATCTCTGCGATTTGTTCATTACAAATCTCTATTTTGATTTCACACAGAAGTTCCACTTTACTGCTGCCCTCATTAAGGTCTTTTTAAACATCTCCGTGTATGCCTGCACGGCACATACGTCCCGAGCAGCACACACAGAGGGAACCAGCCAAGACAGAGTCCCTGGATGATCCCCTGGGGTTACTAGCCCCAAATGTTCACTAACCAAAACGAAACGCAGCCGCTTAGCTTCACAGATAATTTTAGGATACCGTCAATCACAGATTCTGGTAAGGCAATGTCCAAATGTAGATTTGAAATCACACTTACCAGTTTCTGAAGATCTGTTGGTATCCTGCCGACAACGCCAATTTGTGGAGGAAACTTCTGTGTAGCAATGCATGGAGTCACCGACTCAGGAAGGAGACACGGTGAGAGTTGGAGCTTTGATGTCAAACACTGATGGGTTTATTCAGAGTATTCGGCCGGAGGATTCACATCACAAATCAAAGAGTCAGAGGTTCTGACCACACGGTAGAGTTGCCACGTCAATTCTGAAGAACCTCTCTCTATGCTAGACCTTTGAACTGGTTCACAGAGAGAAATCAACATCTCTGAAGGAGTAGACTAAACAGCTGGGAACACTGAGCCACCTGCGTCCGACACTCATGGCCTCAAGGATTTCACATCTTATGCCGCGTTTCCACTACACGGCCTCGCTCGGCCCCGCTCGGTATGGCTGGGCCTCGTTAGGACTGGCTCACTTTATGGCGCATTTCCATTACAGTTTAGGAACTGGGGCAGTATCTATAGTAACGCAGTGTAGGCGGAGCCGTGACGTGATCTTCAGAGGACCCCAGAAAAACAACACAGCCGTTAGCTGTTAGCACTCAGAGCTCACAGCTCCTCATATATGTTCAGAAACTAGACAAAAGTTAAACAAGTACAAACCACAGACTGCCTGTGTCATGGAGAATACAGTCGCTGCTTTATTTATGTCTGTATAGGCCGTTGTTGTGAGTGTGGACGGTCGGATCATATACTGCGTTAGCTTAGCCAATCTCCATTTAGAAAACAAGCATTTTAAAAGGTTTTTCGCCTGCCGTCTGTCTGCAGACTTGACAAAGCATTAATTCATGGTTTTTACTAACCGGTATCAGTATGTTGTTACTTCGGCATCATTTTGAAACGTGTATTACAATTAAATCACGGTCAAATATGTCCATCTTGTTGTAGTTGTTGCCCCCTTGCCAGCGACGCTCTCTCTAGTTTAGCATACTCAGCCCGACTCAGCCTCGTTGTCTCTGGCCCTGGCCCCACGATTTTATGAGGCCAGAAAAACTGTGAATTAGGACCCGCCGCCCGGTACTAGGCCAAGTGGAAACGCAACCAAAGACGGGCCGCTGACGTCACAGCCCTCTTAAACCGGGCTGCGGGCTGTAGTGGAAACGCGCCATTAGAGTCCACAAACACCGATAAAGAAGTGCCTCAGCGTTCTCACAACAAGTACCCTTCGTGCCAGACAAGTTGACCGGTCACAAACTGGTGACAACACATATGGCACCAAGGCCTTTCCTTAAAGGAGATAACGGATGTCAGAGTAGATCATAAAACGTCACAGAGCAAAAGGTTAGATATCTAGAAGAATTATTCCTTAACAATAAGTACCCTGTATCAAGATTGATGCAAAACAAGTGACATTTGACCTTTTTAGAGAGATTTAGCCAAAACCACTCAACCTCTGAGGTGATTTGGGTGGAAATGTTTTTTTTTCATATCTCTGGAACCCGTTGGTCGATTTTGATGGTTGACACCTTTCTGACCGTTGGAGCCAATAGAATCGAAGGGGGAGTCCCCCACACACACTCATTGTGAAACAAAAAGGTGGGGGCTTTGCGCATGTAATTTTGCATTAGAGTGAAGCTACAGTCTAGCAGTGCCCCGGTTGAAGAGGCGTTCTTCCTGGGTGATAACAATGCAGGCCAGCCGGTCACATCACAGATTTCAGAGCGCTGGGCTCTGCCTGTTATTTGTCCTCCCAAATCCCATGGAAATGATTTACTCTTAGGCCTTGCACCCAGACATTTCCAGGGAGGACTACCACTTGTAGATTTATTACCCGGTACACAGCCCTCCTGTTCCTTGGAATCCTTGTAGCTGCTAACTAGCTGTGAATTAGCATGCCCTTTTCCATTCTTTTGTAACACTGGTAATGTGGTGTCTTTCCCACATAGTCCATTCACTTCCACGTTAACTTCCAACCGTTGCATTTTCATTTCCAACACGGCCATCTTCTGTAGAAGTTTGTGGAAGTCACCTGTAGAGAACGGAGGCATTTTGCTGCCAACTAGCTTAAGCTAAATAGCATGCAGTACCAGGCTTTACCTGTTGCTAGGCCACGCTACTGACATAAAATAAAATAAAATATTGAAATATGGCTGAAACCCTCCGTCTTTTTACGAAGAATTACTGTCCCAGTGATAAGTTAATGTCCAGGAGCTGCTGCTCGAAGTTTTCAGAAAATAAAAATAGGAAAATCAGCATAAAAAGTAAGCAGAGGCAAGAGCAAGCAGAAAAGCGTCTGCACTGTAAGAAAGCAAGGTCGCAAGGTCATAGCGTTTGATGGTTTTTGCGACTGAACTTGAGGATACATTCAAAGTTCTTGACATTTTCCAGATCGACTGGCCTTCATTTCTTAACACTAGAACCGCCAGAGATTTTTTATACCTAAAACCGCCACCTGGGTCAAATTGACCGGCTATTAGAATATATTGATTTTCAAGGTAAAATGTTCTTTTATTGAACAGTGAGTTTTTGCACAGGGATGAAATGTATACCCATATAATCTGTGGACTCGCAGGGCTCGACATTATAAATGGCCCGCTGGCCCGGAAGCATTATTTAGACACCGCGGCCAGCATAACGTACTTTCAACTCGCCCACAGCTGTTTGCTGCGGAGCGCAGCGAGAGCAGTCTCCCTTGAGCGGGAGCGCACTCCTTCACGACAGTCAGTCAGTCAGTCAGTCAGTCAGTCAGTCAGTCAGTCAGTCAGTCAGTCAGTCAGTCAGTCAGTCAGTCAGTCAGTCTCTCTCTCTCTCTCTCTCTCTCTCTCTCCTCTCTCTCCTCTCTCTCTCTCCTCTCTCTCATCTCTCTCTCTCTCTCCTCTCTCTCCTCCTCTCTCTCTCTCTCTCTCTATATATATATATATATATATATATATATATATATTATATATATATATATATATATATATATATAATATATATATATATATATATATATATATATATATATATATATATATATATATATATATATATATATATTATATATATATATATATATATATATATACTATATATATTATATATATCTATATATATATATATATATATATATATATATATCTCTCTCTCAATCTATCTCTCAATCTATAAGGAACCGCAGTAGACAAAATGCGTTGCAATAGCAACACGTCATGTTTATATGAAAAGGGGTGGGGTCAATATGACCCGCTGGGCGGAAATAGGTATAAATGGCAATTTTTTGGGCGATTTCTTCAATCTGACTTCATATTGACAATTTTTAACAACATAGGGTGCTACTTAACACACTTTCAGGAAAGTCAAGGACTGGAAGACTTTAATATTTTATTGAAAAAAAGTTACACACAATAAAAAACAGCTCTGGGTCAAATTGACCCGATTGGCGGTTCTAGTGTTAAAGTGATGATGGACGGTCGTTTCTCTTTACTGAGTTGAGTGGTTCTTGCCATAATATGGATTACAACAGTAGTCAAATAGGGCTTTCCACTGTGCACTAACCCTACCTCTGCACAACACAACGGATGGTCTCAAACACATGGTTGTGGACCTCAGGAAGAACGCAGCCCCACCCGCCCCCATCACTCTGTGTGACTCCCCAGTCACTGCTGTGGAGTCTTTCCTCTTCCAGTGACTTTTATCCACCCCATAATAACATTACATTAATGCACATCATGGCAACAACACCGTGTTCTTTTTAACATTGTAAATCCTGCACATGCTGCACATCTCTTCTGCACACTTCCTCTTTTAAATCAGCACAGTTCTCCACTTTAAATAAAGTGTATAGTATTTGTCACATTTAAATATTGTTTCCTGCAGACGTCCAGCAGCTGGTGGTGGTTAAAGAAGAGGTTCCCCCTGAGCAGCAGGAGTGGAGCTCCAGTCTGGACCAGGAGGACCCAGAGCCCCCCCCACACATTAAAGAGGAACAGGAGGAACTCTGGAGCAGTCAGGAGGGAGAGCAGCTTCAAGGGCTGGAGGAGGCTGATATCACCAAGTCCACATTCACTTCTGTCCCTGTGAAGAGTGAAGATGATGAAGAGAAACCTCAGTCCTCTCAGCTTCATCAAAGACAAACTGAACACCTGGAAACAGAAGCTGATGGAGAGGACTGTGGAGGACCAGAACCAGCCAGGAACTCAGATCCAGAGAGACATTTACAACCAGAGACTGAGGACAACCCTGGAGACTCTTCTGAAGACACTGAAGACAGTTTAGATTGGAAGGAGACCAGAGAACCAGGTTCAAACTCTCAGAGAAATAAACAAGACCCTGTCAGTGAATCAAGACGTAGTGCAGGAGAGAAAGCATTCAGCTGCTCAGTCTGTGAGAAAGCTTTTACACATAGAAGAAGTTTAAAGGAACACTTGATAATCCACACAGGAGAGAAACCATTCAGCTGCTCAGTCTGTGAGAAAGCTTTTACACATAGAAGAAGTTTAAAGGAACACATGATAATCCACACAGGAGAGAAACCATACAGCTGCTCATTTTGTAAGAAATATTTTACCCAGAGAGGAAATTTAAAGGGCCACATGAGAATCCACACAGGAGAGAAACCATTCATCTGCTCAGTCTGTAAGAAATATTTTACCCAGAGAGGAAATTTAAAGGACCACATGAGAATACACACAGGAGAGAAACCATTCAGCTGTTCAGTCTGTGATCAAGCTTTTGCCCTGAAATCACCTTTAACACGACATATGAGAAACCACACAGAAGAGAAACCATTCAGCTGCTCAGTCTGTAAGAAATCTTTTAAACACAGTGGAACTTTAAAGGACCACTTGAGAAACCACACAGGAGAGAAACCATTCATCTGCTCAATTTGTAAGAAATCTTTTGCATTGAGAGGAAGTTTAAAGGACCACATGAGAATCCACACAGGAGTGAAACCATTCAGCTGCAGTGTTTGTAACAAAAAGTTCAACCGGAGTGAAAAGGTCAAAAGACACAAGTGTGTTGGTCGTCAGTCCTCACAGCTTCATCAAACTGAGGAGAACAGAGAGGCAGAGCCTCCAGCCAGCAGCTCAGCTGAACACATGGAAACAGAAGCTGATGGAGAGGACTGTGGAGGACCAGAACCAGCCAGGAACTCAGATCCAGAGAGACATTTACAACCAGAGACTGAGGACAACAAGGATGACATTTTCTGTTCATGTTCAGGTTGGTATTAGTATGTTGTCTTCACTGGGACATGTCTCCATGCATTAATGTTAAAAAAGCTCTTTATTGTTGTCATACTGCCTCTTTTCACCCTCTGTCTGAAACCAGAGCCCAGTCTGGTCTGAATGGTTAGCTGGCCGGCTCTGTTGTGATTGGTTGACCACTTAGAGATGTCCCGCCCCTTAGCCTATCATGTACAACGTGTTGTTGTGCCCCCAGGTCAAATCAATCAGGATACTTTCCAGAGGGGAAATGTACGTCGTTACAATAGAAAAGAGCCAAAGGCAGCTTAATGTTACGTAGAAGCATGCATACAAAAGTATTAACGTTTTTCTTTTTAAAGTTCTTAGGATTTAGCAGCCAGGTATATATTGCACAGTTAGCACATAGTCTGATCGCTGCAGGAAGGAAGGACCTGCGGTATCTCTCCGTGAGACAGCGGGGGTGCAGCAGCCTGTCGCTGAAGGAGCTGCACAGTGCAGACAGGGTAAACAACGTCCTCCCCAGAACATTGAATGTTGGATTTCATTTACTGATCCTGCAGACACCCGCTACACGGGGCGGAAGTCCTGCAGCATGCCCCCCCCCCCCCCCCCCCTTCAGCAGCAGCTCATCAGAGGGGAGAGGAGACGGCCATGCCCCACCTGCCCTGGTTTGATCACGGGCACCGATCTCCACCACCTCTGTTAGAGTGTTTGGGGGACCAGGATATGGCGGGGCGGATGGCTCCGTTTGCTCCACTTCCGGGTTCGGTCCATGGAGGTCCGCCGCCATGGTCATCACCTAGGGCGACTGCAAATAAACACGGGTGTGTTGGGCATCTCGCTGGAGATGCCGCCACCTCACCAGATCAGAGCGATTATTTGTAGCTTGATCGTGGCCGCCGCCGTTGTCTGCCGTGTGATATCCCGGTGAGGGATCACGCCGCATGGCACTTTCCAAAAAGGACCGTGTTGATCTCCTGGGAGCCCCCGTGTTTACGGAAGGGCTCTTTGGATCGATCTCCTTGGTCACGTGGGTGAGGAGTAGGCTGCTTCTTGCTCATCCCCAGAGGAAAGAACACTGTCCCACACTCCCCTCTGTAAACTCCAGTATAGGAGCCAGCAGGTGGGCGGGTGCACGTGAGTGGAATAAACCGTAGTGCTGTCAAAGCACTGTGCGGGTTCAAGAGAGTGATGTGTGTGTGAGAAATGCATTCAGTGAAAACGATTGCATTTATCCCAGAGTAAGAGTCATCTCTCTCCACATTTCCACTTTTCACCATAATGTCAGTTTTCAAAGAGACGGCATTTGACAGCCCCCACGGGAGCTGCCGCGGTTCGTTCAAGAACCTCAGTAGAAAATCGGCCCGTTTTCTGTGTCAGCCCCCATGCCAAGTAGGCCACCAGAGAATACTACAGCTTCTTAGCTGTGGCTCCACAGCTGCTGGCATGTCCCCATAACACAGTTTTGTGGGGAATGGAAGCCCAGCTGTGTACTGACAGAGTAGAGGGGCAGGACACTGAGACTGGGTTACTCACTCCAGCTTTGCGGCGTCCCTCCTCCATTCAGGGGCAATAGAGAGGCAAATCTATCATCCTGGGAGGAGATAGGTTTCCAGAAAGTCGAAAAAAGGCCCTGTTGCAAGAACGGTGGGTTACGTATATAGTAACCCTAGTTCTAGAGTGATGTGTGTGTGTGTAAAATGTATTCAGTAAAAACGATTGCATTTATCCCAGAGTAAGAGTCATATCTCTCCACAATTCCACATTTTCCCATAATGTCTCGTTGAGATCGGCAAGGCCGTTTTCATACGATGTTAATTGGACACCCATTATGAGGCGCGGCCCCCGTGAGAGTGGCCGCGGTGCGTTCAGGGACCTCCGCAGAAGAACAGTGGGTTACGTAGTGTAACTCTAGTTCTAGAGTGATATGTGTGTGTAAAATGCATTCAGTAAAAACGATTGCATTTATCCCAGAGTAAGAGTCATCTCTCTCTACATTCCACATTTCCCCATAATGTCCGTTTCAAAGAGACGGCATTATGACGACGCGCGCCCCCCCCCGAGAGCGGGCCGCGGTGCGTTCATGGACAGAAGAAGCTCCGATTAATGCCTCTTTCTCTCTAAGAGAAAACAGCATTATGGCGGAGCGCGCGCTCTCACGGGAGCGTGCCGTGGTGCGTTCAGGGACCTCAGTGAAAAATCTGCGGTTTTTTTCTCTGAGTGGAAACTGCATTATAGAAAAACTGCCCTTTCTGTGTCAGCCCCCCATGTGTCAAACTTCCTTTTATGGAGGGTTTGACGGCGGAATGGGCCACCAGAGAGTACCACAGCTTCATAGCTGCGGCTCCGCAGCTGATTGCACATCCCCTAACACAATGTTATGGGGAATGGAAAAGCAGTGGTGTATTAACAGAGCGGATGGACAGGACACTGAGACTGGGTTATTCACTCCAGTTTTGCAGCATCCCTCCTCCGTTCGGAGGTGGTGAAGCAGGTCTGGACTCAGTTCGGTACAGCGGAGGTGGACCTGTTCGCCAATCAGCGCAACAGCCACTGTGCCCTGTGGTTCTCCCTGGCTCGGTGGGACAACCCGCCCTTGGGGGTCGACACATTTGCACACGAGCCATGGCCAAGAAAGCTGCTTTACGCCTTTCCACCGCTGCACCTTATCCCCCCCCTCCTGGAGAGGGTGAGGCGGGAACAGCTGTCAATCATCCTGGTGGCCCCAGATCGCCGCCTGGCGCCGTGGTACGCGGGGGTAACACAGATGATGGTGGGCCAGTCCTGGGCGATTCCTCAGGTCTGGGGAGCGCTGTCTCAGGAAGCAGGTGCAATAGGGGCGTTACCCACTCTGGGCCAACCTCTCCAGGCTTGGCTCCTGAGAGGGACAGGCTGAGACAGGTGGGGCTGTCTGATAACGTTATTCAGACTATCCAAGCAGCAAGAGCAGAATCCACCACAGCTTGTTACAGGCCAAAGTGGGCGGGATTCCGGCGATGGTGTGAAGGAAGGAGTCTAGAGCCTCTGTCGTGCACGCTGGGCTCTATTATTACCTATTTACAGATACTGGTGGACAGGGGGCTGGCTCATTCCACAGTTAAGGTGTATGCAGCAGCCATTTCGTCCTGCCATGAGGGATTTGGAGGCAGGTCAGCCTTCAGTCAGCCGCTTATGGCGCGGTTTTTGCAGGGGGTCAGGATGCAGCGCCCAGTAGTGCACGCCTCCGCCCCGCAGTGGGACCTGCCGTTGGTGCTCGAGGCTCTGGTCACAGAACCATTTGAGCCTCTGGAGCTCTCCTCCCTGAAAGCACTGTCATGGAAGACAGCGTTGCTACTTGCCTTGACTTCGGCTAAAAGAGTGTCCGAGCTGACCGCTCTGTCGGTACACCCAAGTTGTCTTTTGATCCGGGGTGACCGTAGCGGGGCGACACTCAGGCCGAACCACTCCTTTACTCCTAAGAGTATCAGAACTTCATTCAGATCAAGGGCTATTCAGTAGGTGGCTTTAATCTTCCACCCCATATTGGGGCCAGGGAGGCTAAATTGCACCTCCTCTGCCCAGTGCGTGCGCTAGCATGCTATGTAGAGCGCACGGCTGCCATTAGGCGCACTGAACAACTGTTTGTGTGCTTTGGGGATGGTGTGGCTGGAAAAGCCCTCTCAAAGAAGCGCAATGTTATCTCCTGGACATGTCTGGCTCCTTCTCGTCGTCGGTGCGTGCCGAGGCAACGCATGACTGGTGAGAGGGGGGTGGCTGTGGGTCAGCAGGTATCTGACCCCCCCCCCCCCGGACATAAAGCACTTTTTTTTCCCATGCTCCTGAGGGACTCGGGAGACATGGTGCGCAATCAGGGCTGGAGGACTCTCCCCGCCTGCCTACGTAAATTCAGTAGGTGAAAGCACGCACAGCATGATAGAGAGTAGTACCCATAGAGTCCAGTAGAGGGCGGAGCCTGTGCTTATATAACTAGGGTTACAATACGTAACCCCCCGTTCTATTCCTTTAAAATTATGCCTTGACTTCAGATTTAAAAACAACGATGTTAGCGCTAACTTCTCCATGCAGAGCTGGTGAAGATGAGGAGCCTCAGACTAAAACCTTGCAATCATTTTTTTATCTTGAAGTGTAAGGGTGAAAACTTTTACGTTGACAATGTTTAATTAAATTGTTTATGTCAAGACATTTGATGAATGTAATTAACTTTAGCTATGTTGCTCGTTTATTCACTCAAGTGAAACCAACTTGTCGCTCTGCAGTGTAAGTAAGGAACAACTTAGTCTAATAGAGCCCTGTTCATTTCAGTGTTTTATTTTATTACACCTCAGAAAAAATACAGAGGGCCGGACCTCGTTGAGTTCAATGGGGGGTAAGGCCATGACTGCACTTCATTTGACTGACCGCTCTAGTTACTCTTCTAAATCATTCATATCTCTATTTAGAGCTGCCTTAAAAACACAAAAGGCAATCCGGGTCCCAAGCTGTATCCACATGTAGGGGTACCAAACCACTCCAATTATAATTACACTTACCTTTCTCTGCGATAGTTGTTGGTGCATAAATGTAAAAAGATATTAGCCATAGGTATTCATGATATTAATTAGGAATATACAAACAAGGGGTTCAAAACGGGGCTTTGAGCGGTGACGTAATGAACACAACAGCTGTTCTCTGTAACGTCTCTCTGTGGGTTTCCTGTTTCCTGCAGACGTCCAGCAGCTGGTGGTGGTTAAAGAAGAGGTTGCCCCTGAGCAGCAGGAGTGGAGCTCTAGTCTGGACCAGGAGGACCCAGAGCCCCCCCCACACATTAAAGAGGAACAGGTGGAACTCTGGAGCAGTCAGGAGGGAGAGCAGCTTCAAGGGCTGGAGGAGGCTGATATCACCAAGTCCACATTCACTCCTGTCCCTGTGAAGAGTGAAGATGATGAAGAGAAACCTCAGTCCTCTCAGCTTCATCAAAGACAAACTGAACACCTGGAAACAGAAGCTGATGGAGAGGACTGTGGAGGACCAGAACCAGCCAGGAACTCAGATCCAGAGAGACATTTACAACCAGAGACTGAGGACAACCCTGGAGACTCTTCTGAACCTGACACTGAAGACAGGGCTGATTGTTAGGTTTAAACTCTTTTGGTAAGTCCTAGTAAGTCGTATATAAAGCGATAACTTGACTGTTTGTGATGAAAAATGTTTGGTCCAAGTAAAGAGAGGACTGTGGAGGACCAGAACCGGCAACATTTACAACCAGAGACTGAGGAGGTTTCCATATTGGGTCATATAATTAAAACGAACATTAATATAATCCACAATGTAAAATGCATGATATATCACGAAGCTCTATACTTATATACTAAATGTACACGGTTTGGTAAACTGACATGAAAGAGTGTAAGGTCTGATATAGTTTATCACTAAAGGTGTCACTATTCAGCAGAGGGAAGACACCCTTACTCACAGCAGGAGGCCCCTGACTCAATGGAATATTACTGTAAGCTTTAGTTTAGCCTTTGAGGCAAGTCTGGACATGTCCAGGAAGCAATGACTCTTCTCCACATACATGGGTCTGTTGGTGTGTATTCACTTCTGCTTCTGCTGGTATGATATAAAAGCAGCAGCTGAGAGAGGGAAACAGGTCTTAGGGTTCTTAACTGGGAATTTCTCCCTAGGTCGTATTACCCGCTGTCATCGTGAGGAAATACCTCTGGAGATATGCAGGGAGTTTTAACAAAAAGGAAAAAAAGTAAACCGGTAAATTCATAATTAATACCAGAGAGTAAGACATTGTATAACTGTCCCATTGTAACCAGATAAAGTAAAAAACGGTGTTAGAGTGTGGACCATTTCTTCAAATAAAACCATCCCACCCATTTGGACTGGGGTAACCTAAATGAATTCTGCGCTGTCCTCTCCTGATTTAGGGTAAGATTGCACGACTGCCACACTGACACTTAGGTAGGGTCACACCTCACTACAGGTACTAGAATCCTACGGGATCGCTGCAGCAAGTTGTTGGAGATCTGCTACCAATCTGATGTTGGAGATCTTCTACCAGTCTGTTGTTGGAGATCTGCTACAAGTCTGATGTTGGAGATCTGCTGCCAGTCTGATGTTGGAGATCTTCTACCAGTCTGATGTTGGAGATCTTCTACCAGTCTGTTGTTGGTGATCTTCTACCAAGGTTCAAGGTTCAAGGTTCTTTATTGTCAATCTGACATAGCTACAGAGTAATTATGCAGTTGAAAATCTTATGTCACAGGCTTCTCCAACAATGCAACATAATAACATAACATAATAACAATAAGAGCAAGAGCAATACAAAAATAATAATAGTTATAAAAATGAAATAAAGTTATGATGTGGAATAGTGCAGTATGAGTCTATATACAAGTTATTGGAATGATATATATATATTAGGTATTAGATACATACTACTGAGTAGCAGTTGAATGTTTGAAGTTGTTTCAACAGTTCAATTTTTTAACAGTCTCACTGCCCGCGGGAAGAAACTGTCTCCGAATCTTCTTGTCCTTGCCCGGATGCTGCGGTAACGTCTGCCAGACGGCAACAGAAAGAACAGTTTGTGGCTGGGGTGATGGGGGGTCTTTGATAATCCGTAGTGATTTCTTCCTGAGCCGCTGGGAGTAAAGGTCCTCCATGGATGGCAGCTCCGTCCTGGTGATGTGCTGTGCAGTTTTCACCACCCTCTGTAAAGCCTTACGATCGAGGTCGGTGCAGCTGCCGTACCAGGCCGTCATGCTGCCAGTGAGGATACTCTCTATCGTGCACCTGTAGAAGTTGCAGAGTATCCTGGAATCCATTTGAACCTCCTCAGCCTGCGGAGGAAGAAGAGCCGCTGTCGAGCTTTCTTGGTGATGGTGGTGGTGTGAAGAGACCATGTCAGGTCCTCAGTGATGTGGACCCCAAGGAACCTGAAGCTTTTGACTCTCTCCACCGTAGTCCCATTGATGGCGATGGGGGCGTGTCCCTCTCCCTGCTGCTTCCTGTAATCCACAATCAGCTCCTTTGTTTTGCTGATGTTGAGATGGAGGTTGTTCTCCTGGCACCAAGATGTCAGGTTTTCAACCTCCTCTCTGTACGCCGTCTCGTCATCGTCTGTGATCTGGCCGATGACGGTCGTGTCATCAGCAAACTTCACGATGGTGTTGGAGCTGTGTGTGGCCACGCAGTCGTGGGTGAACAGGGAGTAGAGGAGAGGGCTGAGCACGCAGCCTTGAGGGGCACCGGTGTTAAGAATCAGGGTGGAGGATGTGATGTTTCCCACCCCCACTGCCTGGGGTCTGCCCGTCAGGAAGTTCAGGATCCAGTCGCAGAGGGGCGCTGTTGAGGCCCGAGGTCTCTGAGCTTGATGGCCAGCTTGGAGGGCACAATGGTGTTGAATGCTGAACTGTAGTCAATGAACAGCATTCTCACATATGTGTTCCTGTTCTTCGGGTCCAGGTGTGAGAGGGCAGTGGGGAGGGTGAGGGCTATGGCGTCGTCTGTGGACCTGTTTGCTCTGTAGGCAAACTGCAGGGGGTCCAGAGATTCAGGGAGGGAGGAGGTGATGAATAATTTGACTAACCGCTCAAAGCACTTCATTATGATGGAGGTGAGTGCTACTGGGCGGTAGTCGTTGGGGCAGGTGATGATTGTCTTTTTGGGGACAGGAATGATGGTGGAGTGTTTAAGACATGTGGGGACTACAGACTGCAGCAGGGACCTGTTGAAGATGTCTGTGAACACCTCTGCCAGCTGAACTGCACACACCCTGAGAACACGGCCAGGGATGCCATCAGGTCCAGGAGCCTTGTGTGGGTTAACCCTTTTAAAGGATTTACACACATCTGCCCTATTTAAAACAAAAGGGCAGTGTAGCTCCTGGTCCCTCTGTACCTCCACAGCCTGGCTGCTCTCAAAGCGTGCAAAAAAACTGTTTAGCTCATCTGGGAGAGATGCGCACGCAGACACTCCCGCAGCACCCCCCGCTGCTCCTTTGAAGTCAGTCATTGTCCTTAGTCCCGCCCACATATTCCTAGTGTTACAGCCTTTGAAGTCAGATTCCACCTTCTCTTTGTACTGTCTCTTTGCATTTTTTATTGCTCTCCCGGAGATCATACCTAGACTTCCTGTACTCCTCCAAATCTCCCGCTGTGTGCGCGAGAGTGCGCGCTTTCAGTTTGCTGCGCACCTCAAACCGTTTACCCAGGGCTTTTGATTTGGGAATGTCCGTACAGAAACCTTCGGTACCCACGTCATCGATGCATTTCCCAATGTAGCAGATGACAGTGTCCGTGTGTGTGTTGATGTTATTGTCCTCAAACACACTCCAATCCGTAGATGCAAAGCAATCCTGCAGTGCTGAATCTGACTCCTCGCTCCATCGTTGTACTGTCCTTGTTATCGGTCTGTCCCTTTTAAGTTTCTGCTTGTAAGCAGGCAACAACAGTAGTGAGATATGGTCTGATTTGCCGAAGGGAGGGCGAGGGAGAGCCTTATATCCATTCCGGAAAGGGGAATAAACATGGTCCAGTATGTTTCCCCCGCGCGTCGGGAAGTTGATGTGTTGGTAATATTTTGGCAAAACCTTCTTCATGTTGGCGGTGTTGAAATCTCCGGCCACAACGAACGCCGCATCTGGCCGTGAAGTCTCGGTTTTATCAATAAACCCAAACAGCTGTCTGTTGTTGGAGATCTTCTACCAGTCTGTTGTTGCCAGTGCACTCTTCTTTGATGTGGCTTCTCGTTGGATAACTGGACTTAAACTCACAATGTAAAATATATATGTTTTATCTTGTTATTATAGTCTTGAAGATACATGTACCCATTAGCTATTGCTCCAGTCCAGGCAGACAGACAGAGAGAGAGCTATGACATGGCAATCTTAAGCTCTTAAAGAGATATACAAAAATAAGCAGTTTTAAAATCAGATAAACCCACAAATATGAAATAATAACTTCAAGGAAAAGACATTGCAGAGGATAACCAACGAAAACAAGAGTTTGGAAAACAACCTACAAGAAAACAAAGAAGAATAAGGGAGAAGCTAGGACAAGCTAGGTCAAGCTAGGACAAGCTAACACAATAAACCAGGCAGGTAGGCAGCCAGCAACTACTTGAAAAATTAAAATAAGAACTACAGAGTATTCATCAGAAGACAGAAGATTGAAAATAATATTTGCCTCTTATCTGATGAAAGAGACATTTATACTAACCGATACTAAGGAATTGCGCCTAAATTTGCTATCTGCTAACTAGCGTGCTAAGCAACAACAAAGAAGAGCACCATGGCTGATGCAACAGTCGGGAAGCCCCTCCCCCTTGCACTTGAATACCCAAAGGAGGTAAAAAGTGCACAGGCAAAGAAAGCTTTCAAACTTAAACTTCTAAGAGATAACCCAGAGACATTAACAGCCGACTACAGCCACCAAGGAGACAAGATAGTAATCTGTAACCTCCTGCTGTATACCGACAACACTGAATCCTGGCATAAAGCAATTTGTTCCCACTATAAAGACCATAAAAAAGAGAGGAATATGTAGTGGCAGACAGGTTCTCATTGGAGATGATGATGACAGGGACAACACTATGATGACGGTAAACATTTACCATAATGGAACAATCATGTTCCAAGGGAGCCAGGCCAGTCTGACCTTAGTCCAAGAACATTTCCTTATTATTAAGGCACTAACAAAGACACAAAACAAAGAGAAAGCTAGCAGCGTTACCCAGGTCTCAGAGAGACTGCTGCAGCCTGAAGACAAGCTGCAGGGAACAGTGACCCTTCTCAGAGGGTAGCAGGAGCTGCAGCCTGAAGACAAGCTGCAGGGAACAGTGACCGTTCTCAGAGGGGAACAGGAGATGCAGCCTGAAGACAAGCTGCAGGGAACAGTGACCCTTCTCAGAGAGGAGCAGGAGCTGCAGCCTGAAGACAAGCTGCAGGGAACAATGACCCTTCTCAGAGAGAGTATATCTCTACAGGAGGTAGAGATAGTGGAGATGAGAGAAACACTTTCTCACTCACCATCCAGTGAATCATTTCAGCAGATTAAGGATGAACTCTGCCAGTTAAAGAAAGAATTTAAAACGTCCATACAACAACTAAGAGGAGAAGTGACTGTCCTACAGGAGGACAGGGACATTCTAAAGAAAGAAATAACAGCAGTAAAAGAGGAGTTGCACCTCAAACACCAAACCATCCTGGGCCTGAAAGAGCAGCTCCAGAGCCTCACAGCCACAGCACTGCAGCGACCCCAACCTGCCACGAGTAACACACAACTCACTGAGCCAAGGCCTTCAACCAGCAGCCTTCTGCTCCAGCCTAGCCCACAACCATCATCCAGTAAAACCTCACCAAACCCCACATTGAAACCATTCACCAATGGCCCAGCGCCCCAGCAGGAGCCACAGCCATCTACCAGCTAGACAATATTCCTCCTTCCACAATCAAAATAACAAACCGACACAGAAACGACTGATGCTGAAGTAATAATTCTTATTGACTCAAATGGAAAATTCTTAGATGAAGAACAACTCTTCCCCGGACAAAAAGTAAAAAAAATATGGTGCCCAAGAACAGATAATGCACTTGATGTTCTCACAAAGGCCAAACTGGGAGAACCAAGCCACATAATTGTGCACACAGGAACTAACAACCTTCATATAGAGCAAGAGAGAGTAGCTGAATCTGTGACGAGAGTGGCGCAAAAGGCTACGCAGAGTTTCCCAAACTCTAAAATAACTATCTCCACAATCCTGCCCAGAAGAGATTTCCACCCTCTCACTATCCATAGGATCAATTCGGAGATCTCCAGAGGATCTGCTGTAATACCCAATGTCCACCTGGCACATCACCCCACCCTCAGCATTCACAGCCTCCATGACCACGTTCACCTCCGTAAGGACATTGTAAAAATCTTTGCTAAGACACTTAAAGATGTGGCCTTAGGACGAAGCCAGGGCGGAGCCTCTGCTAGCCGCGGACGAGCTAGCCAGCATATAACTGGACCACCCCTATCACCACCTGCAAGAGAATATCGCAGATATCCCCTTGGATCAGGCCCCTACCCCCCTCCACCATTATTACCTCACCTTCAGAGCCACCCACCCAGAACCAGAGCCATACAAGCAAGACAGGCCAGCACCACTCCAATAAACTCAAGGCCCATACCAGGATATCAGCCCTGCCCCCCGTTTCAGCAACCAGCTCAGAAAAGCTACGCCACTGCACTGAAGACCCCACCAAATATCGACAGAAACGGAGCCGACCTGGGAGAGATCAGGTCGTATAAGACTTAACTTAAAACAAACACACACACGCACACGCACACGCCTACACACACACACACACACACACACACACACACACACACACACACACACACACACACACACACACCTGTTTATCTCATTTTAAAAATGTATTTGTATTCTTCACAATGACCACTTCAATGACACCATTCTCCATCTCTATGTGGAACATCCAAGGTATACACTCTTCTCTGTTTGGACAGAAATATAGAACAGATGAATTTAAAGAGAACACACACAATGTAGACATTATTATCCTCCAAGAGACCTGGTGTAGATCTGATTCCAACATCCACTGTCCCCCAAATTACAAACAAATTATTCTGCCCTCGATCAAAAACCCAGCAATTAAAAAAGGCAGAGATTCAGGAGGCATTATAATTTGGCACAAATTCGAACTCTCAAAATATATAACAATAATAAAATCCGAGCCCTCCCACATCTGGATTAAACTATCCAAAAGCATCACATGTACAGAAAATGATTTGTTTTTATGTACAATATATGTGCCTCCGAGTGACTCTCCTTACTACAGCGAGGACATATTCCCACACCTCCACACGCAAATCTGCAGATTTCAGGCCCAAGGAAAAGTGTTGATCTGTGGAGACCTCAACGCACGTACTGGAACCCATCCAGACTCATACTCAGAGAGTGGTAACAAACATATATTTGGACAAAACTTTCCCCGCAACACCACAAATCTTCCTTGCCATAATTCTGACCCTCAGATAAACAAGAATGGGAGAGACCTGCTCCAACTCTGTCAAAGCCTCGGTCTGTACATTGTTAACGGTAGGTTTAGAGGTGACTCTTTGGGAAGACCCACCTTCTGCTCATCTCTTGGCACGAGTACCATAGATTACATGATAACTGACTTGGACCCGCTCTTTCTCAGTTCATTTATAGTCAAACCTCTAACACCTCTATCGGATCACAGCCAAATTACTGTGTTCATGAAAAGAACAGAAACTAACAGTCCACAATCTGAGCCCAATAATCTGTTTAACATTAAAAGAAAATACAAGTGGGCTCCAGACAGTGCACAAGAGTTTCCAGAAAGCTATCGGAAACGAACAAATTCAAAGACTCTTAGACAACTTTCTGGACACCACATATGACCACAATAAAGAAGGCATAGACCTGGCAGTTAGAAAAATTAACCAAATCTTCATGAGAACAGCTCATACATCCCAACTGAAGAAATGCAGCAACAAGCCCCCAAAACAAAAAGAAATCAACTGGTTTGATGAAGAATGCCAACAAAAAAGGAAAGAACTTAGGAAAATATGGAACCAAAAACATAGAGATCCTAGCAACGCAGACGTACGCCTCCTTTACTGCGACATGCTCAAACAATACAAACGTACAATCAAAATCAAGAAGGCTCAGTACACACAAAAACAACTAACGATAATCGAGGAGTCTTTAAACACAAACAGATTCTGGGAACATTGGAAAAATCTAAATAAAAGTAAACACGATGACCCAGTTATACAGAATGGAGACATCTGGACCGATCACTTCAAACATCTGTATGGTAACATTCCTATCAATTCAGACTCAGAACAAACACAAATCATTGAAAAGTTCAACAACTTAGAATTGGTCATCAAGGACTCCCTGAACCCTTTGGACTTTCTAATTACTGAACAGGAACTGGAAAAAAAGTTGATTAACCTAAAACCAAAAAAAGCAAGTGGGCTTGACGGCATACTGAACGAGATGCTAAAACACTCAAGTAAAAAGATCAGATTGGCTATACTCAAACTATTCAATTTGATCCTGATTGTAGGTTACTTTCCTGACAGCTGGAATCGTGGTCTCATAACACCCATTTTTAAAAACGGCGATAAATCTGACCCTAATAATTACAGAGGCATTTGTGTGAACAGTAACCTGGGGAAGGTCTTTTGTAGTATTATAAATTCCCGGCTTATAGACTTCCTTACGAAACACAATGTCCTGAGCAAAAGCCAATTGGATTCTTACCAAATCACCGCACATCAGACCACATTTACACCCTACACACCCTAATTGACAAATATGTTAATCAAAATAAAAGCAAAATATTTGCCTGTTTCATTGATTTCCAAAAAGCATTTGACTCGATTTGGCATGTTGGTCTATTCAACAAACTACTTCAAAGCGGTATAGGGGGTAAAACATTTGACCTAATAAAATCTATGTACACAAACAACATGTGCAGCATCAAGATCGGACACAAAAGAACAACCTTCATTTCTCAAGAACGGGGAGTAAGACAAGGATGCTGTTTATCACCGGCCCTGTTCAACATCTACATTAACGAGCTGGCCACTATCTTAGAACAGTCCACAGCACCTGGGCTCACACTTCACAAAACAGAGATCAGATTCCTGCTGTATGCAGATGATTTCATCCTGTTAAGCCCGACAAAAGAAGGACTTCAACAGAGTTTAAATATACTCGAAGGTTACTGTCAGACCTGGGCCATGGCAATTAACATCAAAAAGACAAAAACAATGATATTTCAAAAAAGATCCAGATGTCAGGCAAACAATATTGACTTCACAATTGGGACACAGACAATAGAAAATTGCTCAGAATATAATTATTTAGGCCTGAAAATAAGTCCCACTGGAAGATTTAATCAAGCTGTCAAGGAACTGAGAGAGAAAGCACGCAGGGCGTTTTATGCAATAAAAAGACAAATTCACATTCAAATTCCAATTTTAATTTGGCTTAAATTACTTCAATCAGTAATACAACCCATCCTACAAACAAACAAACAAACCAAACATTTGACAAATGGGAAAATCATCCAATAGAAAATGAGTTTTGCAAACGCATCCTCCAGGTTCACAGGAGAACAACTAACAACGCCTGCAGAGCGGAATTAGGCACCTTCCCATTATTATAAAAATCCAGAAACGATCATTAAATATTGCTACATCTAAAGAAAAGTGACCCCCACTCCTACCACCACAAAGCCCTGCAGCATCAAGAGATGAACACTGTGGCAGCCTACCTGACCACAGTGACTGATGTTCAACACAGGAAGTTGTTGACAAAGTACAGACTGAGTGCTCACGAGAGAGAGAGAGAGAGAGAGAGAGAGAGAGAGAGAGAGAGAGAGAGAGGAGAGAGAGAGAGAAGAGAGAGGAGGAGAGAGAGAGAGAGAGATAGAGAGCTAGATAGAGAGAGAGGAGCGAGAGCGAGAGATAGAGAGAGAGAGAGGAGAGAGAGAGAGAGAGAGCGATAGAGAGAGAGATATAGATAGAGAGAGAGATAGAGAGTAGATATGGAGAGTAGATAGAGTAGAGAGAGAGAGAGATACTGTCAGAAGCAGTGAATTAACAACACAGAGCAACACTGTCAGCGCGTACATTTACGCACAGTGTGGTGACGTGATATTGTAATGTACCTCAAATATATGTACCTTAATACATGAAGTATAGGGTGCTATCACAAAGCACTACTTAACAATAACAACAACCGTAATAATTCAGCATGAAATGGAAAACACTGACACTCGTCACCGTGGTTACAATATCAATCGACCCAGCAGAACAATAGTCTATAGGCAAAACACAGACAAACAATGAAAAATATGACATCAAATATACTTTCGCTAACCAAAGCTGTAGGCTCACTTGAAAAGAAAAGCGGCACGGTGGTTCTTCCTCTGAGAAAAGGTGTCAGTCACTTTGGATGGTGGGCACCAAGGCTCCAGTAGATGGTCAACTTCATTCATTTTCTAGTTTGATTATTTATCGCTGGTGATGTATTCTTTCTAAGCTCTCTCGTCTGCTCTTCTCAACTACACTTTTCACAGCACTCTCACTAACAGCCAATCAGCTCTGAATTATGAGATGACGTTTTAGTGGGGCTGCGAGCGCTTTGCCCCACTTGTGTTTATTTTCACAGTACACGTTCATTTAACAGCGAGAGAGAGGGGCAGCCCGGAGCTTGCCCCACATCGCTCAACACGACTAAATGTAATAATAACTATCTGTAACTTTCAATAATTTCCTCAGTGAATTTACATAAATAGGTTCAAGGTTCTTTATTGTCAAACTAACATAGCTACGGAGTAATTATGTCGTTGAAAATCTTAGGTCACAGGCTTCTCCAACAATGCAACACAATAATACAGATAAGCAGACAATATTAAAGCAATATTAAAATATATTATATTAAAAGTAATACAAAAGAAAAATAGTTCTAAAGAGAAAAAGTGGAATAGTGCAATACGAGTCTTTATACAAGTTATTGGAATGATATATTAGATAATAGATAAATAATTACTAAGTAGCAGATGAATGTTATGAAATTGTTTCAGCAGTTCAGTTGTTCAACAGTCTCATCGCCTGCAGGATGAAGCTGTCTCTGTGTCTGGTGGTATTAGTCCGGATGCTAGAAATAGTGTTCCAAACTAAATGTAATTCCGTCTAAGTAGCAATAAGCTTGACTCCAACAAAAATACATCTCAGGTAAGTTTGATTGACTCTTTACTAAAACAAAAGATATCAATACAAACACATATTATCAAAGGTCAAAAAACGATATTGCTCCGTGATTCTTTTCTCCTTCTCATTACCAGCAGCTGCAGTCGGCTATGACGTCAATTTAACGGCTGGTTTAAATAAATGATATAATAATAATACTAATAACAAAGAATTACAATGTTCAAGTATATATACACACATAATATATCAAATTATACATTTTAACATATGGCTCCTACAGTACTTTTAGAAACGTCATACCCTATTTGACGTATTTCTTACATATCATTTCCCAAAATACAATTATTTTCTGACATTGCCAAAACATATGGTCAGCATCAAAAGAACCACATTGTCACCAACACTTCTGTGGACTGTGCATCTGTTCACTCTTCACCTCTGGTGTTATGAAGAGAGGAATCAGAGTCTTCCACGTGAACTGGTGGATGAATGATGGATCCTCCACATATCATGCCAATCTTCATCTGGTGTTTCTATATGGAGTTCTTCCTCCCATCTAACCTCGATATATTTAGTTGAGTGTTTGTCATGTTTTGCTAAATCCTTGATATAATGCTGAAATGATTCTTATGTTTCTTTCCTGATATGCTTTAGTTATAATTTGGATGATATTATTCAACTCCTTGGAAGAATCTGATGTGACTCCCCTCTTGTAACAGTCCCTTAGTTGAAGGTATCTATAGAAGTCATGTGTTCCCAATGTGTGTTTTCTTCTCAGATTATCAAAACCCTCCAGCCTATTTAGAATTGGAATCTGGTTTACTTCATTTTCCATATGCTTCCACTTTGCTCTAAACTCCGTTTCACAGCAACAGTAAATGGGTCTTAGCTGAGCAGCAGCAGTACTCCATCAATCTGAGCAAACCCATACCGCCTCTTTCTTTGGGTAGCTGGAGAGTTCTGTACCTAACTCTTGGCCCCCCCCCCCCCCCCCCCCCCCACACCCCCCCCCCCCCCCCAAACAAATCTGGATATCAGTCTGTCCCAATTTCTAAATGGACCTTGGGGGCCCTCTACTGGTGAAGATTGGAATAGATAGAGAAATCTAGGTAGAACATTTAGTTTAACAATTTGAATTCTTGAGTTTAGGTCGAGTGGTAAGGTAGACCACCTTGTTTATATCTGTTTGTATTTCCTTGGTTTGAATTGTCGTAATTCGCTCTTTACAAATCAGAGATGTTTTACATGTACATTTTACATTTATATTTAATTTAATATTCCATTCCTTACACACTTAATGGATATAATATCCTGCTTTATATTTGGTAAATTGGTATTTCAAAATGTGTATTTTCTTCTTTTTTAATGCTGTTTTATTTCTGTTTTGAGATGTTTACATTTTAGAAGTGTTTATTTCTACTCTTTTCATTTCTCTCATGTCCCTTGTCTTTTATGCTGCTGCAACGCAATCATTTCCCAGATTGGGATCAATAAAGTGCATCTCATCGTATGCATTGGAAGCTATCTGTTAGCCGCGCATGCTAACCGGCTTCAGATAAACTCGTTGACACTGTATTGTTATTATTATTATTATTATTATTATTATACATTTAACTTTTTTATCTTCATATTCATATTTTTATTTTATTTATCTTATTTAATTATTTTTTTTATAAATGTATTCTATGTCACAAAACCAATTCTTCCCTCAGGATAAGTATTGTAATGATGTCTGCATGTATCCTCTCTCTGATAGAGACCAGCCGTTCTCTTGTATGGAATGTTCCAGCTTGTATCGCCCCCATGTGTTGCTGTAGCTCCGCCCCTTGATGGCACTGTTTGTTTCTTCCCCTGGATCTCTATAAAGTTTATTAAAAACTACAACCCCCATGATGCATTAGCTGTTATCCTTGCTAACAGAGACACACTTGTTGAGACTGTAAAGAGTCAGAGCTAACGGAGACCCTGAAACACAACTTCCGGTGCTGGCCTTCACAATAAAACCAACGGTTTTCTCTGGCCCTGACACACCAGGCAGTCACCAGAGAACTCGCTGACACCCGACACCGACAGTTCCATCGACGAGTTCTCCTGCGTCTTGGCCGTGTGTCGCACTGGAAATCACCCGCAAAGACTTCAGCCGAGCACGTACGAACTGCGCATGCGTGAGTGGCAATAACTCTCCTTACCAGCAGGCGGCGGTAGTGTGTATTCGTCATTCAAAAGAGGCAACAACCGGAAGACAGATAAGAAGAACAGACTGATATAAACAAACAAATAGCGTGTGCGTTCCATTTTCACTCTCGTCCATCGAAAACATGTTTTAGAATATAAAAATACATGAATGATGAAATGAGCACATAAAGTGCAGACATACTATAAAATCACAGTTAATAGACCTGCGTCTGATGATCGCAGTGTTCTGGCGGGTGTGTAGTTTATTGAGTCAGCAATGTAGTAATGGCCACTTCTTGCTAAATTTACGATGAGATGAAAAACCGGACTTGACCAAACAAATCACGGAGCTCTCAGCAGAGGACAGCCGGGGACGCTCCCGCCGATATCAGAGATGTCCCTGCTATGTGTGGGAGGTAAGAGAGGACATTTAAGGGCTATGTTTGATGTCTTTAAGTATCACCAGCTGGTGTTTAGCTGCTGCTTAAATCGTTTGTTTACGTCCCTCACTTCCGTTTCGCTTCTCATTTGCTAGCTGAACAGCTGATCAGAGTGGTTTCTTGGCCCGATAGCTTGTGTCCGACACCCGGCCGATTCAACATGTTGAATCGGCCGGGTGTCGACCGTGAAAGGCCAAATAAGGCGTGTCACGGCCGAGGGTTCGGGACACACCAAATTGACTTTGGGCGACAAGGAACCCGTTTTCGCCCAACAACGCAAGACGGCCGATATCGGCCTGGTGTGTAGGGGCCTTAGATCCATGGAGAAACAACAACCCCAGAGGGAAGGATTTTACTTTCTATTCTAACCCACATGGTAGCTATTCAAGGATAGACTTTTTTGTGTGTGTCACAACAACATATACACAAAGTCTTGAATTGTGACATAGAGACTATAACCATAAGTGACCATGCTCCTATAACATTGACTATAGACATGGGAAGAGAATCTTTTTTCAAATATTGGTGGCTTAATGTGTCCATTCTATCGGACCAGTCACACAGACACACAGCAGAGCTGGCAGGTGAGGCAAAGTGGGAGAAGAAAGTGAAGGTCCCTGAAAAGATGTTATGAATTTGAAATGCATATGACTGAGTGGCATGGGCCTTTGGAGTAAAAAAGAGAGTTTTTAATTCAAGCTTGTTTATGAACAGGGTCTGGGGCCGTTGGGGGCTAAACAGGGCACATAGTACAAAGCTAACTTAATCAGCATCGCATGTCTTCATTAAAAAATGCATTTAAAATGCGTGCTCTGCTCATAAAAAACACTGTAGCATATTAAATACACTAACAGCCAGACCCCAGCCAGCGTTAGAGATGTTTATACTTTTGGTGAGCCGTTATTAAAGCTCCGGGACCGCTATAGTTATGTGGCGGAAGGTGTATCTCTGCTACGCAGCAACCCGCACTCGGGCCGCTCCGGAGAGGGGACTGTAAACAGTGGGGAGGGGGAAACAACCCGAATCTCCTTGTAACACGCTGCCCGTCTTGTTGACCATGCTTTGAGGGTGAGGGTGTGTGATTTATGCTGGGTTAAGATCGTTTAAATACACCTTATTTATTTATTTCCTTTGTGTTTACAGGTTTGCTGTTTCCACTGAAGGTCACCATTTATGCTGATTTGGTAAGTTCCAAAATGAACTGTATGTAGTTTTCATGTACGTTTAAAAAGGATTGACAAACCCAAAATGGAGACTTACGGCCCGTGAAGTCAGGGTTCGAGTTATGTGGGAGCCAATGGGAGCTGAGCTCCCATAAGGAGGGGTCTGAGCTCCCACAGACGCAGTGTAATCATACATCTCTGGGGGTCGCTAATACATTACCAACACAACCATTATTTTAATCAAAAAATAATGCATGTGTCAATGTAATGAGTATTATTTACGTTAACGAGGCAAATAGGCTAAAAGAAAAACATGTTTTCGAGAAGAACTTACGCATCTCTTGAATGACAATATGCCTGCACTGCACCTCCAAGGTGTGCAACCTATGCCTGTGAGCATGCTGCGTGAGCCGAGATGATGATGTGTGTGCATTGTTGAACCTTTTCATATTTAAGTTTGTAGCAAGTAGAAGGGTGTGTGTGTGTGTGTGTGTGTGTGTGTGTGTGTGTGTGTGTGTGTGTGTGTGTGTGTGTGTGTGTGTGTGTGTGTGTGTGTGTGTGTGTGTGTGTGTGTGTGTGTGTGTGTGTGTGGTGTGTGTTGTGTGTGTGTGTGTGTGTGTGTGTGTGTGTGTGTGTGTGTGTGTGTGTGTGTGTGTGTGTGTGTTAGTTTTAAAGACCCCCTAGAGCTCAGTTTATAACTCGAACCCTGGTTGTAGCTTCAACGCAGCTTCCCATTCACTTTGACGTCACGCTTTGCCGAACTGCATTGTGGTTCTGTCACTTCGCTTTGCCTCCGTTGCTCGCTTCAAAAGTTGAGAAAAGTTCAACTTTTCAAGCTTCGACGTATCAACAATCAAATCATATGCCAGTACAAGCTCTAGCCAAACAAACCGCGTGCTTGTGTGTCCGGGGCGGGAGATTCATGTGATTGAATCTTGGTCGAGCTTCAGACACGCCCGCCGGCAAGCTTCAACGCACGCTGCCGTGTGGACGCTGCGTTACTCTACTCTAATCTCAAGTGATAATATATCTCGTTAGGTACCCAAATGTTAAATAAGGTAATTTTAAATATTAAAGTTAAATGAGAAAAAGTATGTTTTGTACAAGTAAATGAAAAATACAAGACTGCACTTCATTAATATTGTTGCATTTAAAGTCAATCCTCACATCTGTATGTTTATTGAACAAGAGCTACTGGTGGCAATCATTTGCTCTGTGATTCCAGGCATGTCACTATTGTGAGACATTTGATTTCAGTGTATCATTGCACTATTACTAATATCATTGTTTATGTTCTTGTTTTTTCTAGTTCCTTTTGGGTTGCCTGACATGGCCGTGAAAACGCCAGCCAAGTTACAAATTCTTCTGAATCCCGATGACTCCAGGAAGCTCGTTCTGCTTAATGGAATTCCAGGGACAATAGCGCAGCTTACTGATGAAGTCAGGAAAGTGTGTGAAATAGAGTGCCACAGTGACGCGTCCTAAAACTCCTTCTGGTTCCCTCAACAAATTTCTCCATAGGATTTTGGAAAATAGCTTGAAATAAGGTCTGTGGTTGACACACATTTAAGAGACGGATCACGTTTCGTTCAGTCGGATAATATCCACATGTCTACCCTAGTTTTATAATTTTCGATTTATAAATCTAATCGATAGATTTATGATTCGAAAATTATAAAAAATGCTAACTTACTTCCGGTTTTAAGACGCGTCACTGTGGCGCTATATTGGTGCAGGTTTTAGAATGCAATATCAAGACAGAGACATTGGAGATGCACTAGTCAACCTGACATCCACTGCTGACCTTGACGATTTGACAACTATCAAGGTCATCCCAATACCTGATGATTGTGTCCAAGAATACCTCTTTACCATCTGTGAAGAAGCAGTGTCTGCTCAATCAGACGATACTGACATCGTGTCCACACCCTCCAGCTCAGGCTCTACAAGAACTCGTATCTGGTTGAAATTATTGAACTGAATGCAATGCTAGTGATTGAACTGCATTTTTCGTTGCTTAATTGTTGTGGCCTCTGTATGTTTCATTTGAAGTTAAAAAAGAATGTGACATCACAGATTCTGGTAATGCTACTTAAACCCTTCTTAATGGCTAATACATGTTTATCTGAAGTTGTAAATAAGAGCTGCAGAAAATATTGTTGAAGTATTTAAAAATGTAAAAAAAAAAAGTTGTCATGCATACATTCTAGTCTTTTATTAAAAGGCAGCCAGGTTTAAACGCTGTCAGTTTTACAGTTCAATGCTATTGCATTACATATTTAAATTTTAAAGGAGAGATATGCAAGCTAGTTTAACATGTTCATATGCATATTTTTGATGCATACACTGTAAAAATATTCACCGTGAATTCACAATAATAACTTTTTGCATGACTTTCACAGTAAGGTTCACAGCAATTTACTGTGAATGTCTTCACAGCAATGTATTGTAATTTCACACCCATGATATTACAATGCATTGTTGTAAAGGTAAAACTGTATACTGTAACTTCACAGCTTCAATGACCAAGGAATTACTGTGATATTACAGTATGTTACCGGGGAATTACATCATTTTGTTGTACATGCATTACAACAAGGGCCTGTACTTTTACATTTCTATTGTGAAAGCAATGCAGGAGTTGCCAGCAATTTACTGTGAATGTACAATGATAGACGTGCATAACTGTAGTCCCCAGCTCCGGTACTTCCTGGAGGAAGCTCATACAATGGTTTCCTGTCAAATACTATTGGATGACGTGACTAATGCACAAAAAGAATCTCACCCGTGAGTCCAGTTGGGTCAAATCAAATAGGCTACACTGTAAAAAATAAAACTCGTAAAAAAACGGTCAAAGTACTGGCAGCAGCGGCTGCCAAACAAAAACCCTTAAATTAAAGTAAAACACTTTAACTGAAATAAAGTGCAAAAGCTATTAATAAACAGGAATTGTCCTTAAAGATTTTACAGGAAAACACTGTAGTGTTACAGATGTTTCCTCTCTTTTCAAAATCCATTGTTTTAAAATGTTACATTCAAATACCTTAAATAAAGTTCTGATGAGAAAAACAGTTTTTTACATTTTTTTTATTAGACTTTTATGATCACACACAAAAGTAAATACAGAACCTAAAGTTCTACAGGTAGAATACTGTTATTTTACAGCTTTTTTCTAACATTTTCCAATCAAAGACGTTCAATAAAAAGACAGCACAAAATGTTCTGTCGGGATCAATTACTATAAAAAATGTAAAACTTAAAATATAAAAATATTTGTAGAATTATACAACCATTAATGAATACAGCATTTCATATTTAAACATCTACTTATAAACAGTATAAAACAAAAAGTAAGTTTAATTTTTTAAGATTACTTTGAAACATTCTCAACTGAAAATAACAGAAATTACAAAATGGCAATATATGTTCACATTGTCAATTTGAAGGAGCAGTGTGCAGGATTTAGTACGTCTAACAATGGTAGGTTCCAACCAATGGATAACTTGTTCACTCACCCTCCTATCCCAAGTTTGTAGGAGAATGTATATTGGCTGCAAAAAGCTTGAGGCCCAATCATGTTTCCTCTGTCCATTCTGCGCTACTGTAGACGTGGCAGTGCAACCTAGAGGACAAAAAGACAACAATTAGTAAACCATAATGATGAATGTTATTATCAGCAGCTGCCAATAGATCCCCCATCTTGTATGATGGACCTTTGAAGCAGGGTTGGAAACTTAAACACACTATTGATTGTAAAACAGTTCTTGATAGCATCCCAAGGGAATTGATCAAATGCTAAACCCCTTCCAGAAAAAAGAACTTTCTAATACCTTAGAAACTACAACTAGGCGCTGGCACGAATGCAATGCTTCAGCTTCCTACCACTTTAAAGCTGTGTGGATGTGGCTCTATGAAGAGTTGCTCATATTTTTCTCATTCATTTAATAAGTTTAGAAGCGGGGAACATAGTCTAACAGTTAGCTTTTGTTAATGTTACCTCGAGGCAAACTTGTGAGACTTGTTTCTGAAATCCCTTTCTCTTAAAGTGAATACATACAAAAAAAAAGCTTACCCTAAAACTAACCACTGGATTGCTTGTCTAACATGACCTAGTCCATAAATGAGGTAAGGGTGGGAACAATCAAACGCACCCTCGCAGGCACTGCGTGTTAGCGAAGTACAACTGGGATTTCGAGGGGGAAGATATGCTTGGTCAATTCTTAATAAAAAAGCAAAAGTAACAAATTGAGCACTTGAGTTTTCATTAGCAGCGCCTAGCTACAGCTGCGGAGCTTCGGTCCATACCACTAACAGTCTATTTCCTTAAAATGGTACATATCGCTGAATCTATATTTTCATCTTCAGTTGATGAAATCTGCATAATGTCCCTGTACAATAAGATTCGAGCATTTTGTAATCCAGTGAGGAAATTCAAGACCAGTAAATATTGATTGATTAAACAACACTAAATAAAATGTTAGTGTTTTCTTCAAACTCAGACTCTCTGCTGCGGCTGTACCTCAAAAGACAAAACAATTGTCTGATGATCTTTGTTGAACAAGGTCTGATTGTCCTGTACATGTACAATGTGGGGTATTTTTAAATACTTTACTAAACCACATTGAATATTATGTTAGACACAAGTTATTACTCACATATCAAAGTCTTTTCATCTGCAAGATGGAAGAATAGCTGGGTGCTGCCTGGAGAAACTGATGAGGGACACAGGCTGGCGTCAGCAGCTTTCCACACAGCCATCACATCTTCTCTTCCACAGTCTTTACTGTCCACTGGTGCTCTGTCAAAAGAGTGAACATCACAGCTGTCATGTTAACCCTTTGTTACACAACATACAACCAACATGCGTCAAAAGTGACCCGAATTAGTTTTAATTGTAAATATCTTTGCAATAAATTACTTTAACCATTAATTCCAGGTATTCCTCAATTAACCTGTTTTGGATCAACACCAATTTTAATTTTAATTTTTCCTTTCTTACTTTTTGAATAAAAATCATGTTTGTATCACTACACCTGCACAACATGGGTAAAAAATGATGATAATAATAATAATACCAATAAGCTGTAAGCTAACGTTAGCTGCCACCTGTTAGGCCCGGTTTCCCGGGCGCAACATCTTGCAAGAAACAGCATCTCAGGGCTTCTTAACATTTAACAACCTATTAATGATGCATACCCACTTAACGGGAAGACACTCAGCTAACTAGAAGAAGAAACGTAACCTTAAATAAAAAATAAAACATTCACAAACTAAGGATTATCTAAATACATGTTTAACTCCATTACAGTTGCAGGACTCACCAGATCTCAAGTCTTCTGTTCTTTGTTGACGACGTCCCGATGCTCATATTTAACGTGTAGATGTAAAACGATCTCGATATTAATCCATAAACTCCTGCAGCAGAAATACAGGCCTCGGAGGCCTGTACTACGAAGCCGGATTTTCCTAACCTGGATATGTTTGAGTTAGCCGGTTGGCCCAATCCAAAACATACGCGCTCTCGCTAAACTGTACTACGACGCTGGTTATCAAGTGGATCGCTCAAGCCAGCCGTGTCCTATCTAGTTAGGTGCGCGTTCACATGAAAGGGGTGGTATTTGGAGCATTCGACCAATCTCAAACATGGACAAGCGTACTGACAGCGCAGCGTCATACTTCCTGAATGAAAAGTGAACTTTAATATTAGACAAATATGAAGAAGTTACACTTTAAACATCCATGACTTAAACACTTTATCCAGGATCAAAGCCACATAGCTGCACCTGCAAGGTGAATACAGCTGGTAAAAGAAAAAGCGTTTGAATGCGTACATTAACAGGTTTATGAAATCACTGCCCCGTCTAAGACACGATCTGACTTTAATTACATTGACTCGAGTGTTTCATCAACTTAATGTGTTGCTTAAAATAATACTTCTGCATACAGTATGTGACACTGTGAGTGTTGCACGGCCAGATACGGCTCAGCTGACTCAGATAAGGAAATATATGATACATTATGATGTGATATGATATGAATGATAATGGGACACATCTACGTCTGCACTCACAGTGCCGCAGACTGTACGTAATGTTACTCTGATCCGGTTCCTTATGTTGTGGCAGATATTTAAGTAAGCTTTCTTAACGCTAATGTTATAATAGTCAGATTGCTCTGAAGATGGGAGGGGATATTCTATTAATTTTCACGTTCACACAGTCAGTTGATTTTTGCCGGCCATCTTTCCTGCAACGGCAGTTTCTCTGTATTTCCTCTATCCTGTAATATGACTTGATCGCTTTAAACTCCGCACACGGAGCTCTGATTGGTCAGCAGGCGGTGAGCTCTGATTGGTCAGCAGGTGCTGCTTTCACTGAGTTGATCTCTTAGCCTGCAATCTAACCTCCTCCCGAGGAGGTTAGCCGCTCAGCATAAGTTACCATGGAGATCTAGCCCGCTAAAAAGAGAACCAGCGTCGTAGGACCGGAAAGCCCGAGTTTTCCCTGAAGTCAGCCGCTAAGCGAAAATCCGGCTTCGTAGTAGAGGCCCCTGCTCAAACTGATGTGAATGTTTCAAATGTGAACGACAGGCGCGGACAGTTCTCATTGGCAGGTTTCTTCGATGACGTTTATATTAACCAATCAGGAGTGTTGTGGACTCATTCCAAACATTCCTGACTTGTCTGCCTGTTTTGCCTGAATTCTATTTCAAGTGCCGTAGCTCTGGCTGTCGGCCAGAATCTGAAAACCATACATTATAGGCCTACTGCATGTAAGACTATAACTAACCCTTATTACTGTATATTGACCAATGGAAAAAAAAAAAAACCTGGCAACATAACACATAAATAAAACAAGGATAACTGTGACTTATTGTTGAGTAAATAACAGTGTGTGTTTTAAACCTTGGTCCTCCCTGCAGAGATTTCTCCACTTTCTATGATTTTTAACTGTGGATGTTTACAATATATAATAATAATATAAGTTAGGAATTACATGAAAACATATTTATTTACTTTTGTTTCAACATTGGATATTTTGTGTTTGTGGTGGATTCAATCGAATATTGAGAAAATGATTTATGTAAAAATGTTTTACTTTACATTTTACGTTTTATTTGACATAAACTTTTATGTTTACCTTAAAATTACAAAGAAATATCTTAAAGTCTTATAATAGTAATGCACTTTTATATTACGAGTTACATATTTAATTGCAGATAATAATTTTTATTTGACGTACATCTGCATGTGTTTTCTGAAAGTGCAAAAATACTGTAAATATGATATAGTAAATTTACTTTAAAAAAAAATGAAATAAATGTTATTTGTTGTTGTCAAAATACTTAAAATAATGTTTTGGGTTGTTAATGTATAGTTAATATCTGTAATTTTACAGGATTTTGCAAGTTATTTATAAAATCATGATAATTACTATAAAAAATGTGTTATTTCCTGTAAAATTAGGATATTTTTTTACAGTGTATAGAATGTCTCAGTTCAAATCTTCCAGACGGTTTGAGAAGTAGGCTGCAGGACACACGCCGGTTAGATAGTCTATTCTGCACATGTGCAATGCTGCACAATTCAAATGTTACAGTAATGGGTTGTGCTATTACAGATGATGTTGAGTACAGTGCCATACTGGGAAATAATAGTTAAATAATGTGAAATCCAATTTTACTGTAGTTTTATAGATATGTTGTTGTGATATTACAGGGGTTTTGATTACAATATTTCTCTGTAATATGATACTCTTAAATGCTGGGAAATCCTTGCAATGTTTACAATGTTGTTAGCCGGGCCGGCTAAAATGATTGGTCGTGCTTTTTACAGTACTACGGCTTCCACAGATGATATTTTTTTATGGATTTTTTGTCAAAGCACTTCAGATATTCATTGCTATCGGGATGTTAAGAGCATTCCATGGAATATAACAAAAAGTGTATCTCGAGCCGGTTTCTCAAACTTACCTACCCTACCTTTAAGTTATAACAAAGTAATAAATCTTGTGCGGTCTTCAGAATGAATCATCTTATTACTTTGTGTGAATGTAAATATATATCTTAGACGGAAACAATATCTTGTACTTAAAGGGCCCATGTCATGGCCATTTCCACTGATCATAATTACATTGTTGAGGTATACTAAAATAGATTTATACTGTGCAATTTTCCAAACTCACATTGGTTTCGCATACAGCATCTCTGTCAAGCATGTGTATTCAGCAGTATTCACTTTCTCCACTAAACGACTCGTTGGAGCTCTTGCCCCCCCCCTCCCTGTGAGCCTAGTGTGCTCCGATTGGTCAGCTCGGCCACTCGTTCTGATTAGTCAACCACCAGAGAGGCTGCGCCCATGTCAGTGCTTTTCCCGGCTGCTCTCAGCGTAACATCAGTCTTATCATGGCGTCGGTACAGCGGTATATTTTATATACATATATATTTTTAACTGTTGTTATAGAAGAGTGTGACGGCCCCAGGGCCTTTGTCTTACGATGGGGTGGAGCTGAAGAGGCTAATCAGCACGATCACGGACACCTCCGGACACAGTCTCTCTCCAAAGCGGCTGCAGGAAGACTAACTCTGCGATCCTCTCAACCACCTATCTTTGCATTTACCACAATAAATGTGCCGTGGTTTTGTAAACTCGTGTATGTCTCCTTGTCTTTCCGTTGTGGCCTACGAGCTACTCTCATAACAAAGAGTAAGTTATTTTTACCCGTTATAAACTACTACTGTTTGATGAGAAATCAAATCATGGTTTGCTATATATGAATTCAGGGAAGAAAGGATAGGCCTACTAAGTATTTCCATTAAACTTTATTTTTAGAAATGTACAAAATGAACATAAATATACATATATACACACGGTATATCATCCATTCCTCCTCCTCGCATCTTGCCTGCGCACAGTCGGTGCGGTGCCTTTTAGCACCCTCAGTAGTAGTAGAATCCCTTCCCCGTCATGGATTGTCCGCCAGGATCTGGCTGGACGAAATCAAATGCAAATCACAAAATATTAGAGAAACTTAGTTGTTTTAGATTAGTTAGTAGTAGTTGTGTAATGAACAGCTTGCCTGCTAATATGCTAACCTAGCTTTGTTTACCTTGGTAGCTAACACGATATGAACGTTAGCTTGGAGGAAAGGCAACTATAATGCAGTGTAATAAAACTACTATGAACAAAAGCTAGTGGTTCATATTAGGCTAGCAATAATGTGTTTATAATTGCAATCGTATACGGGTATTCTGCTACGTTCGGTCATACAATGTAACTTGCATGAATACATTGTTTTGCGCTAGCATACAGCTAGCCTCGTTAGCTACATGCAGTATATGTACGGTCACAATGTACGGTAAATCACAGTACAGTATACTGTATGAGTATTCCGTGTGTGTGACTGCAGACATTCTCCTGCCATGACAAACATGTAAGGCCATCTGCTGACATTGTAGTTGATATATTTAAACGCTAGCAACGTAGCATCACAAAAATGTTTTTCTGACCAAAACTAGCTCTAGCTCCGTGTGTTAGATCGCTACGCCAGCTATAATGTAATTACGTTTCGCGACTGACCGGCAAATCACCCGCAGTATACTGTCAATAGGTATTTTGTGTGTGAATGCAGACATTCTCCTGCTATGAGATACATGTATGCAAGGCCATCTGCTGATATTAGAGTTGATATATGGAAACTCTAGCAACTTAGTTAGCACAGTTAGCACTGTGTCAATGGCTTAGCAGTCCAACACAGTTTACACATTTAAACAGTCTTGTTTGATAAATACACAAATAACAATGCAAACTTACAGGTTCTATACCCAGATCTTCCCCTGCTCCAAACGGTCCAAACAAGCTGTGCATATCCGGCCTCAAATTGGGCAATGTTTTGGAAGCTTTCGTCTGTGAAATGCCGGTTCTTCGAACCTCTGGAGGAGGAACACGCCGCTGCTGGTGTGGCCATAGCTCTTCGGGATTGGTCCATTTCGTTCCGGGTACCGCATGACATCATGCGGTACCCGGAAGAATCAAATGGGCAGTGACGTATCTCCAACGAGGCGTTTTGGGGAGGTATTTTCTGTGTTAGAGTTTTACTCGCTACAGGGTGTACTTTGAGGGTTTTGACTCTGCACACCGTTTACATGCATAAAAACCTTCATAACACACAAGGGGACGGGTAATAACCGGAAAAGCATGACATGGGAGCTTTAACTCAAATACATTTTTTGAGGTCAAAACATTTATTTGGAATAAACTAAAAAAATTAGCTGTAACAAATTAGCAAAATTGTTTTAAGTTGATCCAACGTATCAATTTGTTCAGTGTATCTATCTATCTATCTATCTATCTATCTATCTATCTATCTATCTATCTATCTATCTATCTATCTATCTATCTATCTATCTAATAATAGCAGGGTCATGCAGAGTGGGGTCGCCTATCCCTTTAAGAGAGAGAGGGGGGGGTGGCGCGTGCATGTGTGGCGTGTGCATGTGTGGCGCGTAGTGTGTGTCCGGAAGAGAGCGGGAGTAGCAGCAGTGATCAGTCTGTCTCCAGTTAGCTGAATAACAAAGTCCTGAGGAAACACAGCGGCCTCCCAAGGAACAGCCTGCCTGTCTGCCTCATTTCAGAGTGGGTTATTGAAGCCGAAGCCTGGTGCTTCAGTCCGGGAAGACTGCAGAGAGTCCTCCCCTGCATTCCTCCACTACGGTCTGGGAGCAGCATCTATCTCCACTGTTGCTGTAACCATGTTAATGTCCCTCTGTGGGACCAATAAAGGACTTCTGATTCTGCGGACAGACAGAAGAGAGGGGGGAGGGGCGGGTTGGAATGCGGCCTTCTTCTTTTCCCGGATTTGAAGAGTCCTCTTCCTCGCAGCCCACCGTATCCCAGGATGCAATGCGCGCCGGTGACGAGGAAACAAAGAAAATGTCGGTCCGGTCTCAGAGAGAAAGCAGCACGTCAGGAGTAACTGATAAATGTGAGTATTGGGTTTAACTTACTTTAATAACTGATAAATGTGAGTATCACTTCAGGGTTTATTGTAATTTCAATCAGGAGAGACTGTTTTGATGTAACAATATATATGTATTGCCGGGTATACACGGATGAATGTAATGGTGTTGGCCGATTAGACCCCGTTTTGCTGGAATATCATTCGGGGGGGGGAAACCGAACCGATGAAGCCCCCCCTGGGGTCTAGACACTGGTGGTGGTGAAGGCATGAATAGATTGATGGAGGTCTGGAGAGGACTGGTTTAAGCTTGACCCTGGATTTGGGGGATGGAAGGGGTGGAGGAGGGCTGCGTCCAGTCTCCTGAAATGACAGCTGTCAGGAGGGGAGAGAGCAGATTTAAAGGGTTAGCAATGCACTATGATAGGCTTGTGGGAATAGAGAAGGAGTGATAGATTTAGCTGGGAGTGACACCCCCGATCACTGATTGAGAGGAGAGAGAGTACACTGCAACAAAGTAATTTAAGAAAGTGAAAAAAACTTGTTTCTGGGAAACAATTATTATTTTTCGTCTAAAAAGTCAAATTATCTTGTTAAGAATGTTTTGTTTAAGAAAAGTATTCTTACTTTGAGAAAATATATCTTACTTTTGTTTATTAAAAAATGCTATCTTATATTGAGCTAGAATTAACCAGTAACAAGTTACAGCATTGGTTTCCCGGCATGGAACAGATTAATTTTTTTCTTATTTTAAGAAATAAACCATCAAACAACTTCTCAATTTAAGAATCTGATGAAATGACATTTCATATATATTTATTCATTGCCGAGAGCTGTCTATTCCCTTTTCACATTGCCATTGAGACAACTGTGGTGTGGTTACACAACACACAACACAACAAAAATACAAGTAGAAGTTTAAAGCAGTTTAAAATGACCACACTGCAAAAACAGCCCTTCCAAAAACAAGCAAAAATATTCTTGAATCAAGTCAGATGTTCCTTTATCAAGCAACACAAATCTGCCAATGGGGTGAGACAAATTTGCTTGGCTGGAATTCTTAATATAAATAATTAATTAAATCTAGCTACTGAAATACCGTAATGGGCCTTGAAACTAGAAAGAAATGCTTATTACAAGCAATGATTCCTGAATTATTTAAGAAAGAATAACTCAAAATGAGTGTTTTGGTTGAGTCGACTAAGAATGTATTTATTAAATGAAGATTTATAATTAGCAAAGAAAGCTTACAATAAGAATTGTAATGGCAATTTTATTCTTCCAATGTCCTATATCCTTTTGCCATTACTTCACAGGAGGGCTGGAGAGTGATCCAGACGCAGACACAAACAGATGACTTTCCGGTCCTTTGGTGCAGTTCATAATGATGTTTATTTAGCGTTTTACATACCAAGGTTTAATTGTACAGTTTAATGGTTGTGGTGAGCATCTACCGGGCTGGTGGAATCAGTATGCTCTCTTCCTTCTGTGTCCTCGTCCTGCTGTCACCTATGACCTCTTTTATACACCCGGTGCAGCTAAACCCCGCCACCAAGTGTTCAAAAATAATATTGCACTATACATATAACTTAAATAAACTGAGACACCAACAACACCCATAAAATGGCTCCTACACACCGGCCCCTAATTGGCTTTAGTATGAAACAAAAAAAACAATTACCAATAAATAATAAAAGGAGCTATGAAAAATAAAAATGGTGTGTTCTGTGTGTTGGTATTTCAGTTTATTCTCTTCTCCCTTATTTTAAGGGTAACCAGTCTTTGTGGTACTTTATGTCTCAGCCTCTTGGAGCAGACATATCTTTGTTATTGGTTATTCGGAGGTTTCTTCAGGTCACCAGTCCACTTTTTTTGCATTTATGATGTCTGGGATCTCAAACCCGACCTCATACTGCTCCTGCTCTCGCTCCATGGTCTGTTTGACGACGACGACCCTGTCGACCTTTGATGCCGTTCATCAGCTCAATCTGCTCAAGTTCAGGTTCAAACTTATCAACGATGTCACAGGCATCCTTTTTGGTGAACGCAGTCTTTTCTGGATCCAAATGTTCCTGAAACCACAACAGCTTCTCACCGATGCAGCTCCGACGTGTAGCTTTGTCTTTATCCTGTCTCTCTTCCTTTTTCAGTCTGATTTCTTCTCGTGCCAGGTAAGCAGCTTTCCGGCTGTGCGGGTGACAAACCTTCTCCGGAACCTTCCGCATTTTGTCTGTTTGAAAACACGTGTGGGTGCTGCTGTTAGAATATCTGCTGTCGTTGCTTCCTCTTAGGGGACCATAGACCCACCCCAGTAGGGTCTTCATAGCATACGGTCCTTCTCCTTGGCTATTGACCAGCTCCCAAGGTTCCAATACCTTAGGAGAATTTGTCCCGATGAGTAGGTCAATACCAGAGTCAATTTTATGAATTTTGATATCCTTTAAAGTGGACCTATCATGCTATATTTAAATGATATATTGTAGGGCCATACCTATATAAGGTATATTTATACGTTTCTGTTTTCAAAATACCAAACAGATCATGATTTTAGCCATGCCTCATTTCGCTCTATTTGCTGTTCTCCAACCCTGTTTTTGCAGGGGGCTGATTCTGTGAGCTGCAGCTGACCACGCCCCCCTGCAGGAGAGGGGAGCTGTGCTCTGATCAAGTCAGAAGAGGGGGAGAAAAAGAGATCTCCGTCCTCCGTGTTTTATTATATAGAGTCGTTATTCATTTGTTTTAAAGCTCAATAAATAACAAAGAAGACCTTTGACCGGCACTTTTATAATTTTGTCCGGAAGATTTAAACTTTAACGGACATCTTGACTGGCGAAAGTAACTGAAACTGAAACTCTGCCGCACGGTCCCCTCGTTCCTTGGAAGAGGCGGAGAGGTGGGTGTTTGTCATCTGCTGGTGGACTAACCGGAGAGAATTACAGTGCTTGCCTCGACGGGGAGGGGTTGCATTGAATTAAAGCAGCGGGAGCAAACGCTTGCCTCGGGGAGGGAGAAAGAAAGCCACAGCGCAGAATAAACAGAAGGGTAACCATGGTAACTATGCGCGGGAAGTCTTCTTCGCTGCTTTTGTGGCAGACTACAGCGCCACTTACAGGCCTGGCATATGTACTCCGCTCTTTAGGGAGGGGGACAGCTCGTCGCAGCCTTTGGAGGGCGAGCGTTTTAGCCCGCAGCTCCAATCGAGACGATCACAAGGCTACAGGTAGTGATGAGCTTGAATAATCGAAATTTGAATATGCTAGCTTGGCTTCTACTCATAAAGTAGTAACCTGTGCAGCGAGAAGATGAAAAAGGACTGCACTCGTTGACAACACCGGAACTTATGCCTTCCGGGGCCATACGTGACCTGCACATGCGCGAGACAGAAGATATCCAGTGCTAAACACTGCCTCTGGCAGTCAGTAAGGAGGAAATAGAACAGACTGTAGTTCCACCTGGAGTAAATCCACAAGCTACCCTGCAGTATACAAAGTCATTCAAACTAGCTGCACCTTTACCAGCTTTGAGAACACTTTCATGATCAATCATTATAAAACATATCATATATATTATTCTGAAATGGACCAATCTGCACAATCACTACTTTTACTGTCGTTACTTTCACTATATTTTGATGAGAATACTTTTCTACTTTTACTTGAGTAACATTTTGAATACAGGACTTTTACTGAAACAGAGTATTCCTGCACTCTGGTACTTCTAATGCTCTTCAACTCCTGCGTGTTTCTGCATGGTCTCTGCGTGCCTGGATGCATGCAGCAGAAGTCTCGTCTCTGATTGACTGCAAATCGATTTTCCTGAAAAGCCTTTAAGCTTTATTTTATTTTATTTTTATCAACACAGAAGTCTTTTATCGTTTGCTGGCTGCTCCAATCCTTGTATTATTTTAAGAATTGGTAACACCACACCATAAAGATTAATTTAAAAGTAAATAAATGGGGTGCAAACTATTTACATTGCAATAAAATAGTTTAATTATTTGGATTGGATTTTCTTAATTTACAAAATGACAATGTAACTAGTTGATAAATAATCAAACAAACCCTGAAGGCCTACCAAAGACACAAGCAAAATATGTTATAAGACTTCTTTATTGTCAGTTCATTCTTTTAAATTGAGAATAGAGAACACTGATAACTAATGTTGGTGCACATTTATATAAGTTTGATTATGATCAGGAATATCCCATCTGTACTTTGCAGTCCTGTCCCAAGTACAAGTTAAGTAGGTATTAATCAACGTGTACATATAGTTTACTATCATTTGTAGTCATGCATAGTACTGCCTTCCTGATTGCTTTATTTTTGAGAAACCTATTCTGCACCTACCTGGGTTTTAAGAGAGTCCAATACCCTATGAGACTGTTCAGTCTCATAAAACATGCTCAATTTACTTTTTGAAAACACAAGCTCACAATAAAGTCAGATGGGAGATCTACAGAAGCAAAGTGTGATAGACAAAGATGCATTCCTATATTAAACAAACAGAAAAGAAAACTTCCATGAGGCAGTTGTAGCCATAGCAAATGGATTAACAAGTGAATTTAGGTACTTAACCTTCAACTACCTGCTGCCTGAAATCCCTGTGACATCACTGTAGATTGTTGTAACCAACTAGCTGTGTGGGACATTATCACAATACATATTTAAGTTAATTGACTTGGATTGTAAAAGTATTTCACTTTGTCAACATGCTTTGGTGAAGGCCTATTCTTTCAATAGGATGGATTTGAATAGTTGGATATTATTAGACGTCTAAAAGGACAACATTGGTTGTTTGTGTTACTGTAATTGCAATGCTACTAACAATTTAGCATAGTGGTAGCAGTAACTGCTAACAAGGTTTTGATATTCAGAGTCTGGCTGTTAGTGCTTGTTAGCATGTTCAACGTTATGGGCTTATGCTAGTGTGATAAGGCCTAGGGGAAGATGCTAATGTTATTTAACTTCTAGATCCTTTCATTTTTCACTTAGAGTAAAACTCATAATGTTTTTTGCATACTGTGCGCCTATCACTCTGTTTTTTAAATATTGAGTTAAAGTCACATATTTTAGTCTATTGATACATTTCTAAAAGCTACTTTCCTAACAAACATGGTGCAGTTGTAGCAATCGCTACGAGAATACACTCTTTGTTAGCTGCACAAGGCACTTTGCGGTAGCTTCACGTCTCTGATCATCTGTGAAAAGCTAAATAATGTCAAAAATTGACACAGCTTTTTCTTGTGTTGAAAGACATTCTCAGGTCAATTTTACTTGGGTTGTGAACGCACCGAACTCTGTCTGTTAGTGCTTGTATATCCTCCCTGTGTATGTAATGTGTGTAAACACAACAGAGTGTGGAAAGACATTTCCCTCCGAGGGATTAATAAAGTATATCTTCTTCTTCTTCTAAAATGTAGTTTTTTTTATATAATCGGATAGTCAATACTTGTGTTTTTCAGTTTATCAATTATATTTTTGTAACGCACAACAATTTCCTTCGGGAGGAATACAGTCCTATCTTATCTTAAAGTGGACCTATCATGCTATATTTTAAAAATATATTGTAGGGCCATACCTATATAAAACATGTCTGTGAAGTTTTTTTTTCAAAATACCAAACAGATCATGCATTTTAGCCATGCCTCATTTCGCTCTATTTGCTCTTTTCCAGCCCTGTTTTTGCAAGGGCTGATTCTGTGACGTAGCTTTAATGCAAATGAGCTGCAGCTCAAAGATCAGCTGCTGGGCTCTCAGAAGAAGGGGGGGAAAAGAGAGGCTCCGTCCTCCGTGTTTTATTCTTATATGATTATATAGAGTCGTTATTCATTTGTTTTAAAGCTCAATAAATAACAAAGACCTTTGACCGGCACTTTTCTAATTTTGTCCGGAAGATTGAAACTTTAACAGACATGTTGACCGGCGAAACAAAATCTAACTGAAACTCTGCCGCACGGTCCCCTCGTCCCTTGGAAGAGGCGGAGAGGTGGGTGTTTGTCATCTGCTGGTGGACTACCGGAGAGAATTAAGGCCGCTACACACCATCCTGAGACCAAAGAACGCGTACCGAAGGCGTCCCGACTTTTACGTCGCCTGTGTCGGCTACGCCGCCCGCCTACGAACACACCGCAAAGACTTCAGTCGACTAGTGGCAATAACTGTCCTTACCAGCAGGCAGCGGTAGTGTGTATTCGTCATTCAAAAGAGGCAACAACCGGAAGACAGACTGCGTTATACACCGAGAGAAGAACAACAGACTGCGTGATATAAACAAACAACAAATAGCGTCTGGGTTCCATTTTCACTCTCTCTCGTCGATCGAAAACATGTATCGTACGGTACTGGCGTTATCAGCAATTGGAGTGTTGCTTGCTGCTGCAGAGATTAAGAAGCGTAAGCAAAAAATCAGGAGAAACCGCACTAAATGGGTGAAAACATGGATACGACAGCGAGAAGCTCAGGGGGCTTTCCCGTGTCGAGAGCTGGAGTTAAATGAAATATGTCTAATGCTGTGTTATCAATGGCTGTAGTATCAAGGTACGAAATAAAGTTTTGTATTGCCTATCCTGCTATTTGTGTTTATTCTTTTAATCACACAGTGTTAATAAAAAATAAAAATGTGCCTACATAGCTGTCAGTTGCAGCCGTACATTATTATTGGTTTAACTACTAACAGTATATTTTTAACACATTTTAAAATGACCATCTTGAAGAGCTACAACGTTAAAATACTTCTAGGCAGATTGTGGAGGATAATGGGAGAAAGAATAGAGGGGCAGACAGAATGAAAAAGATTAGCCGTCTGTTTGTGCCTTCTTAATCGTTTGTTTGGTCCCTCACTTCCGCTTCGCTTCTCATGCACTGATTCGCTAAGCTGAACATCCAATCAGAGTGATTTCTTTGTCCAACTTTCTTTGGCCAACTGTCTACCGATTCAACAAGTTGAATCAGTCATGGGAGGCCGTGGGAGGTGTGAACATTTGCCGTAAAGAGACAACGGTGCGGGACACACCAACCTGAGTAGGGCGCCGCAAATGCCTGACGGCCTCTGACTCCCAAAATCGGGTTGGTGTGTCAGGGGCTTTAGCTAACAACAGTTAGCAGCTAACGTTTTCTGCAGTTTGTGTTGACACTGAAAAACGTGATGTAGTTATTTAAAGGTAAGATATAATGTTATCTTGCAAGTTGAGAGGGTTAAGTTTTGTTTAAAATCGTCAATGTAATGAATTACAGCGCTTGCCTCGGGGAGGGATTGCATTGAATTACAGCAGCAGGAGCAAACTCTTGCCTCGGGGATGGAGAAAAAGAGCCAGAGCGTCCACAGCGGAGAATAAACAGAAGGGCAACCATGGCAACCATGCGCGGGAAGTCTGCTTCGCTGCTTTTGTGGCAGACTACAGCGCCACTTACAGGCCTGGCATATGTACGACAGCGTCTCCAGCGCTTTCGAGCGGCAGTGGCCGTGGCCCAACCCCCCATTCCCCTGATAGGTGGAGAGTTGCCCATATAGGCGGAGCACCCCTTTTCTAACGTCAGAGAAATTAAAATCTGTATCAGCTCCGTTGCAGCCCCTTTTTTAGAGATTTGGGTATGGAGGAAAAGAGAGAGGGTTGTGTTTTCTGACACTTGGTGAGTTCCCTGGAACACCGGGGACAAATATTCATGTATAAAAGACGTACAAAAGTGCATTTTGCATGATAGGTCCCCTTTAAAGTAGTGTTTAAACTGAGCAAAATTATACCATATATATATATAACATATATATAACATACACCATATATTTTCTTGCAATTATATATTTTTTAAATGATTATTAACAGTATTTTTTATGTATTTGACAGTGATATATAGCCATAACAAAAGTATTTTTTTGTAAAATTACAGAAAATGCAGATAATTCAGAAAATCATTTATTTGTACGGTTAGTTTTGTTAAATTCACATTTAAAGGGGACCTATCATGCAAAGTGCACTTTTTAATGTTTTTTATACATAAAGATGTGTCCCCGGTGTGTCGGGGAATTCACGCAGTGTCAGAAAATAAAAACCTCTCTCTTTTCCTCCTTACCCAAATCTTTTAAAACGGGGGTACAACGAGCGGATACAGATTTGCTGCCGATATGACGTCATTTCAGATGGTGGACCCACAGAGAGTTGCTATCAGAAACAAGGCCTGACGTGTTTTGGACGTAATATGGTCTGTGTTTACATTAGCAAGCCTCGCTAACACTCAGAGCTAACCTGTACTGGAGAGCACATGTGTTTAAAAAGCAGGAAATAAAAAAAGGAACTCACCTTGTGATAAACCTGCAAGAGAAAAAGCATTTGAGCTCCATACTGTTTCAGAAATAATCCTTGATGTGGTTTAGAACAGGATGGAGTTTTATCACAGCAGAATTTAACTTTATCTCCGGGAGAATTCTGATCAGGCATTAGCTCTGCCTCCTCTTTTATTTTTCAAGCTAAGAACCCAAAATCTGCGTTTCTCTAACAGCTGGAATAGAGGGATATGAGGGATGTCTAAAGTGCATTCATCTGTTTGTATTTTGAGCAAAACACATCATAGACATGTTTTTATATATTTGTATATATCTGAGACCCATAATACATGCCTAAAGATGATATGATAGGTGCACTTTAAAACGGCTAAAAAACAGATGTATAATGTATTCCATTTATACAGTTTTTATTTTCTTAAAATAAATGACACATTTCAATAAACCGTTTATTCTTGTAATTTGAATAGGATTTCCTGTCATTATGAAATACAATTTAAAAGAAAAAAAAAAAAAGTAATTTTTTGAGGGGAAAACTGTAAAATAAATCAAAAGATTATTTTGCACTATTTCATCTGTTTTATCTGTTTATGTCCTATATATATTCATGTTGCTCTGTTGGAGGAACCTGTGGCTTCAGTTTTCATTACCATATCAACACTGTAGCTGCTGAGCACATGATGATAAAGCCTGAATATTGAATCTTGAAACCTGGAGCTCAATGCTCTCAAGACAGTGAGATGGTTGTGGACTTCAAGAAGAACGCAGCCCCACCCGCCCCCATCACTCTGTGTGACTCCCCAGTCACTGCTGTGGAGTCTTTCCTCTTCCAGTGACTTTTATCCACCCCATAATAACATTACATTAATGCACATCATGGCAACAACACCTTGTTCTTTTTAACATTGTAAATCCTGCACATGCTGCACATCTCTTCTGCACACTTCCTCTTTTAAATCAGCACAGTTCTCCACTTTAAATAAAGTGTATAGTATTTGTCACATTTAAATATTGTTAATTGGTTTTAAAGGTCCCATGTCATGGCCATTTCCACTGATCATAATTCCATTGTTGAGGTATACTAAAATAGATTTATACTGTGCAATTTTCCAAACTCACATTGGTTTCGCATACAGCATCTCTGTAAAGTATGTGTATTCAGCAGTATTCACTCTCTCCACTAAACGACTCGTTGGAGCTCTTGCCCCCCCCTCCCTGTGAGCCTAGTGTGCTCCGATTGGTCAGCTCGGCCACTCTGTTCTGATTAGTCAACCACCAGAGAGGCTCCGCCCGCTTTTTTCGGGGAACATCAGTGTAATAATGGCGTCGGTACAGCCGTATATTTTATACGCTAACTAACCGAACTGTACCTACAACTGTTGTTATAGAAGAGTGTGACGGCCCCACGGCCCCAGGGCCTTTGTGCAGGTGTGTTGCAGGTCTTACGGTGGGGTGGAGCTGAAGAGGCTAATCAGCGCGATCACGGACACCTCCGTAGCCGAGGTGCTATTAATCCCAGCGGCCCAGCGGCTCGGCGATTCTCTCCCCGACCACCTATGTCTGCATTTACCACAATAAATGTGCCGTGGTTTTGTAAACTTGTGTATGTCTCCTTGCCTTTCCGTTGTGGCCTACGAGCCGGTCATAACAAAGAGTAAGTTATTTTTACCTGTAATAAACTACTACTGTTTGATGAGAAATCAAATCATGGTTTGCTATATATGAATGATATGTTATAGGAGCAAATAATTCAGGGAAGAAAGGATAGGCCTACTAAGTATTTCCATTAAACTTTATTTTTAGAAATGTACAAAATGAACATAAATATATATATATATACACACGGTATATCATCCATTCCTCCCCGCATCTTGCCTGGGCGCAGCCGGTGCCTTTTAGCACGAGGCCTCAGTAGTAGTAGTAGTCCCGTCCCCGTCATGTATTGTCCGCCAGGATCTGGCTGGACGAAATCAAATGCAAATCACAAAATATTAGAGAAACTTGGTTGTTTTAGATTCGTTAGTAGTAGTTGTGGTAGGAGTGTGGATCTATCTAATCCATCTATCTAATGAACAGCTTGCCTGCTAATATGCTAACCTAGCTTTGTTTACCTTGGTAGCTAACACGATATGAACGTTAGCTTGGAGGAATGGCAACTATAATGGAGAGTAATAAAACTACTATGAACAAAAGCTAGTGGTTCATATTAGGCTAGCAATAACGTGTTTATAATTGCAATATTATACGGGTATTCTGCTACGTTCGGTCATACATTGTAACTTGCATGAATACATTGTTTTGCGCTAACATGTATAGCTAGCCTCATTAGCTATACATGCAGTATGTACATGTACTGTCACAATGTACGGTAAATCACCCGGAGTATACTGTATGAGTATTCCGTGTGTGTGACTGCAGACATTCTCCTGCCATGACAAACATGTAAGGCCATCTGCTGACATTGTAGTTGATATATTTAAACGCTAGCAACGTAGCATAACAAAAATGTTTTTCCGACCAAACTAAGGTCTAGCTCCGTCAGTTAGCTCGGTAGCATACACGCTACGCCAGCTATAATGTAGTTACGTTTCGCGACTGACCGAACGGTAAATCACCAGGAGTCTATGACTATTTCGTGTGTGAATGCAGACATTATCCAGCTATGTGGAACATGTATGTAAGGCGATCTGCTAATATTGGAGTTGATATATGGAAACGCTAGCAACTTAGTTAGCCCAGTTAGCACTATGTCAATGACTTAGGAGTCCGGTTTACACATTTAAACAGTCGTGGTAGATACCTTGTTTGATAAATACACAAATAACAATGCAAACTTACAGGTTGTGTACCCGAATCTTCCCCTGCTCCAAATGGTCCAAACAAGCTGTGCATATCCGGCCTCAAACTGGGCAATGTTTTGGAAGCTTTCGTCTGTGAAATGCCGGTTCTTCGAACCTCTGAAGGAACAGTGTTAAAAAGAAATTTCAACCACTGACTTCGTCGTGGTTCTTCCGTCGGTAGGACAAACAGCTCAGATTTCTCCTCACATTTCAGGAAACAGGTCCTTGGCATTGGCATGACTGGATCGATTGTGAACTGAACCAGAGCTTCCAACAGTAAATGTTAGGCTGGCAGAGGGTGCGGCCAGCGCCGCTGGGTGTGGCCATAGCTCTTCGGGATTGGTCCATTTCGTTCCGGGTACCGCATGACATCAGGCCGTACCCGGAACTAAATGGAAGACTCAAATGGGCAGTGACGTATCTCCAACGAGGCGTTTTGGGGAGGTATTTTCTGTGTTAGAGTTTTACTCGCTACAGGGTGTACTTTGAGGGTTTTGACTCTGCACACCGTTTACATGCATAAAAACCTTCATAACACACAAGGGGACGGGTAATAACCGGAAAAGCATGACATGGGAGCTTTAATAGTTTTAAAATAGTTTTGTTTTAAATAGCTGTCATAATCCTATTTGTATTTTATTTTGTTTTGCTAAGATGTTTCTTTCCGTGCTCCACATATACTAAAGCAAATTCCTCGTTATGTGTAAACCTACTTGGTAAATATAACCGATTCTGATTCTGATGAATATGTGTTTCCTGTTTCCTGCAGACGTCCAGCAGCTGGTGGTGGTTAAAGAAGAGGTTCCCCCTGAGCAGCAGGAGTGGAGCTCCAGTCTGGACCAGGAGGACCCAGAGCCCCCCCCACACATTAAAGAGGAACAGGAGGAACTCTGGAGCAGTCAGGAGGGAGAGCAGCTTCAAGGGCTTGAGGAGGCTGATATCACCAAGTCCACATTCACTCCTGTCCCTGTGAAGAGTGAAGATGATGAAGAGAAACCTCAGTCCTCTCAGCTTCATCAAAGACAAACTGAACACCTGGAAACAGAAGCTGATGGAGAGGACTGTGGAGGACCAGAACCAGCCAGGAACTCAGATCCAGAGAGACATTTACAACCAGAGACTGAGGACAACCCGGGAGACTCTTCTGAACCTGACACTGAAGACAGTGCTGATTGGAAGAAGACCAGAGAACCAGGTTCAAACTCTCAGAGAAATAAACAAGACCCTGTCAGTGATTCAAGACGTAGTGCAGGAGAGAGACCATTCAGCTGCTCAGTCTGTAAGAAATCTTTTAAACAAGGAAGACATTTAAAGGAGCACATGAAAATCCACACAGGAGAGAAACCATACAGCTGCTCAGTCTGTGAGAAAAAGTTTGCAGGGAGAGGAAGTTTAAATCGACACATTGCAATACACACAGGAGAGAAACCATTCAGCTGCTCAGTCTGTACGAAAACTTTTGCAGGGAGAGGACTTTTAAATATGCACATGGTAATACACACAGGAGAGAAACCATTCAACTGCTCAGTCTGTGAGAAAACATTTGCACGGAAAGGATATTTAAATCTGCACATGAGAAGCCACACAGAAGAGAAACCATTCAGCTGCTCAATTTGTAAGAAATCTTTTAAACACAGTGGAACTTTAAAGGACCACTTGAGAAACCACACAGGAGAGAAACCATTCATCTGCTCAATTTGTAAGAAATCTTTTGCAGTGAGAGGAAGTTTAAAGGACCACATGAGAATCCACACAGGAGAGAAACCATTCAGCTGCAGTGTTTGTGACAAAAAGTTCAACCGGAGTCAAAAGGTCAAAAGACACAAGTGTGTTGGTCGTCAGTCCTCACAGCTTCATCAAACTGAGGAGAACAGAGAGGCAGAGCCTCCAGCCAGCAGCTCAGCTGAACACATGGAAACAGAAGCTGATGGAGAGGACTGTGGAGGACCAGAACCAGCCAGGAACTCAGATCCAGAGAGACATTTACAACCTGAGACTGAGGACAACGAAAAGGATGACATATTCTGTTCATTTTCAGGTTAGTATTAGTATGTTGTCTTCACTGGGACATGTCTCCATGCTTTAATGTTGAAAAAGCTCTTTATTTTTGTCATACTGCCTCGTTTCACCCTCTGTCTGAAACCAGAGCCCAGTCTGGTCTGAATGGTTAGCTGGCCTGCTCCGTTGTGATTGGTCGACCAGTTAGAGATGTTAGAGAACACAAGGCAATTCAAAGTGCTTTACAAAAATGTCATTAAGAAAATGGCATTTAAAAACAGTCATTAAAAACCAAAGATAATAAAATAAACATTAAAAGAAAAAATACATGGATAAAAGTTACAGTGCAGTGTGAGATATGAACAGTTCAATTAAAAGCAGCGGCAAAAAGAAAAGTCTTCAGCCTGGATTTAAAAGTAGTAAGAGTTGCAGCGGACCTGCAGGTTTCTGGGAGTTCGTTCCAGATATTTGGAGCATAATAACTGAACTTCTCCATGTTTGGTTCTGACTCTGGGGACAGCAAGCAGAGCAGAAGACCTGAGAAATCTGAATGGTTCATCATTTAGCAGTAGGTCATAAATATATTTTGGGCCTAAACCATTCAATGCTTTATAAACCAGCAGCAGTGTTTTGAAATCTTAGACACACAGGAAGCCGGTGTAAAGACTTCAGAACTGGACTGATGTGATCCACTTTCTCAGTGTCAGTGAGGACTCGAGCAGCGGCGTTCTGAATTAGCTGCAGCTTTCTAATAGATTTTTTAGTGCAGTAGTCGAGTATACTGAAGATAAAAGCATGGACAAGTTTTTCCAAATCCTGCTGTGACATTGGTCTTTTAATCCTAGATATGTTCTTTAGGTGATAGTAGGCTGATTTAGTAACTGTTTTAATTTGACTGTTGAAACTCAGGTCAGAGTCCATGACTACACCTAGATGTCTGGCTTTATCTGTTATCTAAGTCCGAAAACCATTACCTCAGTTTTATCTTTGTTTAATTGGAGAAAGTTCTGACACATCCAGCCATTGATTTGTTCAATGCACTTACTCAGTGTTTGAATTGGAGCATAATCTCCTGGTGAAATGGTTATGTAAATGTGGGTGTCATCCGCATAGCTATGGTAACTTATTTTGTTGTTTTTAATTATCTGAGCCAGTGGTAGCATGTAGATGTTAAAGAGAAGAGGCCCCAGGATGGAGCCTTGAGGAACCCCACATGTCATATTTGTCAACTCAGATGTGTATTTACCTATAGAAACAAAGTTGTTTCTGTCCTTTAAGTAGGATTCAAACCAGTTTAGAACTGTTTCCGAAAGTCCCACCCAGTTTTCCAGTCGGTCTAGTAATATGTTGTGGTCAACAGTGTCAATCGCAGCACTGAGATCTAATAATACTAACACTGAAGTTCTGCCACTGTCTGTGTTTAAGTGGATGTCATTGAAGACCTTTACAAGAGCAGTCTCAGTGCTGTGGTTTGGACGAAATCCTGACTGGAACACATCGAAACAGTGATTTGAATTCAAGAAATTACCCAGCTGTTGAAAAACAACTTTTTCAATGATTTACCTAGAAATGGCAGGTTTGATATTGGCCTGTAATTGTTCATTACTGAAGCATCTAGATTATTCTTTTTTAAGAGCGGTTTAATGACTGCAGTTTGCAGGGCCTGTGGAAAAAAACCTGAGTGAAGAGACTTATTTACTATATGAAGGAGTTCTGAGGCCATGCAATGAAAAACATTTTTGAAAAATCCTGTTAATAATAATATCAAGGCAGCAGGAGGAGGATTTTAGATGTTGTATAATGTCCTATAGGTCTTTATCATTAATCAGACGGAATTGTGTCATGGTGTTTGAATTGATTTTAAGTGGATACAGGGACATCTGCTGTACCTGATACAGAGGCACTGACTGCTTGTCTAATTTTCTGAAATTTGTCAGTGAAGAAGGAGGCAAAATCATTGCACGCCCTGGTGGATAGAAGTTCAGAGGCTACTGACACTGGGGGGTTAGTTAGTCTGTCGACGGTAGCAAACAAGGCACGTGCATTGTTTTTGTTTTTGGAAATGATGTCAGAAAAGAAAGACTGTCGGGCAATTTTCAATTCCAAATTATAAAAGCCAAGTCTCTCTTTATAGATTTCAAAATGAACCTGGAGATTTGTTTTTCGCCACCTGCGTTCAGCTTTCCGACACTCTCTTTTGGCTGTTCTCACGGTCATGGCCTTTCTCCATGGAGATATTTTCTTTCCAGTCACTTCCTTTACCTTGGTGGGACCAATAGCATCTATAACAATTGTAATTGTTGAATTAAAATGATCTACTAGCTCATTTACTAAAATGTTAGCAGGGGCAAGTGTGGAAGAAACATTCTGAGTAAACATATCCCTAGTATTTTCAGTTAAATATCGTTTTGTGGTTACCTCTTTTTGAACATTTAAAAAAATCCCCAACAATGACTAGACGGTCGCAGTCAATACACACTATAGACAGCAGTTCAGTAAGGTCATCAAAAAGCTTGCGCAGTTTTTGGGTGGTCTATAGATATTTAGGAACAGAGCTCGAGAGGAGCATTTCAGCTGAAGGGCCACATATTCAAAAGAAGCAAAGTTCCCATAAGATGTCTTCCTGCAGGCTTTAGCTGTTGCTAGGCCATGCTACTGTAAAACTGAGGTCGTCGTAAAAATATTGAAATATGGCTGAAACCCTCCGTCTTTTTACGAAGAATAACTGTCCCAGTGATGAGTTAATGTCCAGGATCCGCTGCTCGAAGTTTTCAGAAAAGAAAAATAGGAAAATCAGCATAAAAAAGTAAGCAGAGGCAAGAGCAAGCAGAAAGGTCTGCACTGTAAGAAAGCAACGTCGCAAGGTCATAGCGTTTGATGGTTTTTGCGACTGAACTTGAGGATACATTAAAAGTTCTTGACATTTTCCAGATCGACTGGCCTTCATTTCTTAAAGTGAGGATGGACGGTCGTTTCTCTTTACTGAGTTGAGTGGTTCTTGCCATAATATGGATTACAAAAGTAGTCAAATAGGGCTTTCCACTGTGCACTAACCCTACCTCTGCACAACACAACGGATGGTCTCAAACACATTAAGAAGGCAAGTAATTCAACAAATGTACTCTTGACGAGGCCCACGTGTTAATTGAAAACCATTCGACGACCTCATGAAGGTGACTGAGAGAAGCCCAGAGTGTGCAAAGCTGTCATCAAGGCAAAACGGGGATACTTTGAAGAATCTGAAATAAAAATCATATTCTGGATTTTTTTGTTAGCTAGATAATTCCATATGTGTTCTTTCATAGTTATGATGTCTTCAGTATTGATCTATAAAGTAGAACACATTTTAAATAAACACAAACCATTGAATTAATAGGTGTGTCCAAACCTTTGACTTGTACTGTAACTAAAAGGGGTGAGTTATAAAAAAATTCACTCCCCGAACTATTGTCTTGAAGGTGGAATCTAACTATATCCAGAATATGTTTTTTTGGATCCAGTCTAGCAACATGTTTATTTCTGCTGGAAAGTTGGGCATTTTGACATGGGGGTTTATGGAAATTGCTCCTTTTTGCATCCATCCCCTATCAATCAATCAATAAATCAATCAATCAATCAGTTTATTTATATAGCCCAATATCACAAATGTTACATTTGTCTCAGTGGACTTCACAGTTTGTACAGAATATCAGTATGACAATACGACACTCTCTGTCCTTAGACCCTCACATCGTACAAGGAAAAACTTAAAAAAAAGGAAAAACCCCACAGTTTAAAGGGAACATGGGAGAAACCTCAGGGAGAGCAACAGAGGAGGGATCCCTCTCCCAGGACGGACAGACGTGCAATAGATGCCGTGTGTAAATCGAAAAGATAATTTATTTACAACATAGGTAGACCACATGTTTGGAAATGCATGTGTCTATAATAATAAGATGAATCCACGAGGATGTCAACAATCCTGTGGGATCTATCAGGGAAGTAGTATGATGAAAGTCAGGCAGGACCACAGAGACAGGTTCAGCCACGACTCAAAATCCAGGACTCAGATCAGGACTCAGGATCAGCCACAACTCAGGATCCCAGCGTAGATAGACACCAAAAAGAAATGTGGGGGAAGCTGGGTTATTGGGAACATGAGAGTACACAGGTACAGACAGAGAGAAGGAAGAAGTAAGGTGTCCCCCGACAGTCTAAGCCTATAGCAGCAAAACTAGGGGCTGAATCTAATCAGCCCTAACTATAAGCTTTATCAAAAAGGAAGGTCTTAAGCGCACTCTTAAAAACGGATAGGGTGTCTGCCGCCCGAACACAAACTGGAAGCTGATTCCACAAAAGTGGAGCTTGATAAGAAAAGGCTCTGGCTCCCATTGTACTTTTAGAGACTCTAGGAACAACCAACAACCCTGCATTCTAGGAACGCAATGCCCTAGTAGGACAGTAGGGTATAATGAGTTCTTTAAGGTAAGATGGCGCCTGCCCATTAAGGGCTTTGTAGGTGAGAAGAAGAATTTTAAATGCTATCCTGTGTTCTCTAGGGAGCCAGTGTAAGGCAGCCAGAACAGGAGTAATGTGGTCCCTTTTCCTAACTCTGGTTAGTACACGAGCTGCAGCATTTTGAATCAGCTGAAGAGACTTCACTGACTTCTTGGTACACCCTGATAATAAAGAGTTACAATAATCCAGCCTTGAAGTTACAAATGCATGGACTAGTTTCTCTGCATCGTTTTGAGGCAAGATATGCCTGATTTTTGCAATGTTACGTAGATGAAAAAAGGCGGTCCTTGAGATTGATTTTATGTGGGCGTTAAAGGATAAATCCTGATCAAATATGACACCAAGATTCCTTACAGTCTCACTGGAGGCCAAATTAATGCCATCCATAGTTATATATCTTTAGATAGTTTGTTTTCGTAGAGCCTTTGGGCCGAGTACAATAACTTCAGTTTTGGCCGTGTTTAACATAAACAAGTTTAAAGTCTTCCACGTTTTTAAGTCCTTGAGGCAGTCTTGAATTGTATTTAGATGATTGGTTTCATCAGGCTTGATGGATAAATATAGTTGAGTATCATCCGCATAACAATGAAAATGTACAGAATGATTCCTTATAATATTGCCTAGCGGAAGCATATATAATGTGAACAAAATGGGTCCAAGCACTGAGCCCTGTGGCACTCCATGGCTAACTTTGGTTTGCATGGAAGATTCATCGTTGACACGTACAAACTGAGAGTGTTCAGATAGATCGGACCTAAACCAGCCTAAAGCAGTTCCCTGTATGCCAACTAAGTGCTCTAGTCTTTGCAATAAGATGTCATGGTCGATAGTATCAAATGCAGCACTGAGATCGAGCAAGACAAGAATAGAGACAAGTCCTTCAGGCTATTAGAAGGTCATTTGTGACTTTAACCAGAGCGGTTTCTGTGCTATGATGTGTTCTAAAGCCAGACTGAACATTTTCAAATAAATCATTGTTTTTTAAGTAATCACACAACTGTTTTGCGACTGCTTTCTCAAGAATGTTTGAGAGGAACGGAAGATTAGAAATAGGTCGCAGCGCATCTGTAGCACTATCAACAACAAGATCAATTTGGGGTGGTGTACATTTTGTATAAGTTTCCTCCCTTACATGCAGACAAGCTATCGAGTTAAGTATTGATGGAATCTCTTCCTTAAATGTGGCTATAGCACTAACGGATAGATTTCTGCTGCAGGAACTTTTGACTAATGGTTTGTAATCTAGTAACAGTACTTCAAAAGTTACTATTTTTTTTCGGATAAAGCAGGATTATGCGGTTCGACTAATAGTTGCTCAATTTCAATACCATAAATCAGAACAAGGTTGAGAGTGTGATTATAACAGTGGGTTGGTTTATTTACACTCTGATGGAAACCAATAGAATCTAATACAGAGTTAAATGCAACAGTAAGGCTATTTTTATCGTCGTCAACATGAATATTAAAGTCACCTACGATAATTACTTTATCTGTTTTAAGTACCAACGTTGATAAAAACTCAGAGAATTCTGATAATAATTCTGAATAAGGACCTGGTGCACGGTACACTGTAACAAATACGATTGGCTGCAATGTTTTCCAGGTCGGATGCGTAAGACTAAAAACAAGGCTTTCAAAGGAGGTATAATGTAATTTTGGTAAACTTGAGTCAAAGATGGCTGCAACTCCACCTCCTCGGCCTGTGCCTCGAGCAATATGAGTATTGTTTGTTTGTAGCCTTTATTTAACCAGGTGAAAAATCCCATTGAGATCAACGATCTCTTTTTCAAGGGAGACCTGCGAAATATTGATATGGCTGGGTGGAGTGGCCTCATTTATGCTGACATATTCTTCATGTCTCAACCAAGTTTCAGTGAGACAGCATATATCAATATTATAATCTGATATTAAATCATTTACCAATATTGCTTTAGATGCTAGAGATCTTATATTTAACAGACCACATTTAATCTTCCTGTTTTGTTGCACTGTAGTAGTTGTTACATTTACTTTGATTAGATTATTATGTATGACACCTATTAGGTTTTACTTTGAATTTTCCTTGGGCAGACACACACACCGTTAATATTGGGTATTTTATTGGGTTCGGGATTCCTATGAGTGACTGCCCAGAAGAGAGCGCAGAGAAGTGTGTAAGACTGCGACTCCGCCTCCTGGTCTCAACTCCAGTTTGTCATGGATTAAGTCCACAAAGCCCTGAAATGTTTGCCGAAATGAGATATTCCCCTTCCAAAGTAGGATGAATGCCGTCTCTCTTAATCAGACCAGGTTCTCCCCAGAAGGCTGTCCAATTCTTTACGAAAGCCACATCGTTTGCTGGGCACCACCTAGACAACCAGCACTGAAATGATGACATGCGGCTATACATGTCGTCATTGATCAGATTGGGGAGGGGACCAGAGAAAATGACGGTGTCCGACATTGCTTTTGCATATCTACACACCGAACTATTAACCATTAACTTTGGTGCATTCTGATTGGCGTAAACTAACATCATTACCACCGACGTGAATAACAATCCTACTGTATTTACATTTATTCTTAGCCAGCAGTTTAAGATGCGCCTCAACGTCGCCCGCTCTGGCCCCTGGAATGCATGTGACTGTGGAGGCTTTGGTCTCTAAATTCACGTATCTCATAATAGAGCTACCAATAACCAGAGTTGGCTTCTCAGCGGGTGCCTCGCAGAGTTGGGAAAATGTGTTAGATACGTGAACGGGTTGGTGGGGACCTGTGGGTTTTGCGTAATGCCTCTTCTGAACAGTCACCCAGTCTCCCGGCTGCTCGGGAGTTGCCGGGGGACGGCTAATAGGAGCTACCTCTTCCCGGTCCGTACCGACTAACATGGCTTTACTGAAGCTGAGTTACTTTCTAAAATGCGGAACCGTGCTTCTATGTCTATGATTCCCGCCTCCAACCTAGCAACTATACTACATTTAATACATGTATGGGTACCAGTAAAGGAGGAAGGGAAGTAACCAAACATGAGACAGGTAGAGCAGGAAATAGCACCCGAGGGTGGGGAAAGAGCCATTGCTAGCCATCAAGCTAAAGTAGCTACCGTTTAGCAAACCCAAAAGGAGTGTAAGCAACTGTGGTGTTAGTCGCTAAGAGAAGGAGAGTTGTGAGAGCTTAAGCTGTAGTAACGTGTGATTACAACGTCAGGTAGCTGCCGTGATCAAGAATTTTAAAACGATCGATTTAAGATAATATAAGCTATCAGCACAGAACAGGCACAAAGGATACCCGGAGATGACAACAACAACCGGAAGTGACAACACGCTTACCGCAATAGTGAGGGTCCCATTGGCCAATAGATGAACTGCAGTTTGTGGCACTTCCTTTTGGGCTTCACGGCTCTGCCCCGGAGTTTGTCGCTTGGTTTGCATCTTGCAAATTATGTTGCACTGTTGGAGGAGCATGTGACTTCAGTTTTCATTACCATATCAACACTGTAGCTGCTGAGCACATGATGATAAAGCCTGAATATTGAATCTTGAAACCTGGAGCTCAATGCTCTCAAGACAGTGAGATGGTTGTGGACTTCAGGAAGAACGCAGCCCCACCCGCCCCCATCACTCTGTGTGACTCCCCAGTCACTGCTGTGGAGTCTTTCCTCTTCCAGTGACTTTTATCCAGCCCATAATAACATTACATTAATGCACATCATGGCAACAACACCTTGTTCTTTTTAACATTGTAAATCCTGCACATGCTGCACATCTCTTCTGCACACTTCCTCTTTTAAATCAGCACAGTTCTCCACTTTAAATAAAGTGTATAGTATTTGTCACATTTAAATATTGTTAATTGGTTTTAATAGTTTTAAAATAGTTTTGTTTTAAATAGCTGTCATAATCCTATTTGTATTTTATTTTGTTTTGCTAAGATGCTTCTTTCCATGCTCCTACTTCGTAAATATAACCGATTCTGATTCTGATGAATATGTGTTTCCTGTTTCCTGCAGACGTCCAGCAGCTGGTGGTGGTTAAAGAAGAGGTTCCCCCTGAGCAGCAGGAGTGGAGCTCCAGTCTGGACCAGGAGGACCCAGAGCCCCCTCCACACATTAAAGAGGAACAGGAGGAACTCTGGAGCAGTCAGGAGGGAGAGCAGCTTCAAGGGCTGGAGGAGGCTGATATCACCAAGTCCACATTCACTCCTGTCCCTGTGAAGAGTGAAGATGATGAAGAGAAACCTCAGTCCTCTCAGCTTCATCAAAGACAAACTGAACACCTGGAAACAGAAGCTGATGGAGAGGACTGTGGAGGACCAGAACCAGCCAGGAACTCAGATCCAGAGAGACATTTACAACCTGAGACTGAGGACAACCCTGGAGACTCTTCTGAACCTGACACTGAAGGCAGGGCTGATTGGATGGAGACCAGAGAACCAGGTTCAAACTCTCAGAGAAATAAACAAAACTCTGTCAGTGATTCAAGACGTAGTGCTGGAGAGAAACCATTCATCTGCTCAGTCTGTAAGAAAGCTTTTACACAGAGAGCACATTTAAAGGAGCACATGAAAATCCACACAGGAGAGAAACCATTCAGCTGCTCAGTCTGTGAGAATAAATTTGCACGGAAAGGATATTTAAATCTGCACATGAGAAGCCACACAGGAGAGAAACCATTCAGCTGCTCAGTCTGTAAGAAATCTTTTGCAGTGAGAGGAAGTTTAAATGACCACATGAGAATCCACACAGGAGAGAAACCATTCAGTTGCTTAGTCTGTGATACATCTTTTAAACGGAGAGACAGTTTAAAGGGCCACATGAGGATACACACAGGAGAGAAACCATTCAGTTGCAGTATTTGTGACAAAAAGTTCGCCTGGAGTCAAAAGGTCAAAAGACATAAGTGTGTTGGTCGTCAGTCCTCACAGGTTTATCAAACTCAAACTGAGGAGAACAGAGAGGCAGAGCCTCCAGCCAGCAGCTCAGCTGAACACCTGGAAACAGAAGCTGATGGAGAGGACTGTGGAGGACCAGAACCAGCCAGGAACTCAGATCTAGAGAGACATTTACAACCAGAGACTGAGGACAACCCTGGAGACTCTTCTGAACCTGGGATTGAAGACAGTGCTGATTGGAAGGAGACCAGAGAACCAGGTTCAAACTCTCAGAGTAATAAACAAGACCCTGTCAGTGATTCAAGACGTAGTGCAGGAGAGAAACCATTCAGCTGCTCAGTCTGTAAGAAATACTTTTTGCTCCAAATGCTGACCTTTTTCTAAAATGTTTCCGAAAATCTCTAAATTCTGGCTTTTGCAGAAAACCTCAGAATTTTGACTTTTTCTTAAAATCAATTCATTTTTACTTATTTTCTCAAAATTCTGCTTTTAGAAAAAGTCAGCATTTTGGGAAAAATAATTTGGAGAAAAATGTATTATGAGATATGGAGAAAAAAGTCAGTTTTGATTTTAAGAAAAAGTCAAAACTCTGAGGTTTTCTGCAAATGCCAGTATTGAGAGATTTTCGGAAAAATGTTGCATTTTAGAAAAAGGTCATTATTCTGAGTTTCCCAGAAAAAAGTCAGAATTCTGAGAAAACAAAGTCAGGATGTTGAGATTTTCTTAAAAATTCAGCATTTTAGAAAAAAGACAGAATTTGGAGAATTATTATTGTAGAGATTCTATGTATTGTCGAGAGGAAGATAAAGCACACGAGACCCAACGATGCAGACGAGCTGAAGGCCGCTAGTGAAGCAACCTGGGCTTCATCACACCTCAGCAGTGCCACAGACTGATAGTCTCCATGCCAAGCCACATTGATGCAGTTATTCATGCTAAAGGAGGTCCAACCAAGTACTGACAGCAGGAACATTAACATACTTGTCAGAAGGCCAGCACTTCTATATAAACAAAGTGGGCGGAACTTAGCAAAACCATCAGCAAGCATTTAAAATAAGGAATGGATAAGGGCTGCAAAGTTAATTAATTGTTAATCGTGGTTAGATTTTAAATTCTTATACTCTAGAGTTTCTCTGAATATGTGCTTCCTGTTTCCTGCAGACGTCCAGCAGCTGGTGGTGGTTAAAGAAGAGGTTCCCCCTGAGCAGCAGGAGTGGAGCTCCAGTCTGGACCAGGAGGACCCAGAGCCCCCCCCACACATTAAAGAGGAGCAGGAGGAACTCTGGAGCAGTCAGGAGGGAGAGCAGCTTCAAGGGCTGGAGGAGGCTGATATCACCAAGTCCACATTCACTCCTGTCCCTGTGAAGAGTGAAGATGATGAAGAGAAACCTCAGTCCTCTCAGCTTCATCAAAGACAAACTGAACACCTGGAAACAGAAGCTGATGGAGAGGACTGTGGAGGACCAGAACCAGCCAGGAACTCAGATCCAGAGAGACATTTACAACCAGAGACTGAGGACAACCCTGGAGACTCTTCTGAACCTGACACTGAAGACAGTGCTGATTGGAAGGAGACCAGAGAACCAGGTTCAAACTCTCAGAAAAATAAACAAGACCCTGTCAGTGATTCAAGACGTAGTGCTGGAGAGAAACCATTCAGCTGCTCAGTCTGTAAGAAATCTTTTAAACACAGTGGAACTTTAAAGCAGCACTTGAGAAACCACACAGGAGAAAAACTATTTATCTGCTCAATTTGTAAGAAATCTTTTGCAGTGAGAGGACATTTAAACGGCCACATGAGAATACACACGGGAGAGAAACCATTCAGCTGCAGTATTTGTGACAAAAGATTCACCTGGAGTCATCATGTCAAAAGACATAAGTGTGTTGGTCGTCAGTCCTCACAGCTTCATCAAACTCAAACTGAGGAGAACAGAGAGGCAGAGCCTCCAGCCAGCAGCTCAGCTGAACACCTGGAAACAGAAGCTGATGGAGAGGACTGTGGAGGATCAGAACCAGCCAGGAACTCAGATCCAGAAAGACATTTACAACCAGAGACTGAGGACAACCCTGGAGACTCTTCTGAACCTGACACTGAAGATAGGGCTGATTGGAAGAAGACCAGAGAACCAGGTTCAAACTCTCAGATAAATAAACAAGACCCTGTCAGTGAATCAAGACGTAGTGCAGGAGAGAAACCATTCAGCTGCTCAGTCTGTAAGAAATATTTTTTACTCGAAATGCTGACCTTTTTCTAAAATACAAAATGTTTCAGAAAATCTCTAAATTCTGGCCTTTGCAGAAAACCTCAACATTTTGACTTTTTCTTAAAATCAATACATGCTGATGTATTTTCTCAAAATTCCACCTTTTCGAAAAAGTCAGCATTTTGGGAAAAAGTAAGAATTTAGAGAAAAATGTATTGAGATATGGAGAAAAGTCGGTTTTGATTTAAAAAAAAAAGTCAAAACTCTGAGGTTTTCTGCAAAAGCTAGAATTTAGAGATTTTCTGAAAATTGTTTTATTTTAGAAAAAGGTCAGAATTTGGAGAATTATTATTGTAGAGATTCTATGTATTGTCGAGAGGAAGATAAAGCACACGAGACCCAACAATGCAGACGAGCTGAAGGCCGCAAGTGAAGCAACCTGGGCTTCATCACACCTCAGCAGTGCCACAGACTGATAGTCTCCATGCCACGCCGCATTGATGCAGTTATTCATGCTAAAGGAGTCCAACCAAGTACTGAATGCATACACATGAACATACTTGTCAGAAGGCCAGCACTTCTATATAAACAAAGTGGGCGGAACTTAGCAAAACCATCAGCAAGCATTTAAAATAAGGAATGGATAAGGGCTGCAAAGTTAATGAATTGTTAATTGTGGTTAGATTTTAAATTCTAATACTCTAGAGTTTCTCTGAATATGTGCTTCCTGTTTCCTGCAGACGTCCAGCAGCTGGTGGTGGTTAAAGAAGAGGTTCCCCCTGAGCAGCAGGAGTGGAGCTCCAGTCTGGACCAGGAGGACCCAGAGCCCCCCCCACACATTAAAGAGGAACAGGAGGAACTCTGGAGCAGTCAGGAGGGAGAGCAGCTTCAAGGGCTGGAGGAGGCTGATATCACCAAGTCCACATTCACTCCTCTCCCTGTGAAGAGTGAAGATGATGAAGAGAAACCTCCATCCTCTCAGCTTCATCAAAGACAAACTGAACACCTGGAAACAGAAGCTGATGGAGAGGACTGTGGAGGACCAGAACCAGCCAGGAACTCAGATCCAGAGAGACATTTACAACCAGAGACTGAAGACAACCCTGGAGACTCTTCTGAACCTGACACTGAAGACAGGGCTGATTGGAAGGAGACCAGAGAACCAGGTTCAAACTCTCAGAGAAATAAACAAAACTCTGTCAGTGATTCAAGACGTAGTGCAGGAGAGAAAGCATTCAGCTGCTCAGTCTGTAATCGATCTTGTAAACGGAGAGGACATTTACATGATCACATGAGAATCCACACAGGAGAGAAACCATTCAGCTGCTTAGTCTGTAAAAAATCTTTTACACAGAGAGGACATTTAAAGAAACACATGAGAATCCACACAGGAGAGAAACCATACAGCTGCAGTGTTTGTGACAAAAGATTCACCCTGAGTAGTCATGTCGAAAGACATAGGTGTTTTGGTCGTCAGTCCCCACAGCTTCATCAAACTCAAACTGAGGAGAACAGAGAGGCAGAGCCTCCAGCCAGCAGCTCAGCTGAACACCTGGAAACAGAAGCTGATGGAGAGGACTGTGGAGGACCAGAACCAGCCAGGAACTCAGATCCAGAGAGACATTTACAACCTGAGACTGAGGACAATGATGATTGTTAGGTTTAAACTCTTTGGGTAAGTCCCAGTAAGTCGTATATAAAGCGATAACTCGACTGTTTGTGATAAAAAATGTTTGGTCCAAGTAAAGAGAGGACTGTGGAGGACCAGAACCGGCAACATTTACAACCAGAGACTGAGGAGGTTTCCATATTGGGTTATGTAATTAAAACGAAAGTTAATATAATCAAATATAATTTTGTCGGATCCACAATGTAAAATGCATGATATGTCATGAAGCTCTATACTTATATACTAAATGTACATGGAGGCGTGTGGCGCAGTGGATAGAGCGTTGGTGTTCGGATCAAGGGTTCAAACCCCACTGCAGTCAGCATGTCGTTGTGTCCCTGAGACACTTCACCCTAAATTGCTCCTGTGGGGATTGCCCACAGTATTGAGTATGTAAGTCGCTTTGGATAAAAACGTCTAACAAGTGACATGTCATGTAATGTAATGTAATGTTTGATAAACTGACATGAAAGAGTGTAAGGTCTGATACAGTTTATCACTAAAGGTGTCACTATTCAGCAGAGGGAAGCAGAGGTTGCGCTAGACTTTTTCGCTGCCCGTAATTTTGACAGACAGGATCTTAACATTTCCGTCAAAATCCATTATTAACCCGTCGGTCTGTACAACTGGGGGGGGGGGGGCACGGGCTCGTGAACTGTAGCGCCGTGTTATGCATGCCCATTGCCCACTGCACCTCGCGGGAGCGCGCACAGCGTAAAGCAAAAACTCAGACATTTCAATGATTGTACGGCAAACGACATAATTTCCTTTTTGACGGGCATGCATAACACGGCAAAACACCGGAGCCTCGCTGCCGGGAAACTTTGGCGCTGTTCTGGGTTTGTTGTTCTAATCTGTCAAAAATGCTGCTCGATACTGCTTTCAGATTTTTCCGTCATTGTTAAAAGAAATCCGTCATAGACGGGAAATATTCGGTTAACGCGACCACTGGAGGGAAGACACCCTTACTCTATCAGAAGAAGGCCCCTGACTCACACCCGGAAGCAATGACTCTTCTCCACATACATGGGTCTGTTGGTGGGTATTCACTTCTGCTTCTGTTGGTATGATATAAAAGCAGCAGCTGAGAGAGGAAAACAGGTCTTAGGGTTCTTAACTGGGAATTTCTCCCTAGATTGTATTTACCCGCTGTCATCATGAGGAAATGCCTCTGGAGATATGCAGGGGGTTTTAACAAAAAGGAAAACATGTAAACCGGTAAATTAATAATTAATACCAGAGAGTGAGACATTGTATAACTGTCCCATTGTAACCAGATAAAGTAAAAAACTGTGTTAGAGTGTGGACCATTTCTTCAAATAAAACCATCCCACCCATTTGGACTGGGGTAACTTAAATGAATTAAACGCTATCCTCTCCTGATTTAGGGTAAGATTGCACGACTGCCACACCTCACTACAGGTACTAGAATCCTACGGGATCGCTGCAGCAAGATGTTGGAGATCTTCTACCAGTCTGTAGTTGAAGATCTGCTACCAGTCATTTTTTCCGTAAAAAATATTTCTTCCATGATTGTTACCCATTGGTTTTTCGTTGGTTGTGCGTCCTCACCCCAATTTCCTATTGAAAGCTTTCTTGCTGGATATTAGCATAATTTTGATCAACTATCTGTCACTTGCAATAATTTCGTCAGTGAATTTACATAAATAGAGTACCAAACTACTTTTAGAAACATCATAAGTAGTTATGCAAATGCCACTCTCGTCACATTAGTATACATACAAAGTGACAGGTGGTGTGACAGGTCACACCTACTACTACTTATGATAATGACTTCCTTTGATATGCTAATGACCCCCTTTGTTCGAGGTGTTATCGCGTGTAGGTGTGATATCACAGATAGGTGTGATATCCTTTGATGTGAGGGGGGTGAGGTGTTGTAACTTGCCGGTGTGATATCACATCGGCGTGTTATAAGCCTTTGATTTCAATCTAATTACCCTCTGAAGTCTGTCCTTTGATCAGTGTTTGTAACTAGTGTTAATTAAGGTAGTCTCTTTGAAGTTGTGTGAGACTGTCTCGCACCCCCGTCCTCCTCCAACCCCGTCCCCCTTCCTTTTGCTGTGATGCCAGAAGATAGTGAGGGGGTGGAGTTAGGTAAAAAAAAAAGAAATCCGTGCAAACTAGATAAAAAGCCTGTAATTTCCACTCACCAAGTCACCTAAGTGACAACTTACCGCCATCCGTCGGGAGCGCCAGTCAAGAAATGCATGCAGTATCTGTGCCGGGTTCAAACCCCTCCGTCTGAGGCTCTTCATGAAAAATGGAGTCTGGAAAATGGAGATGTTTGGGGTTATGTGTTCAACTATATGACGAATGAACTACATTTCTACAATCTGAAGAACGGAGAAACTTATGGGCCCCGCAGAAAAAGCAGTGAATAAAGAAACCATCGTGGATGCATTGTGGAGTCGTTCAGACATCGTACGTGCAATGTCCATGAAACCTGCAGCAAAAAGCAAAGAAACGCAAACTGTGGTCTGGATGTGTGAGACTGTCTCCCATCACACGGCTTGGAGAGCGGATAAAGAGAGGTGTATTTACTGGTGTTGAGCCCTGGATGATGTAAATAGTCCAAGTGCCATGGTTAACACAACATTACTTTTTTCATATTTTTCAACAAACTGTGATATTTGTTTTTTCTCTCCTTTTTCCATTATATTTTTGAATATACAGTGATTTTTATCAAAATACAACATGCAACTAATACATTATACAATATTACGACTTTTTGCGATATTTTCAACACAATATACTTGTACCTTTTTTTTTTGTAGGGCTTCAAAATATTTGGCATGTCATGCATAAAACCGGTGTCATCTTTCCTGAAACTGACGTGCTGTCCGTTTTACAAACAAGTTATTTTTCTGCTTCTTCACCCTCTGAATTTTCCTCCCCGTTCCGCTTCCTTCAGCCATCACAACAACAATCAAGTCAGATCTGTCAAATTAAACACCTCTTCCCAAAGTGTGACTTCCCTATTGAGGGGGTAGGGCAGTAGGGCCTAACATATACTAACATGCAGAACGTATGGTATGTTTGAAAAAGACTAACCATCTATCCAGTTCAAGCTGTCTTTAAGATGTGACATCGCGCTCTGACTTTTTCCCGTAAAATCGTGACAAACTATTACTTATTCTTAAATTTGACCTCTTGCTGCTTGGTTGAAAAATGATAGATGAAAAATAACTTTTTAAAAAGAGTCAAACAATGAGGGACATTATACGGGTGAAAGAAACTCTCATTTCTACAGATGACTCCCCCCACTCAACGCAATAAGTCCCACCCCACTCAGCAAATCATCCAAAACTAAGGACCCCACTAAGATGAACAGATTTTCTTTAAGACTGTGACTCTTAACCTGTTACGCACGGCCCGCCCGGTACCGGAAACAACGTCTAAGGAATCTTAATATTGAATAAAACTATGAATGTGTTATATCCATGTAACAGGAAGAAACTCAGCTAACTGATTTCTTTTTTTCAAAAAAAACCCACAATGCTAGCACTCAGCCTCTGAATTACCCAGGAGCGAAAAAATTTAACCTAAAACGGCACTTAAACTCACTCATAACTCCCTTATTACTTATCCTAGATACACAACCAACCACTCGTTTTTGGTGTCCTGGAGACACTGAATCTAGTGGTGCCCTCCTCAACACTCAGTGATAAACATTTACGACGCTATAAACGAAAGCGTACATCATAACATGTGGAGCTAAGTAGCTAGAAACGCTAACATGGCTTACCTTGGTCAAAACTGGTCTTCAATGGCATTAAAACGATAAAAAAACGATGCTGCAGTTAATCCATAGGTTCATCCTATGTATCTGTGCCTGCTTTGAAATTATTTCTGATAATCCATAAGCAATAAAACTGCTTTTTAGTTTCCAAATTCCAGAAGGAGAAATTCTTCCAATATGCTTTCAATTTCCAGACGCGCAGCCCCCACCATTTTTCTTTACAATGAGTGTGTATGTGGGCCTCCCCCTTCGATTCTATTGGCTCTAACGGTCAGAAAGGTGTGTCAACGATCAAAATCGACCAAGGGGGGCCAGAGATATAGAAAAAAAACTATTTTCACCCAAATCACCTCAGAGGTGGGGTGGTTTTGGCTAAACCTCTCTAAAAAGGTCAAATGTCACTTGTTTTGCATCAATCTTGATACAGGGTACTTATTATATGTTGTACTTTGGATTCCTAAAGCTTTTAGTCTACTAACCCATCATCCAAGGGTAGTTTTTACTATCTGTAAAAAATAATGTTTGGACGGACACTATAATTTACAGTTTTTTACTATGTAAAATCTGAATTTTCTTTAAAATAAAAAACATTTATATTGATTCTGACACTTCTACATCCAACTCACAGATGTAACCTTGCTTTGATAAAAGAAATTATTCATATAACCCTTTTAGAAGTTAAGTTGTAGTCATTTGTTTTGGGCATGTCATTTTCGAGCCTGAAACATGAAAAACAGGCTAGGTGCTTAACAGGTTAAAGGCACTCTGGGATTTTAGTAAGATACATGCAGCATCTGAAACATCTGCAACACATGCAACATCTGAAACACAGGCAACACAGGCAATACATGCAACATCTGAAACACATGCAACATCTGAAACACATGCAACATCTGAAACAGTTTTTCAAGCCTTATTGAAGAAACGAGGTATTGCACATTATGCAACAGCCAGTGACATGAAGGCGTGTGTGGTAGAGAGATTTAACCGTACGCTGAAAACTAAAATGAGGAGGTATTTTACAGCTAAAAAACACTCATAGATACATAGACGTCTTGCTTGAACTAATTGAAAGTTACAATAATAGTTATCACTGAAGTATTAAAATGACACCACTGCAGGTGACAAAGGAAAATGCAGCTCAAGTGTTTCGTAACCTGTATACCCCATCTAGCCATTGTAAAAAAGCTGCTACGAAAATGAACTGCAACATCTGAAACACATGCAACATCTGCAACACAAGCAACATCTGAAACATCTGCTACATCTGAAACATCTGTAACACATGCAACATCTGAAACACATGCAACACACACACACAACACACGCAACATCTGAAACACATGCAACATCTGAAACACCTGAAACACATGCAACATCTGAAACACATGCAACATCTGAAACATCTTCTCTTACTTTTGGATACAGTTTTATGTTTGTCAACTTTACAACTGATAGAAAGTTAAGTACTTTTTCTGAACAGATGTTCTTTAACCTGTTAAGTACCTAGCCTGTTTTTCATGTTTCAGGCTCGAAAATGACATGCCCAAAACAAATGACTACAACTTAACTTCTAAAAGGGTTATATGAATAATTTCTTTTATCAAAGCAAGGTTTCATCTGTGAGTTGGATGTAGAAGTGTCAGAATCAATATAAATGTTTTTTATTTTAAAGAAAATTCAGATTTTACATAGTAAAAAACTGTAAATTATAGTGTCCGTCCAAACATTATTTTTTACAGATAGTGAAAACTACCCTTGGATGATGGGTTAGTAGACTAAAAGCTTTAGGAATCCAAAGTACAACATATAATAAGTACCCTGTATCAAGATTGATGCAAAACAAGTGACATTTGACCTTTTTAGAGAGGTTTAGCCAAAACCACCCCACCTCTGAGGTGATTTGGGTGAAAATGGTTTTTTTTCTCTATCTCTGGCCCACCTTGGTCGATTTTGATGGTTGACACACCCTTCTGACCATTAGAGCCAATAGAATCGAAGGGGGAGGCCCACATACACACTCATTGTAAAGAGAAAAGGTGGGGGCTTCGCGTTTGAATATCTAGGTTAGAGTGGACCGGATCTTTCCTTCTGGAATTTGGAAACTAAAAAGCAGTTTTATTGCTTATGGATTATCAGAAATAATTTCAAAGAAGGCACAGATACATAGGATGAACCTATGGATTAACTGCAGCATCGTTTTATCGTTTTAATGCCATTGAAGACCAGTTTTGACCAAGGTAAGCCATGTTAGCGTTTCTAGCTACTTAGCTCCACATGTTATGATGTACGCTTTCGTTTATAGTGTCGCAAATGTTTATCACTGAGTGTTGAGGAGGGCACCATTAGATTCAATGTCTCCAGGACACCAAAAACGAGTGGTTGGCTGTGCATCTAGGATAAGTAATAAGGGAGTTATGAGTGAGTTTAAGTGCCGTTTTAGGTTAAATTTTTTCGCTCGTGGGTAATTCAGAGGCTGAGTGCTAGCATTGTGGGGTTTTTTTGGAGAAAAAAAATTAAAAAGATCAGTTAGCTGAGTTTCTTCCCGTTACATGGATATAAAACATTCATAGTTTATTAAATATTAACATTCCTTAGACGTTGTTTCCTGCAAATAATGCGTTTTTCCGCCCGATACCGGGCGGGCCGTGCGTAACAGGTTAAGACTGTGACTCTTAAGGGCATTTTAGTAAGACAATCCAGTTTTCTGGAAATAACTTAAATGATTTCTGTTTACTATGATTTGAAGACTATAGTTTTTTTAAATGTAAAAACACTTTTTTTTTGTGCAGAATTTCATATTTACAATTTATTGTTTTCACCCCATAGGAATCAATAATGCATTTATACTGATTGCAACATCCCCAGGATCTTCTCCAGCACAGAATCCCCCAGATGAAGGGAAATATTATAATGGAGTTTTTGCACTTCGGCCAAAGTATTCATGTGTATGCTGTTTTTGACACAAAGATGCATTACATCTACAAACAGAGCATACAATGCGAGCACATGATACACTTTTGGTGTTTGTTTCATTTCTTCGGTAATGTTACAGAATGTTTCGGAAAATGAAGATTCCAGTACCACTTTAAATGTTTCGTTTACAATCGTTTCCCAATGACCCGGAATAGTACTGCCAGAATGAACGATATCCAAAATGTCTTCTAGTTTACAAACTTCAGCCATTCTGTTTACACGGGGATCACTACTCATTCTGTTTTCAATCGTCATCAACAACACACTTATTAAACAGGTATTGACTGCATTCTGATAAATATATACCGATTGTTTTCCATAGTAGTTACCCATTTTTATTTTACTTTAAAAAAAAGTCAAAGTATCGGGAAAAATAAATAAATAAAAATCCCTGGCTTCAATCAACCGCTGGTTATTAGTCTTCTTCTTCTCCATCCAGCTCGGCATGGATCTTTTCAAGTCTCTCCTTGAGGCGTCTGCAGTTTTTGAGATTGTGCAGAAAAGCCTCCGAAGCGCCTTGGATCCTCCATTCAGCCGTGTAAATGTTTTTATCATTAAGACTCTGGTCAATCACAGTAATGAAGTCGGCGAGCCAAAGTCTTTTCATTAACGCGTTGTAATTGTTTCTGAAGAAATATTCTGGAATGTCATTCAGACAATCGTGTTGCCTCTGGCCGGGGTGACTGACTCGGCATCCATTGCAGATTTCTTCTCTGTACCGATGCAACACCCTCTCCAGAATATCAACCAACTCCGATTTCACTATGTTCAAAAACAGAGACGTCTTGGCCCCAGGAGTAACATCAGCAGCAGTAGTACTGCAAGATTTAGGTGTCCACAATGGTGGTGATGATGGTAGTCCAGGAGTTTGTTCCTGGCTGCAACTCGCGGGGGGAGACTTGGTTTTTCTCAGCTCCCTGGCTAGTTTTCAACGGTTGTCTTAGTGGGGTCCTTCATTTTAGATGATTTGCTGAGTGGGGGGTGGACTTATTGCGTTGAGTGGGGGGAGTCATCTGTAGAATTGAGAGTTTTTAGAAAGTTCTTTAACCTGTTCCACTCTGAGCCTGTTTTTCAGGTCTCAGGCTCGAAAATGACATTCCCAGAACAAATGACCATATCTTCCCTTCTAAAAGGGTTAAATTAATAATCTTTTCTCAAAGTAATGATAAACCTGTGAGTTGGATGTAGAAGTGTCAGAATCAATATAAATGTTTTTTATTTTAAAGAAAATTCAGATTTTACATAGTAAAAAACTGTAAATTATAGTGTCCGTCCAAAAATTATTTTTTACAGATAGTGAAAACTACCCTTGGATGATGGGTTAGTAGACTAAAAGCTTTAGGAATCCAAAGTACAACATATAATAAGTACCCTGTATCAAGATTGATGCAAAACAAGTGAAATTTGACCTTTTTAGAGAGATTTAGCCAAAAACTGGGCCATCTGGGGTCATTTGGGTGGATTTGACCTATCTCTGGCCCCCCTTGCTCGATCTGGTTGGTTGACATACCCTTGTGACCGTTAGAGCCAATAGAATCGAAGGAGGGAGACTCACATAGACATACATTGTAAAGAAAAAATGTTGCCGCTTCGCGTGTGGAAAGCGAAACTAAACTGGAGGAATGTCTCCTTCTGGAGTTTGGAAACTAAAACGCAGTTGTATTGCTTATGGATTATCAGAAATAATTTCAAAGAAGGCACAGACACATAGGATGAACCTATGGATTAACTGCAGCATCGTTTTTTTTATCGTTTTAATGCCATTGAAGACCACTTTTGACCAAGGTAAGTCATATTTACATGTTTAGCTTCTTGGCTCCACATGTGATGATGTACGCTTTCGTTGATAGCGTCGCGAATGTTTATCACTGAGTGTTGAGGTGGGCACCGTTAGATTCAGTGTCTCCAGGACACCAAAAAATAGTGTTTGGTTGTGCATCTAGGATAAGTAATAAGGGAGTTCTGAGTGAGTTTATGTGCCTTTGTCGGTCCCGTTTTTTCGATCGAGGCTAATTCAGAGGCTGAGTGCTAGCATTGTGGGTTTTCTTTGAAAAAAAAAATTAAAAAGATCAGTTAGCTGAGTTTCTTCCCGTTACATGGATATAACACATTCATAGTTTTATTCAATATTAAGATTCCTTAGACGTTGTTTCCTGCAAATGACGCGTTTATCCGCCCGGTACCGGGGGGGAAGGCGTGAAACAGGTTAAGCTTTGTAGCTTTTTCATCTATCATTTCCAACCAAGCAGCAAGAGGTCAAATTTAAGAATAAGTAATAGTTTGTCACGATTTTACAGAAAAAGTCAAAGTATAGTTTGTCAGAAAAAAAATATATATATATGGAAAAGTCATTGTGTACAATAGTGTGTTGAAAAACAAAAACAAAAAAGAAAACTCAATTCATTACAAAATAATGAATATTTTACCAAGTTATAAAGTTTTGCATCCATTAAAGTGTAACTATAAGTATCTTTGTAGGAGAAAAAACAAAAAAATAATTTAAGTTATTTCCATAAAACTGGATTGTCTTACTAAAATCCCAGAGTGCCTTTAAGAGTCACAGTCTTAAAGAAAATCTGTTCATAAAAAGTACTTAACCTCTTAAGCCCGGCGATCCCCCCATTGGACCCCTCCCACTTTTTTTTTTTTAGATAATGTCTCAGGGCTTCTTAAATTTATGAAACTATTAATGTGTAGCACTCTCATAATAATAATAATCTCAGCTAACTGAAGATATGAACCATTTTTAGCTAAAAGAAACACAACAGTAATACCAAGCCTTAGAATTAGCATTTTGCGAAAAAATGCTAACTAATGCTAACGGAGTTTTGCACAGCACTCACTCTCAAAATGCCCTTATTACTTATCGTAACTGCACAAACAAGATATCCGATTAAAGCTGAGACTCCACATATTCCATACATGTAGTGTCATCACTGTACGACCCCGAATTTGCGGAGCTTTCAGCCAGAAAAGAGAAAGTAAACAACATCCGGTTTCAAAAATATTACAATAATTACATCTTACCTTTTTTGATTTGTGATCAAAAGTTGTGTTCAACGGAATAAAAACGCCGCTCAAGGTTAATCCAATGTGTCTGTGTCACGTAGATTTTTTTACTGATAATACATCATCATATTTATGGCAATAAACTGGGTATAAAGTTTTGCAGTCAAGGCTTGTACTTTCAGATGTGCTTCCTTTGTTTCTCTATTACCTCCGCAATGGTAATGTTTACGTAGATTTTGGAACTGCCCATCGGATTCTATTGGATCTAATGGTTAAGAAAAAGGTGTAAATCACTCAAATCGACCAATGGGTTCCATAGATATGGTCCTGCGTAAAGTATAAATTGTGAATGCCAGCGGCACACACATTACGCAGCAGACTCTACGCAGTGTTTACTACGTAAAGAAGAGGAATTGCAGCAGGACCCAGAGCGCACAGAGCGGACAGCAGATAACGGAGCAGACTACAAGATTGGCGTTTAGGACTTTTGCTATACTTGCTCTATACTTGTAATAATGGCTTGCAGGAAAGAGATGCTTACGACTTTACAGGCAATGGAAATGGTGACTAATGCTGACAGCGATGCAGACATGTTACCTGTTGATTCTGAGTCAGACGACGAGGACCTTTTGCAGCCAGAACGGAACCCGGAGCGTTGTGACTCTGATGATGAAATTCCACCACGGGAAAGGTATGTAATCTCTCTGTTTTTATCTATTACTTAGTTATTTGGTGTACGATTATTCATATAGTTAATAAATAATAATACAGCGCTATAATAAAACTATTATTTTCTGCCTTGCTCATGAGAGTAACAGCTGGCGAAATTACAGCCTCGCCTACTGATTTTAATTTAACCATATATCGATCGTCGATTTCAAATGTGTGCTCTAAAATGGTGTTTATAAATGACTATTATCATTATTATAAGCAAGACAATAAATGGCAAAAATATGTAGAAAATAAACGTATTTAGTTGGAGTTTAGTTCTGTGGGAACATCATTTTTAGGAGACAGGGTTGGCATGTTTACTGCCAAGGAAACAGGAATTACAGGAATTAATCTAATCTCTTGGTTTTTCCACATTTCTTTTCAAAGTGATGTAGATGAGAATGAAATTGCTCTATAGTCACTAGATATGTTGCCTTCACACACTCAAAATGGCATGTTTACTGCCAAGGAAACAGGAATTACAGGAATTAATCTAATCTCTTTGTTTTTCCACATTTCTTTTCATAGTGATGGAGATGAGGATGAAATGGCTTCACCACTGCCTACTTTCACCCAGCCCACACCTGCCACACCTGCCTCACCATCACATTCCTCCAGAAAGAGATCTGCACCAGTATTGGCCACTCAGCCTGCATCCAAAAAGCCCTCACTTCCAAAGCTACCATCGTCTGGTGATGCATCTGTCAACCAAAGGAAGCGTGGCCGAGGTGGGGCTCCCGCTCCTCAGCCAGGAAAAGGAAAAGCATCAGATAAATGTGTAAAACGCAGGAAGCGTGGCCGAGGTTCTTCCTCTTCCAGAATGACAGAAGAAGAACTCGGGTGGCACAACAGAGAGGAGAATGACCAAACACCAGAGCCACTGAATTTCACACCAGCCAGGGTCCCAGGCCCAGCGCTCGACCCCACTGTAGCATGGTCTCCCCTCTCCATTTTCAGACTTTTTTTTAGCGCTTCAGTGGTTCATACAATCATTTCCAACACGAACGCCAACGCCCTGAAAAGACTGCAGGCTGGAAAGAAGCATGTTTGGAAAATGCTGACTGTGAGGGATTTCTATGTTTTCCTGTCCATTATAATTTTCTCAGGCCTCGTCACCGTTCCCAACCGATCGGACTACTGGAGGAAGAAATGGCCATATAACTTCAAATTCCCAGGTGATTCGATGTCCCGGGACCGCTTCGGAGCCATCATGTGGTCACTGCACCTGAGCAACCCTGAAGAAGACGAGGAAAACGTTCGCAAAAGGAACACCGCTGAGTACGACAGACTTTTCAAAATAAAGCCCCTGTACACGGACATCGTTACTGCCTGCAAAGCACATTTCCAGCCCCATCAAAACATTTCAATAGATGAGAGGATGGTCGCCTCAAAGGCCCGCATCAGCATGAAGCAGTACATGAAGGATAAACCAACTAAGTGGGGATACAAACTGTTTGTGCTGGCGGATTCCTCCATGGCATACACATGGAACTTCAATGTGTACACAGGGAAGAGTACGTTCTTCTCAGGCCAGGGACTCAGCTACACCTCCGTGACCGACCTCCTGCCCCTCCCTCTGCTCGGTGCGGGCTACACACTCTTTGTGGACAATTTCTACACTAGCCCTGCCCTCTTTGGGGATTTGGCCAAAAGAAACATTGGCTGTTGTGGGACCATTCGAAAAAATCGAGTTGGTTTCCCACAGACGGAGTTGAATGGCCTACCAAAGAAGGCTGAAAGGGGAGAACTGCGGTGGAGAAGGGGAAAAAGTCCCTGGGCTTCATTTCCACTTCTCTGTTAAAAAGATTCATCCATACTTTTCAAACTACCGTCTGCACGAAATCGGAAACCCAGTTTTTGGGTGCACTCAGAAAAATAACGGCTGTTGCAAATCATGGAAGAATGTATCCGCTCACCAAGCACTTTGAGTGGGCCTAATTTTGTGGCGCAAGGACCCCCCAGCCTGGTTCTCTCAATACTTAAAGTTTGACATGCAGCGCATGCCCCCTCTCCCTCCGGCTGAAATTATGAATGTAAGGGGCGTATAGTAGGACCCTGTAGGAATGTCACATGAGTCGACAGGGGACTGCTGCTGGCTAATGAAGCACTATTTCCGGGTACTTTTTTTTCATTTTCACCCAAATTTCCCTGGATGAAATATTTTTTAGTTTTTTTAGTTTTTAGCCCAGTTTTGGCCACAGCGTTGCCTGGAGGATAGGACCGAGATATGACAGACTCTCTGGCCGCCTCACAAGTCACTGTTGTCGGACACTTTCTTTGCTTTACCCCGGTTCTATCACTCTTTCCTCCTTTGACCATACAACCCGTTTCCTGCTGGGGTGGTGCCTGGTTCCGGGGTACCCCAAACCCTCTCATGGTCGGGGCACCATGTATTGATGCATCGGACCCAATGTTGCCATCACCAGCCCCGCGTTGGTGCGGAAGTGGGACCATCTGACCCGGTGGTAACCCAATACTTCCCTTCGTCCATGCACCATGAATTGATGCATCGGACCCAGTGTCGCAACCACCGCTCACGCTAACGCATATAAACGGAGAACTATAACATAATTTTGATCAAATTCATTATGTGTGTTTCAGGAAGGATGTCATCTGAATGCCCGGTGTGCAGACTCTTCTATCTGGCATTGAACAAACACCTTAAGCACAAGCATGCAGTGCGGAACTTGGAGGAGAGGGGAATCCTCCTGAAAATAGCCAGTGGAAGGATAAATGTTCGGACCAAACCCTGTCCCATCGCTGGGTGTTCATACGCTGGGAAGAGACTGGACCGTCATGTAAAACATGACCACCCTGAGTTGTCCCGACATAAGGCACATCAGGTCATGGCAAGGCTGAAGCATAGTGTGGCACTGCAGTTGCTCCATGACCTCCGTGAGACTAACCCCATCATTGGAATGGCTACATCATTGGATATAGACAATGAGGAGGAATACCCCGGGCACCCTCCACCCTTCTCCCCACATACCGAGTGTGACAACGAGGACTGCAGGCAGGTGATGCTGGAAAATGTGGCATTGAGGGCTCAGAAGGATGCCCTCAATGATGAGGTGAAGACCCTGCGCTCCAGGCTGAAAAAGGAGCTAAAACCCAGGAAGCAGAGTGCTGCTGTTCTTGAGGAAGAGGACGAATGTATACGATTTAAGGGCCTGGCAATCCCAAATACCTCCGGCATAAACACAGTAGCCTCAGGCAGCAATACCCCTGTGAAGAGCCCGGTGAAGACTGTCATGCAGTCCCCAGTAACCTCCGGTAGCGAGACCCCTGTGAGGAGCCCGGTGAAGACTGTCATGCTTGCAGTAGCCTCCGGTGGGAAGAGACCGGTCAAGAACCCTGTGAAGAGCCCAGTGAAGACTGTCATGCTTGCAGTAGCCTCCGGTGGAAAGAGACCGGTCAAGAACCCTGTGAAGAGCCCAGTGAAGACTGTCATATTACCAGTTTCCTCCGGTAGCGAGACCCCTGAGAAGAGCCCGGTGAAGACTGTCATGTTTGCAGTAGCCTCCGGTAGCGAGACCCCTGTGAAGACCCCGGTGAAGACTGTCATGTTTGCAGTAGCCTCCGGTAGCGAGACCCCTGTGAAGACCCCGGTGGAAACTGTCATGTTTGCAGTAGCCTCCGGTAGCGAGACCCCTGTGAAGACCCCGGTGGAAACTGTCATGTTTGCAGTAGCCTCCGGTAGCGAGACCCCTGTGAAGACCCCGGTGGAAACTGTCATGTTTGCAGTAGCCTCCGGTAGCGAGACCCCTGTGAAGACCCCGGTGGAAACTGTCATGTTTGCAGTAGCCTCCGGTAGCGAGACCCCTGTATGCCGGAAGACCCGTGCCTCTAAGCTGGCTAATGACTTGCCCTCTCCCTCAAATTACTGGTCCACTGGGTGTGGACGGGGGAATACCATGCGTGAAATCACGTTGCCTAGAAGCATGGAGGCGTACCTTCAGACATACTTGGATCACTGTTTGGGTGTCGCTCCGACAGTAAAACAGAAAGACAATGTTGTGTCGAAGATCAGCCGGATAAAGAACTTCATAGTATACATGGCCCATGGTGTTAACCGCCTGTCAGACTGGCTGTTCCTAAGAAACATGAAGATGATCCGTGGCTGGAGCGAGTATATTGTAAAGCCGGGCCGGGCAGTCACAACATCAGAGTTCTTCCTGAAGAATGTGCACCAGTTCATGGGGTACATGTCTGAGTCAAAGCCCCGGGGGTGCAAGCTCACCCAGTCTGATATGACCCACATAATGAGAGAGGTGAAAGCCAACATGAAACACTTGAATAAGGCAGTCACTCTACATCAGTTTAAGGTGAAGAGGAACAAACTGGATCGTCTGCCGAGCCAGGCGGAGCTTCTCGCCGCCATGGCGGCCGCTGAGAAGCGCATCCCGGAGCTCCTCGACCTGATGGCCGGCACGCCGACCTCAACCACCCAGAAGCTTCTCTATGGCTATCTCACCCTCCATTGGAGCCTCCTGTATGGCCACCGTACGGGCGTGTACGCAAACATGAAAAACAGTGAGGTCTTAGAGGCAGCCATAAGGGGAACTGCTGAGGGCTACATCATCCATGTGCAGGATCACAAGACGGCCAAGACATATGGCGAAGCACAGCTGGCGCTTACAGTAGAGGAGTTTAGCTGGGTCATGCGGTGGATGGGGATTAAAGAGGCATTGCTGGGTCCTCAGAATGAATTCTTCCTTTTCACAAGGGGGAATCGGGCCTCCAAGAACCTGAACGCTCACTTGAAGAGGGCATGGGCTGATGCTGGGCTAGAAACAGCCGTCACCTTCACAATCCTGCGCACTGCCCTGGCTGACAATATCAAGCATCACCAAGATCCAGAAAGCCGGTCGATTCTCGCCAGGTTTATGTGTCACGACGTAACCACGGCGGACCGGTTCTACGCGAATGCGCCAGGTATAAAGGAGGCATTGAGAATCCGCTCCATGTTCAGGGCGTCATCAGATGCGGCAGCAGCTGCATCATCATCAGAAGGATGTCTACCGCTGTCAGATGGGGAGACCTCCGAAGAGGGCTGCTATAACAGTACAGCTCTATCATCTTCACCTGATGGGTCATTGGAGCGGCAGCAGCAGCGGAAGCGGAAGCGGGAGGGAAAGAGGCCAATGAAGTCGGGACCGGGGCTGGTTGACACTCCTGATGATGGGGCAGGGGCCGTGGACTCAACCTGTTTGCCCTGGTGCACCGTAAGAATTAGACGCCTAATTTGGTCCCCTGAATCCCGCTAAACATTGTGAATATGTATACCGTGTATATAATTATTATTATAATCCTGTGTATACATTTTGTAAATAGTACAATATCTCCAGGGCGCATAACTGCACTTTACAAGCCAGGAAAGGTGCCAGAATCCTGGGCATACATTTTGTTAATAGTGCAACACCTCCAGGGCGCATAACTGCACTTTAAAACGTAGGTTAAGAAATTTAGTAGTACTGTTATAGCAGCAGTAGTACGTGTAAATAGTTTATGTTTTAGCCTCTCTGTACTGTGTACTGTGTTTTTTGTTCAAATAAAATAAAAAATAAAAAAAAAACAATAACCTTGATGGTTACCAGGGGCAGAAAAAGTGCCACTTTCCATCAGCACCGGGGAGGCACTCTCCTTGGTGCTGAACCCTGTGATGAGCGCTCAAGTGTTGGCGGAGGAGGTGTAAGCCAGAGGAGGGTGAACAAAAGTTAAAGTGTTTGAACCTCCAGCCCAGAAGGGGGGGTGATGCCGTGAAGAAGGCCGAATATGGATGCTGATGGGCGGACACAGAAGCACCATAAAACCACCCCCTTGTAAGACCACCAGGGGCACGAGAATACCCTCCACAGAAGGGGGGGTGATGCCGTGAAGAAGGCCGAATATGGATGCTGATGGGCGGACACAGAAGCACCATAAAACCACCCCCTTGTAAGGTCACCAGGGGCACGAGAATACCCTCCAGCCCAGAAGGGGGGGTGATGCCGTGAAGAAGGCCGAATATGGATGCTGATGGGCGGACACAGAAGCACCATAAAACCACCCCCTTGTAAGGTCACCAGGGGCACGAGAATACCCTCCACAGAAGGGGGGGTGATGCCGTGAAGAAGGCCGAATATGGATGCTGATGGGCGGACACAGAAGCACCATAAAACCACCCCCTTGTAAGGTCACCAGGGGCACGAGGTTCTGGTGGGTGTGAATACCTGTGTTTAGTCCGTGGGGGAGTGCTTAACTGTGGGGGCCCGGGGACTCAGGGTGTGCAAGGTTATGGAGGTCCCACTGTTAGGGGCCCATGCTGGAGGTAATTAGTCCGTCCTTGGGGCTCTGTGAGCGGGCAAAAAGAGGTGATTTCCCCCTGGTCTCTGCTGGAGGTGCAGAGTCCCACTGTTAGGGGCCCATGCTGGAGGTAATTAGTCCGTCCTTCGGGGCTCTGTGAGCGGGCAATGAGAGGTGATTTTCCCGGTCTCCGCCCTGGAGGTGTGAAATAAACAGAGTCCCCCTGTTAGGGACTGGTGCTGGAGGTCGCTAGTCCGTCCTTCGGTGCTCTGTGAGCGGGCAGAGAGAGGTGATTTCCCCCTGGTCTCTGCTGGAGGTGCAGAGTCCCACTGTTAGGGGCCCATGCTGGAGGTAATTAGTCCGTCCTTGGGGCTCTGTGAGCGGGCAGAGAGAGGTGATTTTCCCCTGGTCTCTGCTGGAGCTGTGAAAGAAACAGAGTCCCACTGTTATGGGGACATGCTGGAGGTAATTAGTCCGTCCTTGGGGCTCTGTGAGGGGGCAGAGAGAGGTGATTTCCCCCTGGTCTCTGCTGGAGGTGCAGAGTCCCACTGTTAGGGGCCCATGCTGGAGGTAATTAGTCCGTCCTTGGGGCTCTGTGAGCGGGCAGAGAGAGGTGATTTTCCCCTGGTCTCTGCTGGAGCTGTGAAAGAAACAGAGTCCCACTGTTATGGGGACATGCTGGAGGTCTCGAGTCCGTCCTTCGGTGCTCTGTGAGCGGGCAGAGAGAGGTGATTTTCCCCTGGTCTCTGCTGGAGCTGTGAAAGAAACAGAGTCCCACTGTTATGGGGACATGCTGGAGGTAATTAGTCCGTCCTTGGGGCTCTGTGAGGGGGCAGAGAGAGGTGATTTCCCCCTGGTCTCTGCTGGAGGTGCAGAGTCCCACTGTTAGGGGCCCATGCTGGAGGTAATTAGTCCGTCCTTGGGGCTCTGTGAGCGGGCAGAGAGAGGTGATTTTCCCCTGGTCTCTGCTGGAGCTGTGAAAGAAACAGAGTCCCACTGTTATGGGGACATGCTGGAGGTAATTAGTCCGTCCTTGGGGCTCTGTGAGCGGGCAGAGAGAGGTGATTTTCCCCTGGTCTCTGCTGGAGCTGTGAAAGAAACAGAGTCCCACTGTTATGGGGACATGCTGGAGGTAATTAGTCCGTCCTTGGGGCTCTGTGAGGGGGCAGAGAGAGGTGATTTCCCCCTGGTCTCTGCTGGAGGTGCAGAGTCCCACTGTTAGGGGCCCATGCTGGAGGTAATTAGTCCGTCCTTGGGGCTCTGTGAGCGGGCAGAGAGAGGTGATTTCCCCCTGGTCTCTGCTGGAGGTGCAGAGTCCCACTGTTAGGGGCCCATGCTGGAGGTAATTAGTCCGTCCTTCGGGGCTCTGTGAGCGGGCAATGAGAGGTGATTTTCCCGGTCTCCGCCCTGGAGGTGTGAAATAAACAGAGTCCCACTGTTAGGGACTGGTGCTGGAGGTCTCTAGTCCGTCCTTCGGGGCTCTGTGAGCGGGCAGAGAGAGGTGATTTCCCCCTGGTCTCTCCTGGAGGTGTGAAATAAACAGAGTGCTACATTTTGTAAATAGTGCAATATCTCCAGGGCGCATAACTGCACTTTACAAGCCAGAAATAATGTTTAAATGGTCGGGGAAAGTATTTTTAAATGTCTGGAAGAGAGTTTTAGACAGTCATTTTGCACGAAATCATTTAACATAGACGCTCTCCTGAAAATGCACAGAATATGTGCTTTTTCAGGAGACCGTCAATGTTAAATGATTTCGTGCAAAATGACTGGCTAAAACCTCGGAATAAGTGTTTGAAAGGCGGGGAAAAGTTGTTTAAAATAGTCTGATACCTCCAGGGCGCATCACCAAAAATGTACAAGCCAGGGAAGATGCCTGAATCCCGGATACTTTAGGTCTGTCACTTAGGGTGACCGCACCACTCCGACGCTCCCGAGAGCGGACGTCCATTGTTTGTAAGGCACCTAAGAGGGATAAGGGAAGGCAAACTCCTATTCATAAAGTGGATGGACAGCCGTGAAGTGACCATGTGCTCCACAGTGCACGAGGCCTTCAGCGGTCAGACGGTCCAGCGGAAAGTGAAACAGGCTGGTGTGTGGCAGACTAAGACTGTTCCCGTTCCTGACGCTGTGTTGGACTACAACAGAAGCATGGGCGGCGTGGATGTGTCTGACGCTTTGATCGGGTACTACAGCGTTCTCCACAAAACTATGAAATGGTACAAGACTTTTTTTTACCATTTTGTGGACATTGCAGTGGTGAACAGCTTCATTCTCCACAAGGAGCTGCACAAGATGACGAGTGACCCCAGCAGGACAAAGCCACACACCCAGAAGACTTTCAGGGAGCAGCTTGCTGCAGAAATGTTGGAATTTGGAACACCTCCACCCCCCCCCCCCCCCCCCCCCACCACCCCCACCACCACTCACATGCGGGCCCAAGTTTTATGGGAAAGATGTCCGGATCAGGAAGAACTGCAGGAACTGCCATGATGCTGGCAAAAAGAAGGTGAAGACAGCTGTGTACTGCAGGAAGTGTGAGGTCCCTCTGTGCTTCACTTCCAAAAAAAATTGTTACGAGGAATGGCATGCTAAATTGTAAAGTTTTAAATAAATCTGCTCCAGTTGGAGTCAAACTTCATTTTGTATATATTTTTTTCTTTTTTCTTTTTTTTTTACAACAGTTGTATTTGGATGGAATGAATACCTATAGTGATAATTCAAAGTAATAAAATGATTTTTACAGTGAAAAAGGTCAAATGGAACTGATGGTTCCCAAATTACCCAGAGGTGAGTCCGCCTGGACTTTATTTTTCTAAATCTCTCTAAAAAGGTCAAATGTATCTTGTTTTGCATCAATCTTGATACAGGGTACTTATTATATTTTGTACTTTGGATTCCTAAAGCTTTTAGTCTACTAACCCATCATCCAAGGGTGGTTTTCACTATCTGTAATGGGTTTTTTTTTAGGCGGAGATAGAATTTACATGTTTTTACTATGTTCCATATGAATTTATTTTAAAATAAAAACATCTATATTGATTTCTGACACTACTTCATCCAACTCACAGATGTAACCTTGCTTTGAGAAAAAAGATTATTAATTTCCCCCTTTTAGAAGTGAAGATATAGTCTTTGTTGTGTAAGTGGCATTTTCGAGCCTGAAAGCTGAAAAACAGGCTCAGGGCTTAACAGGTTAACTTTCTACCAGTTGTAAAGTTGTCATACATAAAACTGTATCCAAAAAGTAAGTGAAAGATAACGGGAGAAAAAAATAAAGTGTTAAAATCACCAACTTCCCTTTTAGAGTCACAGTCTTTAAGAAAATAAATTTGTTACAAAATAATTGACATTCTACCAGTTGTCAAATGTTCCTACATAAAAGTGTATCAAAAAAAGCATCTTGGTAGCTGAAAATAACTAAAATATCAGAGAAAACCTACATTGTTTAACTGAACAAGTGTTTTAAAAAAAAAAAATGGGGTATTAAAGAAACCCCCATTCCTTACAAAGTACTTCATATTATACCCTTTTGTTAAGTGTTGCATACATCAAAGTGTATCTAAAAGTATCTTGGTAACACAAGAAAAGAGAAAAAAGTAAAGATCTGCCTTGTGTCAGTAAATAAGTGTTAAAATCACAAACTTGGCTTTTAGAGAAACAGTCTTAGACCCCAAGCCTGTTTTTCAGGTTTCAGGCTCGAAAATGACATGCCCAGAACAAATGACTATAACTTCACTTCTAAAAGGGTTAAATTAATAATCTTTTTTCTCAAAGCAAGGTTACATCTGTGAGATGGATGTAAACGTGTCAGAATCAATATAGATGTTTCTGTGTGAGAGTAAATTCAGATGGAACATAATAAAAAAGTGTAAATTCTTACCTCCGCCTAACAAAAAACCATTACTTATAGTGAAAACCACCCTTGAATGATGGGTTAGTAGCCTAAAAGCTTTAGGAATCCAAACTATAACATATAATAAGTACCCTGTATCAAGATTGAGGTAAAACAAGTGAAAATTGACCTTTTTAGAGATATTTAGGGAAAAAAAGTCCAGGCGGAATAAGCTTTGGGCACATTTGGGCACATCTGGTTCCATCAGTGCCATTTGACCTTTTTCAGGTACCAGACTGTAAAAATCATTTTATAACATTGAATCATCACTATATCATTCCATCAAAAAAAAAAGAAAAAAAAGAAAAAAGAAATTATTGTAAAATGTAACCTGCTAATTATTGTCATGGATTTGAAAACTGATGTTGTTTATTTGCTATGTTCTGGCTGCTAGCTCAGTGAGTTCTGGCCGTGCAGTGATGAGACCTATGCCAATGGAATCTGTGGAATCTCAGCTTTCAGATGATGTGTTGTTTGTGCAGAAAGTATAATTATAAATGATCATTTTTGTGAGTTATGAGCAGAAATAGCATTAGTCCGTATTTGCTAAGGGCTCATTGAAAGGCTTCTTGTGGGAATTATTATTATTATTTTTTTATTTCTTTTTGTATAGTCAGTTAGCTGAGTTTCTTCAGCTGGGTGTGGAACATTAATAGTTTCATAAATGACACTTCCGAGATCACACTGGTGCTAGCAGATGTAGCATTTTCGGACCCTTCGGCGGGTCCATGGGGTTTAACAGGTTAAGAAAAAATCTAATCAGACAATGTACTTCATTTTCTAGTTTTAAGGTTTTGCATACCTCAAAGTGTGTCTAAAAGTACCTTGGCAAGAGAAAAAAGCCTAAAATCTGCCTAGTGTCAGTAAATAAGTGTTAAAATCACAAACTTGCCTTTTAGAGTCACAGTCTTTAAGAAAATAAATGTGTTACAAAGTGATTGACATTCTACCAGTTGTAGAGTTTTCAGACAACAAACTGTATCTAAAAGTATCTTGGTAGCAGAAAAAAGCAAAAATCAGTAAAGTCATCAACAACGACATTGTTTAGCTGGATTGTCTTACTTAAATCAAAAAGCTGCCATTAAGAGTCACATTCTTAAATAACATCTATTTAGACAAAGTATTTGATTTTTCTAGTTTTAACTTTTTGCATACCTCAAAGTGTATCTAAAAGTATCTTGACAAGAGAAAAAAGCCTAAATCTGCAGAGTGTCAGTAGAAAAGTGTTAAAATCACAAACTTGCCTTTTAGAGTCACAGTCTTTAAGAAAATAAATGTGTTACATCAAAGGCTAATTAGATTAGACAACAAAGGATTGACTACAGGGGGGGGATATCACACCTGCACGTGATAACCCCTCACCTCACCCCAAATACTATGACCAAGTATACCTGTATTCACCCTCTGACCTAAAAGCTAAATCTGCCAAGTGTCAGTAAAAAAGTGTTAAAATCACAAACTTGCCTTTTAGAGTCACATTCTTAAATAACATCTATTTAGACAAAGTATTTCATTTTTTCTAGTTTTAACTTTTTGCATACATATAATCACAAACTCTCCATTTAAAGTTTGATTCTTTAAGAAAACTCAATTCATTACAAATTAGGGAATATTTTACCAAGTTATAAAGTTTTGCACCCATTAAAGTGTAACTATAAGTATCTTTGTAGGAGAAAAACAAAAATCATTTAAGTTATTTCCAGAAAACTGGATTGTCTTACTAAAATGCCCTTAAGAGTCACAGTCTTAAAGAAAATCTCTTTACTCTCTCTCCTCTCAATAAGTGACCGGGGGCGTCACTCTTCAGCTTAACCAATCACTTCGCTCTATTCCCAAGAGCCTATCATAGCGCTCTGTCAAACCTTTTAAATCTGCTCTCCCCTCTGACAGCTCTCATTCCAGGTGAATCGGCGCAACCCTCCTCCACCCCCTTATCACCTCCTGTCCCTCTGAATCCAGGGTCAAGCTAAACCACTCCTCTTCAGACCGACCCAACTATCCATTCACCACCATCAGTGTCTAGACCCCAGGGGGGTTTCATCGGATCGGTTCTACCCTCCCGAATGATACTTCCTGCACAACGGGGCCTAATCGCCAAAATTACATTTACATTCATTTGTGCATCTGCGCAATAAATATGTATTATTACATCAAAACCAACTCTCCTGATTGAAATAATGTTGTAACGAGAGAAGGTAAAAACCCTGTATAAGTTTGGACCTATTTTTCTTCAAATAAACTGATCCCACCTTTTGGATTGGGACAACATAAAAGACATCTGCGCTCTCCTCTCCTGCTTGAAAGGTAAGATTTCACCCTGCCACACTCACACTTAGTATAGGGCCACACCTCATTTACTGATATCAAAATCCTTCGGGATCGCTTAAACAGATTTAGGGGGTCGTCTGAATTGAACCAGCAGTTAATTGAACCTGGTTCTTCGGGAGTTAATAGAGGTGAGATCTTGCTGACGTTGGTGGATCTGAGCCAAGCAGTAAACTTACATAGACTCAATAACTTCGGTTAGGTTAATTAATAGGTCTGAGTAATTTGCCGGAATAAATGATCAGATGACTCCCGACTCTTACACTTGGGATAAGGCCCTCCTATCTTTAGACGCCGAAAAGGCTTTTGATAAGGTGGAATGGCCCTACCTATTTAATACTTTGGAAAGATTTGGATATGGGAATATATTTTTTAAATGGGTTCGATTATTGTATTTAAATCCTACAGCAGAAATATTAACAAACAAAAACATATCAGAACGGATTCTAATTAAAAGAGGATGCGGTCAGGGATGCCCCCTGCCCCCACTTGTATTCACTCTAGCAATCGACCCACTTGCAGTAGCTGTAAGGATGCATACAGAAATTGTGGGAATAACAATTTGGCAGACAGAACATAAGATTTCCTTACACGCTGATGACGTCATTTTGTTTGTCTCGCACCTAAATAGAACAATTCCTGCTGTGTTGGAATTAATAAGCTCGTTCGGCGCCATATCAGGGTATACAATCAATCACACTAAATCCTCCATGCTTTTCCTTAATGAGACGGACAGAAGATACTTTATTTATTTCAGAATATTCCTTTACCTCCACTTAACGACTTTTTTCAGAAAGTTAGAAGATTATTTACAGAATGTATATGGGGAAATAAACAAGCCAGTGTGCGTGTCCCTGCTATACTTGCCATATAATAAGGGGTGTTGAGCATTCCAAATATAACCTGGTATTATTGGGCAGTCCAACTAAGGAGCATCAAGTTTCATTTTGCAAAGAAGGATATTCCACAATGGAAAGAAATGGAATCCGAGAGCTTAAGTTTGCCTTTACCCCTCTACCTATACTCAGATACTTCCACGAGTTTGATGAAAATAACTAATAATCCAATTGTCAAAAATATGATCAAGGTGTGGTCTGATGTGAAAAAATTTCTTAAAGGAACTAATACAATGTCTCAGTACAGTCCGATATGGGGAAACCAGCACTTTACTCCAGGGAGAGCAGATGCTGTATTTAGAACATGGACATCAAAGGGAATAGAAACAATTCAGGATCTGTATTTGCCCAACTCAGATAGAATGATGTCATTTGAACAAATTAAACATAAGTATAACGTAGATCACATATTTTTTTTGACATTTCTCCAACTAAGAAGTTTCATAAGAACAAGTCAGAACGGTATTATAACCAAACCCTTAACATCTGAATTGGAATAAATTATGACTAAGGATAGCCTAAGCAAAAGTGCTATATCAGAGCTATACAATTTAATAATGTCCAATTCACGAGAGAACTCAGAAGATAAACAAAATGCATGGAGTATAGATCTGGGAACAGAGATCTCCTCAAAGGACTGGGAATCAATATGCAAGAAGGCTCAATCCCAATCAGTCAACACAAGATTAAAAATGTTACAATATAGATGGATAATGAGAACATATATCACACCAGCCAAATTACATAAATATAATAGTAATATTCCAGATCTATGTATAAAATATATGGAGGAAAGGGGGACTCTATTTCATTGTTTGTGAAAATGCGAACAAATAATCATAGATATGTCTTTTGCACGCAAAAAAATCGATTGCATTATTTTGGAAAAAGACCAGCAGACCAAGCGTCACATATTGGGTCTGGCAAATGTGAACAACTTTTCCTCTGGACAGAATAACATATATACTAAAAAAAAAAACAAGACTTTTTTGACAAGATTCTTGAAACCATTGAATCTGTTTGTGGAAGGTATGGAGCTAGCAGATGGTGAGGATGATTGAATACTGACGAGTGTAAACCTCATAATATGATTATTTTGAGTTCAGACTATGAAAACTGCCTTGAATTGAACCAAAGTGGCTGGAAATGTCATTCAATTTTGAAATGTATGTAAGATGTGTCTTTGTATGAAGGGTAGTGTGTTTTCTATTTTTTATTTGTGTTTTTGTTTGCACCTGTACCTCAGTGTAATTTGACCTTGAGAAGTGCACTTCTGTATGTGTGGAACTGTACACTGTATATATGTCTTTTTTTTTGTATAAAATATTAATAAAAACATTGTTAAAAATAAATAAATAATAATAATACATATTATTTATCAAGCGCTTTATCAGGTGCTCAAAGACGCTTCAAAGAGGTAAGGTACGTTTATTTATATAGCACATTTTCAGACACAGAGGCAATTCAAAGTGCTTTACATCATCATTAACACTTAATAATAAGTGTTAGAAAAATATCACTGGTCACCTGCTTCAGCTTCAATCTCAGGATCCATGTATTTATTATCCTCTCAAGAATGGAAGTCAAAATAAAAAAAGAGAATTTGTTGGTATTTTTCCAAAAATCTCAAAATTCTGGCTTTTTCTCAAATATTCTGACTTTTTCTCAAATATTCTGACTTTTTCTCAAATATTCTGAGTTCTCAAAAATCTAAAAGATTCTGACTTTTTCTGAATACTTACAAATGTTAATAATCCCTGGTCACCGGCTTGAGCTTCAATCTCAGGATCCATGTATTTGTGATCCTCTCCAGAATGGAAGTCAAAATAAAAAAAGAGAATTTGTTGGTATTTTTCAAAAAATCTCAAAATTCTGACTTTTTCTCAAATATTCTGAGTTCTCAAAAATCTAAAAGATTCTGACTTTTTCTGAATACTTACAAATGTTAATAATCACTCGTCACCAGCTTGAGCATCAATCTCAGGATTCATGTATTTGTGATCCTCTCCAGAATGGAAGTAGTCATCACATACAGAGCATCAACTAGTTCCTGAACAGTGTCCTTCACATGCTGATATCCAAGAGAGGGAGTTACACAGTCACAAGATGGAGGAATAGAAAGCAGTATTCAATGTTTACTTCAGATTAGCTCCACGTCAGAAATGAGCATGCTTGTCATATGTCTATCTCCATAGAGGCTGAATCATCATGTTAATCACATAGCTATCATATGCCTCAAACAGTCCTGATGCTCTTCTAGGTAATCATACATCCTGTCATGTTCACAGCTACAGTTGGGATACCTTTGTTATCATGTTACTCTCATGTTGGAGGAGTACATTCAGTGTTTTACCAACAATAACACAGCAGAAAATAACACAATAAAATGAATAAAACATAATGGAATAACAGATTCATAAAATACATGCATAAAAGAGATACAGAATAGTTTAAAAACAACCTTGTAAATACGGTAAGTGTTAAAACAAGTTAAAAGACTTCTGGGTAAGCAGCTGTAAAAAGTAGTGTTTTTAGCCTCGACTTAAAATAACTCGGCGTTGGGGAGCATAAATGTGCAAAAACACATTTTATTTCAAATCTTGTGTCCAACAACAGAAATAGGCCCCAGATCCTTTTTACCACTCTTAGTTGTCTTTTAAATCCTTGTAACTCTCCCTGTGTTGTGCCATCACCTACTCTAGTGCCCCTTTCACACCAACGCGGTTCCCGTTCTAGCTCCGTGCTAGAGCTTTTCTGGTTCGGAACCGTTTTTTATTTTCAGTCCCCGTTTTGTTCACACCGCTCAGAGCCCGACTGGTGCTGCCGCTGCTGCGTCATGACGTCACCGTTTACGTCGCTGATTTTCTCCCCAACGGCGTCGGGTCGATGATCGTGTTGCTTTAATCATACGAAGCCAGATTAAATTACATAACTACTTATCGACCCTTATACTTTTCTCCAGAGTGCCGTGGTTCATTGTTTATTAATGTGTTCAGCGGCATTTACCGAAAGCTGCAGTGCTGCCCGCTGTTTGGCATGACAACGCTGTTATGAAAGTGTCTCTGGTATAAAATGGGTGATGTTAGCATAGCAACCGAAGCTAAACTGACTATCTTGACAACTTGTTGCTATCTCAAAGAGCTAATCTCCAATCCGTTCGAAAGGAGAAGTTTGGCAGATAAATTGTTGCTTAAAGACCTTGGACCGGACCAACCCGATTTGAATATATCGCAGCAATCTCGTGAAAAAGACAAAACTTATACACGAGGCTTCGCACGTAGCTGGTACACAAAAAAGGCTTGGCTAGCTGGATGCAAACAGGTAAATGCTGTCTTTTGTTTCCCATGGTTGTGTTAGAAGTTTATTAATAAGTGGGCATTTATCACAGAAGTGATTGTTCTGTCTCCACGTTTGTTGCATTGTCTGTGATGTATTTTCCAACGGTTATAGCTCCTGTCCTGTCCCAGCAACACTACACGGTTTGCAGCTCCAGCACATTTTTGGTTTATCTTCGGTGTCGCTTAAAATCTGCTTCCCATCGGACTAAAACCTCCACGTAATCTGAAGACAGATACTTGAAGTTATTTAAACCTTTTGCAAACTTTATGTTCTTTCTTGCTCTAGCCTTGCCAGTTACATTGTACATAACACATATATTATCATTATGCTAACTGGTTGTTCGTGTTAGACGATGTAGCTTTTTTCATTTCTGAGTTATTGCTATATGTAAATAAGCCTGTTTGTAAATAATCCTCAGAGAAACAAAGAAAAAACACAATTTATGACGTTTTGTGCTGTGGTTCTTTTTTTAAATTGCATTTATTCACAGTTCAGTTTGAAATGCTGTAGTGACTTGTATTGAACCACTTAAATATTTATAATTAATGCTACTGAAAAGATGCTATTAATTTTATATCCCACATGCAGTTCACTGTAAAGCCACTTGGTGGAGGTGTTGGTTCATAAAACATGAACAGTTTTAAGAAAGAAAAAAACAGACCAGTTCTGAGAATACAAATTCCTGGTACAGTGGTAGATGTTCAGGTTGATAAATAATATTTTCCACACTGAAGATTATGGAGGTATTGATCAGTCTTCTCATATTTTTAAGCCTCGATTTCTCCTTTCCCCCCCCCTCTAACATCACCAGAAGTCATAATTTAAGGGGTCATTTCTCGAAAAAAGATTCCAACACTGGCAGGACAGAAGGCGACACGCCCGTTCTAAGCCGTGTCCCTCACTCCTCACATCCCTCATGATGGAAAAAGAAAGTAATCCAAAAGTAATCTAAAAGTAATCTGATTATGTTACTTTTTTAAGACACGTAACTGTAACTGTATTCGGATTACTTTCAGAGCCATGTATTCAGTAATCAGTAACTGATTACATTTACAAAGTAACCCTCCCAACCCTGCATATGTTCAGCCTCAGAAGAGAGAACAACATGCACCACCATTACAAACAACACATCAACAGTTGTAAAGACACATCTACAAGCAAATAGCAACATCCAAATAGCAGCACCTTCACCTCTAAAACTACAATACATGTTAATAAAAGCACCGAATAGCAGTCAAAGAGGAACGGGCCTGCGTGTTACTAAGATAACATAAGATGAGATAAGAAGTACTTTATTCAACCCAATTAGGGGAATGTTTGCGTGGCAGCATAAAAAGACAAGACATTGTACATTAGAGAAATGAAAAGACTATAAATAAACAATCCAACATGTAAATAATACATGCACTTGTTTTGCTGGATAAACTTGTCCTCAAAATATAAATAAAGTTGTATGAAAAGAGGATTACAAATATTATTTTAAATATCAAATAGTTGGCGAGCCCCCCCCTCAAATGGCATTTTCCCTGTGTCCTTTCTTCTTGGTGACCAACTTACATGTGTAACAACATCATTTTATTTGTTATTTTATTTATTGACTGACTTCATTGCTTTATTTCTATTTGTATAAATATTTAGAGAAATTAAAACAATATATATCCTCCTCTGCTGCCACCTTCAGGATAGCTAGAGTAACATCAGCTCTACTGAACAGCCTCTACCTATCTATCTATCTATCTATCTATCTATCTATCTATCTATCTATCTATCTATCTATCTATCTATCTATCTATCTATCTATCTATCTATCTATCTATCTATCTATCTATCTATCTATCTATCTATCCATCCATCCATCCATCCATCCATCCATCCATCCATCCATCTATCTATCTTATAATAGCAGGGTGATGCAGAGTGGGGTCGCCTATCCCTTTAAAGCTCCCATGTCATGCTTTTCCGGTTATTACCCGTCCCCTTGTGTGTTATGAAGGTTTTTATGCATGTAAACGGTGTGCAGAGTCAAAACCCTCAAAGTACACCCTGTAGCGAGTAAAACTCTAACACAGAAAATACCTCCCCAAAACGCCTCGTTGGAGATACGTCACTGCCCATTTGAGTCTTCCATTTAGTTCCGGGTACCGCATGATGTCATGCGGTACCCGGAACGAAATGGACCGATCCCGAAGAGCTATGGCCACACCCAGCGGCGCTGGCCGCACCCTCTGCCAGCCTAACATTTACTGTTGGAAGCTCTGGTTCAGTTCACAATCGATCCATTCATGCCAATGCCCAAGGACCTGTTTCCTGAAATGTGAGGAGAAATCTGAGCTGTTTGTCCTACTGACGGAAGAACCACGACGAAGTCAGTGGTTGAAATTTCTGTTTAACACTGTTCCTTCAGAGGTTCGAAGAACGTTACTGTGTGCGCGGCATTTCACAGACGAAAGCTTCCAAAACATTGCCCAGTTTGAGGCCGGATATGCACAGCATTTGAAACTGAAGGACGATGCTATTCCTAGTTTGTTTGGACCGTTTGGAGCAGGGGAAGATTCGGGTACACAACCTGTAAGTTTGCGTTGTTATTTGTGTATTTATCAAACAAGGTATCTACCACGACTGTTTAAATGTGTAAACATGTTTCGGACTGCTAAGCCAGTGCTAACTGTGCTAACTAAGTTGCTAGCGTTTCCATATCAACTCTAATATCAGCAGATGGCCTTACATACATGTATCTCATAGCAGGAGAATGTCTGCATTCACACACGAAATACTCATAGACAGTATACTCCGGGTGATTTACCGTACGGTCAGTCGCGAAACGTAATTACATTACAGCTGGCGTTCCGAGCGTGTATGCTTCCGAGCTAAACAACAAGGCTACGAAGAGCTAGACATGAGTTTGCTCGGAAAAACATTGTTTTTACCCATATGAGATTGCAATTGTAAACATGTGCTTGATAGCCTAATATGAACCACTAATCTGTTGTTCATAGTATAGTATAGCATATTGAACAACTGAACAACTAGCAAACGTAGATTAGCATTGTAATCCAGCTGGCAAGCTGACGAACATCAAACAACTACGTTTATTTCACACTTCCAGCAGAGACAACGGGGAAATCCCATCTCTTTGCCCGCTCACAGACCCCCAAAGGACGGTACATTACAGTTGGCTTTCCTCCAACGCTGATAGCATGTATAGCTAACGAGGCTAGCTATACATGCTAGCGGGAAACATTGTATGACCGAACGTAGCAGACTACCCGTATAAGATTGCAATTATAAACACGTTATTGCTAGCCTAATATGAACCACTAGCTTTTGTTCATAGTAGTTTTATTACACTCCATTATAGTTGCCGTTCCTCCGAGCTAACGTTCATATCGTGTTTGCTAAGGTAAACAAGAAAGCTAGGTTAGCATATTAGCTGGCATATTACTGTGTTGATTATATAGATGGATTAGATAGATCCACACTCCTACCACAACTACTACTAACGAATCTAAAACAACTAAGTTTCTCTAATATTTGTGATTTGCATTTGATTTCGTCCAGTCAGATCCTGCCAGACAATACATGACGGGGACGGGAACTACCACACTGAGGCCTCGTCCTAAAAATCCCGGCTGCGCCCAGGCAAGATGCCGACAACGGGGAGGAATGGATGATATACCGTGTATATATGCATATTTATGTTCATTTTGTACATTTCTAAAAATAAAGTTTGATGGAAATACTTAGTAGGCCTATCCTTTCTTCCCTGAATTAGTTGCTCCTATAACCAACACAGTCTCATGGCATTTCGTGTTATAGTCACAAAATGAATCTATTGATTCGTGTTCACCAACACGATTTTGCCATTTTTTTCATGTCACACAGAACGATTTTTAAAAGCAATGTAAATAATAACCAATTAGAAGGAAAAACAGATTTTTAAAAATACAGATTTCAGTATTCTGACACAGAACGATTTTAGAAGCAATGCATTTATATTGGTAGTATGTTTCGTGCCTGCACCAAATAATAACAAATTAGAAGGAAAAAAAGATGACAAAAAATACAGATTTCAGTATTTTGAGGCTCTGAGCCCCATTTATTTCCTTGCGGACGGCAAAAAAAACTCCGACATTATACAATTTAAAATAAAAGGGATAGGGTTAGGCTTAGGGTAAGATATTGAGTAAGAAAATGTGTTTATGAACCACACAGCTCTGGTCTTCCAAGACCCGACCGGACAAAAAGACGTGGTGCAGGCACGAAACATACTACCAATAGAAATACATTGCTTTTAAAATCGTTCTGTGTGACACGAAAAAAATGAGAAAATCGTGTTGGTGAACACGAATCAATAGATTAAATTAATTTTGTGACTATAACACGAAATGCCGTGAGACTGGGTTGCCTATAACATATCATTCATATATAGCAAACCATGATTTGATTTCTCATCAAACAGTAGTAGTTTATTACAGGTAAAAATAACTTACTCTTCTATAACAACACTTGTAGGTACAGTTCGGTTAGTTAGCGTATAAAATATACGGCTGTACCAACGCCATTATAAGACTGATGTTCCGCTCAGAGCGAGCCGAAAAAAAGCACTGTTAGACATGGGCGGAGCCTCTCTGGTGGTTGACTAATCAGAACAGAGTGGCCGAGCTGACCAATCGGAGCACACTAGGCTCACAGGGAGGGGGGGGCAAGAGCTCCAACGAGTCGTTTAGTGGTGAGAGTGAATACTGCTGAATACACATACTATACAGAGATGCTGTATGCGAAACCAATGTGAGTTTGGAAAATTGCACAGTATAAATCTATTTTAGTATACCTCAACAATGTAATTATGATCAGTGGAAATGGCCATGACATGGGCCCTTTAAGAGAGAGAGGGAGGTGTGGCGCGTGCATGTGGCGCGTGCATGTGTAGAGCGAGAGTGAGCGAGCGTAGTGTGTGTCCGGAAGAGAGCGGGAGTAGCAGCAGTGATCAGTCTGTCTCCAGTTAGCTGAATAACAAAGTCCTGAGGAAAACACAGCGGCCTCCCAAGGAACAGCCTGCCTGTCTGCCTCATTTCAGAGTGGGTTATTGAAGCCGAAGCCTGGTGCTTCAGTCCGGGAAGACTGCAGAGAGTCCTCCCCTGTATTCCTCCGCTACGGTCTGGGAGCAGCATCTATCTCCACTGTTGATGTAACCATGTTAATGTCCCTCTGTGGGACCAATAAAGGACTTCTGATTCTGCGGACAGACAGAAGAGAGGGGGGGAGGGGCGGGTTGAAATGCGGCCTTCTTCTTTCCCGAAGAGTCCTCTTCCTCGTAGCCCACCGTTATCCCAGGATGCAATGCGCGCCAGTGACGGAGGAAACAAAGAAAATGTCGGTCCGGTCTCAGAGAGAAAGCAGCACGTGAGGAGTAACTGATACATGTGAGTATCGGGTTTAATTTACTTTAATAACTGATAATTGTGAGTATTGGGTGTTTTGTTCTCGTACTGTATTTACAATAAATACTCCAGACTACGACGTGCTATATTCACGTCACGTCGGCCAATCATAAAAAAAACATTAGGCTTGTTTGAGATGAGCTGCGTCTCGCCTCGAAGTTGACGAGAATAGCCGATTGCAGGCCGGGGGAGGTCTCAAAAAGCTCGCCTGAAGTCGGAAAGGTCGGAGTCGGCTTGACTCTGTTTGCAATGGCGGAAATTGCGTTGGCGTTCTTCGTTGCAGATGAAGTGGATGCAATAGAAATCCCATCATTATTATATCACTACAAATGAATGACTCAAGTGTCTGTTCATTTTAAAAACAAATCAATACAAGGGGGGTTGAATCCTACATTACAAAGACAGAACCACTTATTACTTTTCAAAACTACTTCCGTCAGTGGTCTTGGACCAGTTTGCATTTATAAAGAATGCACAAATGTGTTTAATCGTTAATGTCAGATATGTACGAAGTAAATACATTTGTTCCTGCTCAAGATTAGATTCAACTTTATTGTTATGGCACAGATTACAGGAGACAACGAAATGCAGTTTAGCTTCTAACCAGAAGTGCATAAGCAGTAAAGTGAAAAGTAATGTACACAATCTACAGAATAAAATTAGAATTAATTGAATGATGAAAAAACAGTGAAAGGGTATGAATACACTAGATATACACAGTAGCCTGTGAGAATGAAAACGGTAAGCAGTGCAAGTATAGTATAAATATATAGATATTAATGTCATGATGATAAACATTGTGGAACAATGATGAAAAATCTGAATGGAAGTGACGTAAACTGACACAAAAACAACACAAACTTTTGCCGAGCCAATGGAGAGTTTCATCTCCAGCACGGGGTAAAAACCACCAATGAGCGCTCAGCTCGATAATACCAACGAGTCGTTTCCCATCAAGCATTCGTTTCCGCAGCTCATGGAGAGAAACTGCTCCGCCTCGCTCTCAAGTCTGCGGGCGTCTTTGTCCCGCGAGATTTCAACGTCTCATGTAGTCGAGCTGTTGTGGCAATCCAGTACTCACAACAGGAAAGAATGAAACAGAGAGGAATCAATGAAACACAAACACAGAAATAGTTGAGATTAATCATTATTATTTAGTTGCGCACCACCAAACAACAATGGGGAAACATTACCTTGCTTCAACAGCAACCAATCGCAGAAATGCCTCCCACTGAACACAAGAAAACACAGGGCAGATATAGGTTTTCTAAATGACACACGAACATGTTCCCTAACCATGTTTAACGCACACACATTGTCAGTTCTCCTAAACTTGGACATGTTCCAGATGTCGAAAGGTCATCATCTCATGACTTCTTTAGGAGTCTTGCAGGATATGAATTATCCAATTAACCAAAATAATATACGTCTGCACATGAACGCACATACATTTCTTCCATTAACTAACACTAACTGTATTATATCTAAATGTAGCCTCTTTTGCATTTCCTCTGAGCTCGGTGTCAGCTCACTTAACGGAATAATTAGCAAAGAGGCTATTCTATGGAAACTGTAATTCAATAACATACCTAGTTACTATGACTAGGTCCAAGATTGATATAACATTCCCTCCTTTTATTAATTTAAGTTTCCAGATCATCCAATAAATACTCTTACAAATAACCTTTTGAGATCCGCCCTGGAAAGTCCCAAAATGACCTTTCTGAAAAATAATTTATCAATCAATAATCATTTTACTCAAGGCAGAAGTCACAGGGTTACCTGTACTACTCACAAATAGCCAAAAAAACACCTTTTTGATTATAACACAAAAAGTGGAAGAAAAGACAATTTGCGCTAATATCTACTCATTAAATCATTAAAAAACCTCAGTATGCTTAAGAGGAAAAAATCTATTTGTCCCATTCACGTTTAACAAACTTACATAATAACCTAATAACAAAACTAACATTCAATTTAATACTTGATTATACATAATGAAAAATGTTCCCAAAACACTTATAGCAAGATGTAACTGTTGTCCCACTCGTTCTGCTTCTGTCAGTAAACACTTCTTTCAGGTGTTTTGTGCACGTTCCGATCTCCATGCGTAGCCTTTATTCGTTGTCCTCTGCAGCTTGTAGTCAGTGGCAGGGTCCCCCAAAAAGCTAGAAACGGCCCTGGTCAGTGGGCTCAAGGAAACTCTTGTGGCATTGGGATGTCTGGAGGGAAGGAAACTCTTGGATCAATGTGGTACAATCAGCAGACACACGTTGTCCTCTGCACAGTAGAAATCCCCTCTTCACACCACTGTTGCCCTTGACAACAAGGGTTCATGTCCATTTCAAGCAAAATGTCAAAACCTCCCTCAGAGATGTGTCATGGCCTGGCTCTTAGCCATAACAAAAAGCGTGGGAAGGACCAGAATATGGAAAGGCCCATTGCCTGGAAAGGTTAGATGCCGCCTATCACAGTGCTCTGTGATTTGTTACTAACTGTAAAGCACTTACTCATCACTGTACCCTGTATGCCAAGGCAGGTCTGCCTTCACTTACTGTTCGGAGGCTCAGTCATTGGTACATATTCATATATAAAGCCATGCTGGGTAAACTACCGACTTATATATGCTCTTTGATCTCACGGAGAGTGGCAAGTAGCTATTGCCTGAGATCCCAGGATGTGTTTTTATTACATGTGCCAAGTGCTAGGACTGTTTTAGGTACTAAAGCTTTTATGTGCGCTGCTCCTCTGGCTTGGAACACTATGCACAAAACATTGAAACTGAGCATTTTGATTCCCTTGCATCGTTTTAAAGCACGGCTGGATGAAATGTTATTGGATACCTGTCACTGTGAATAGGTTGCTAATTTATACCCCTGTAATTATGTTGTGATGTCCTTTTGTTTTCTGTTGTTTTTATGTGTAACTAATGTACCGCAGGTCTCCCTTGAAAAAGAGATCGTTGATCTCAATGGGATTTTTTAACCTGGTTAAATAAAGGCTACAAACAATATGTAAAAAAGGTATTTATTTCACAACACTTAACCTCTTAAGCACGGCGGTCCCCCCATTGGACCCCTCCCACCGTTTTTTTTTCGAGATAATGTCTCAGGGCTTCTTAACATTTATGAAACGATTCATGTGTAGCACCAGATTAACGAGAAGAATCTCAGCTAACTGAAGATATGAACCATTTTTACCAAAACAAAACACAAGTCTCATAAGAAGCGTCTATTGCGGCTTTCACAACCAGCGCTTTTCCCTTTCTAGCTCCTAGCGCGAGCTTTTCTGGTTCAGCTCCGGTTTCCCTTTTCAGCTCCCGCTCTGTTCACACCGCCCAGAGCTGCCGCTGCTGCGTCATGACGTCACAGTTTACGTCGCTGATTTTCTCCAACAACAACAACGGGCCGGGGACTGCGTCGGGTCGATGATCGTGTTGCTTTTAATCATACGAAGCCAGATTAAATTAAATAACGACTTCTCCAACCTTATACTTTTCTCCAGAGTGCCGTGGTTCATTGTTTATTAATGTGTTTCATTTAGCGACCGCTGCAGTGCTGGCTGCTCTTCCACGTGAGTGTATTCTCCCGTTAGCTCCGGGTTAGCTCACACGGCTCTAAAGTATTCACTGTCTGACTGTCACACAAGCAGCTGATACATATCACCCAGTTACCCCTTAAGTGAATGTGTGTCAGTCTGAATTGACGCTGTTTGGCATCACAACGCTGTTGTGAAAGTTTCTCTGGTATAACATGGGTGATGTTAGCATAGCAAACCGAAGCTAAACTGACTACTTGCTAAGCCGTTTTCTACAGGCACATTTTACCGGCGTATTTTTCATTATGATTCTACTTGTGATAGTCGGACATGACAACCTGTGTAGCCCATGTATTGATTCCATCCGATAGCTGCTATAATAACAAACAAAAGTCTGCCTGCTCTCCACAATGATCAATAACAGCGAACGGATGGTCAAAGTAAGGTTTCCTGCACGCCTCGACGTAAGAGACGTAAGCGACGCCGCGTCATAGCTCCGAAGCTCTTGCCTCTGGACCGACAATTTTTTGGAGCTGGAAGTGAACCGCATTCCGGAGCTATGACGCACCGCCGCTGCGGTGTGAACAGGAAAAAACGGCGCTTTTCCAGCTCCAGCTCCGAGCAGGAGCTGGAAAAGCGCCGGTGTGAAAGGGGCATAAATGACCCCTGAGCGAAAAAATTCTAACGCACTGCGGCACACAATTCAAGATAAAACATACCCTTATTACTTATCGTAGCTGCACATACAATATAGCCTATTAAAGCTGAGACTCCACTGATTATTTAGGTATAGTATCATCACTGAGCGATCCGAACTTGCGACAGGGGAAGCAAACACAGTCATCACAACACGTACCGTTACGGAGCTTTTCCGGCTGATCGTCTCACCGTAGCTGTCAATTAGGTCAAAAGACGTGTTCAATGGCATTAAAACGAAAAAAAAAAATACTACAACTGTTGATCCATAGGTTGATAATGTACCTGTGCCTTTGAAGAAATTATTTATAATCCATAATTCCATTTTTTTATGTAAAAATCGGAGTGGAAAAGTTAGCTGCTAATGGTAGCCACCAGAGTGTATGCAGCTTCCGGTTTTGGTAACGCGTCACTCTCACTCCTTATTTGTTAACGTGTTGGTGTGTATATAACTTTCCCTCGATTCCATTGGCTCTGGCGGTTATAAAGAGATTTCATTCATCAAAATCGAGCAAGGGGGGGCCAGAGATAGGTCAAATCCACCCAAATGACCCCAGAAGTGGAGGTTTTTGGCTAAATCTCTCTAAAAAGGTCAAATTTCACTTGTTTTGCATACATTTTGATACACGGTACTTATTATATGTTGTACTTTGGATTCCTAAAGCTTTTAGTCTACTAACCCATCATCCAAGGGTAGTTTGCACTATAAGTAAAAAATAATGTTTGGACGGACACTATAATTTACAGTTTTTTACTATGTAAAATCTGAATTTTCTTTAAAATAAAAAACATCTATATTGATTCTGACTTTTCTACATCCAACTCACAGGTTTATCATTACTTTGAGAAAAAAGATTATTAATTTAACCCTTTTAGAAGGGAAGATATGGTCATTTGTTCTGGGAATGTCATTTTCGAGCCTGAGACCTGAAAAACAGGCTCAGGGCTTAAGAGGTTAATGTGTCCGGAGACAAACAAAAAGGCAAAGCAAAAAAACATAGGCGACGTGGCTGCTCCGAGGTCAGGTCCTCTGCGGGAGAGAGAGATCGAGACTCTGGCTCAGGCCTCTTAATCCTCCGCCAGCCGTCAGGTGTCCTCAATCAGGGGCGTCGGGTGTCCCCAATCAGGGCGTCACAAGCAGAGGAGAAACATTAAAGGGCCATGCACACCACAGGAGACAACAAGGCAGGGGGTCGTCACAGATGCGTTCTTTGCACACTTCTTCTGTTTCTGTAGTGAGCAACATTTCACCAACACACTGATTCAGAGTCCAACCCAAAGGTGGCGCATAACTATCCAGTGCTGCTGTAATCACAGCCAATCAGCTACTAGAGAAAAACTAAATTAAATCTCTCCCCCAACGGGTTATACAATGGCTGAGTGTCTATATGGTCAGGAATGCTGAAACATGTGAATGTTAAAACACAAATTAATGGTGGTAGTTTACCCAGATTCTTTACTTCATCAAAAGTAGTACAACTACATTGTAAAATCTCTTTTGTCTAGTTGAGGTCCTGCTTTTAAATTCTAGTCAGGAAAAGAACATAAACATAATCTTTAAAATCTTCTTAAATTCGAAACCAAAAAGGTCTTCCTTCTCCACCGTGATGCATTTCAACATCAAAGTTCATAAAAACTGATGATTTATCTTTAAAAACATGAGGAATGACAGTTTTCAAAAAACACTATTCTCCTTTACTTCAGTTCTAAGTCAATGAGCAAAACAAGGAAACCCTCCTTAACCACTATACACTACTAAGTCAAGTCATCTTGTTGCTTTGACTGAGTTAAGTTGTGTCAAGTTGATTCAACATTTAGTGTCAAGTCTATTACACTTCAATACATTAGTTGATACAACTTGTAGTCTGTTGACACAACTTCATGTGTCAAGTTATTTGGACTAGAAAATATTAGTTAGGATAACTTAAGAAGATGTTGGTTTAACTTATTTTATTGAGTTCTTAAAAATGTGTTAATCAAGTTGACTCAACATGTACAACTGTTTGTTCAACTTCTAGTACCAAGTTAGCTTACCAGGACAAGCAAACTAATAGCTACAAAGTTATACTATAAATCAACATGAGAACTAGCTTAGTCTAAACTATATTAACACATGAAAAAATAGCTGAAAAGACATTTCATTCAGGACTGTTATTACAATATCAATAACTGAAGAAATGAAGAACTCTAACCCACACACTCATTAACTGTTCAGTGTTGCTTTTTAATTCAAATAAGTG
>NW_022987646.1:0-280000 GCF_902827165.1 Trematomus bernacchii
AAGGAACACAGTGAATCGCTACGGAACACAGTGACATCGCTACGGAATAACTGACATCGCTAAGGAACACAGTGACATCGCTAAGAACACAGTGACATCGCTAACGGAATACACTGACATCGCTCAAGGGAACACAGTGACATCGCTAAGGAACACAGTGACATCGCTAAGGGAACCCAATGACATCTCTACGGAACACAGTGACATCGCTAAGGAACACAGTGACCATCCTCTACAGAACACAGTGACATCGCCTAAGGAACACAGTGACATCGCTAAGGAACACAGTGACATCTCTACGGAACACAGTGACATCGCTACGGAACAAAGTGACATCGCTAAGGAACACAGTGACATCGCTAAGGAACACAGTGACATCTCTACGGAACACAGTGACATCGCTAAGGAACACAGTGACATCTCTACAGAACACAGTGACATCGCTAAGGAACACAGTGACATCGCTACGGAACACAGTGACATCTCTACGGAACACAGTGACATCGCTAAGGGAACCCAATGACATCTCTACGGAACACAGTGACATCGCTAAGGAACACAGTGACATCTCTACAGAACACAGTGACATCGCTAAGGAACACAGTGACATCGCTACAGTGACATCTCTACGGAACACAGTGACATCGCTAAGGAACACAGTGACATCGCTACGGAACACAGTGACATCGCTAAGGAACACAGTGACATCGCTAAGGAACCAGTGACATCTCTACGGAACACAGTGACATCGCTACGGAACACAGTGACATCGCTACGGAACACAGTGACATCTCTACGGTACAAAGTGGCATCGCTACGAAATACACTGACATCGCTAAGGAACACAGTGACATCGCTAAGGAACACAGTGACATCGCTAACGGAACACAGTGACATCTCTACGGAAACACAGTGACATCGCTACAGAACACAGTGACATCGCTACGGAACACAGTGACATCGCTACGGAACACAGTGACATCTCTACAGAACACAGTGACATCGCTAAGGAACACAGTGACATCGCTACGGAACACAGTGACATCACGAACACAGTGCCATTGCTAAGGAACACAGTGACATCTTTACGGAACACAGTGATATCGCTAAGGAACACAGTGACATCGCTAAGGAACACAGTGACATCACGAACACAGTGACATCGCTAAGCAACACAGTGACATCGCTAAGGAACACAGTGACATCACGAACACAGTGACATCGCTAAGGAACACAGTGACATCGCTAACGGAACACTGTGACATCGCTAAGGAACACAGTGACATCGCTAACGGAAGACAGTGACATCTCTACGGAACACAGTGACATCGCTACGGAACACACTGACATCGCTAAGGAACACAGTGACATCGCTAAGGAACACAGTGACATCTCTACGGAACACAGTGACATCGCTAAGGAACACAGTGACATCGCTAAGGAACACAGTGACATCGCTACGGAACACAGTGACATCGCTAACGGAACACTGTGACATCGCTAAGGAACACAGTGACATCGCTAACGGAAGACAGTGACATCTCTACGGAACACAGTGACATCGCTACGGAACACAGTGACATCGCTACGGAACCACACGTGACATCGCTAAGGAACCACAGTGACATCGCTAAGGAACACAGTGACATCGCTACGGAACACAGTGACATCTCTACGGAACACAGTGACATCGCTAAGGAACACAGTGACATCGCTAAGGAACACAGTGACATCGCTAAGGAACACAGTGACATCGCTACGGAATACAGTGAGATCGCTAACGGAACACAGTGACATCGCTAACGGAACACAGTGACATCGCTAACGGAACACAGTGACATCGCTAAGGAACACAGTGACATCGCTAACGGAAGACAGTGACATCTCTACGGAACACAGTGAACAATCACTACAGAACACACTGACATCGCTTAAGGAACACAGTGACATCGCTAAGGAACACAGTGACATCGCTACGGAACACAGTGACATCTCTACGGAACACAGTGACATCGCTAAGGAACACAGTGACATCGCTAAGGGACACAGTGACATCGCTACGGAACACAGTGACATCGCTAAGGAACACAGTGACATCGCTAAGGAACACAGTGACATCGCTACGGAACACAGTGACATCGCTAAGGAACACAGTGACATCGCTAAGGAACACAGTGACATCTCTACGGAACACAGTGGCATCGCTACGAAATACACTGACATCGCTAAGGAACACAGTGACATCGCTAAGGAACACAGTGACATCGCTAACGGAACACAGTGACATCTCTACGGAACACAGTGACATTGCTACGGAACACAGTGAAATCGCTACGGAACACAGTGACATCGCTACGGAACACAGTGACATCTCTACAGAACACAGTGACATCGCTAAGGAACACAGTGACATCGCTAAGGAACACAGTGACATCGCTACGGAATACAGTGACATCGCTAACGGAACACAGTGATATCGCTAACGGAACACAGTGACATCGCTAAGGGACACAGTTACATCGCTACGGAACACAGTGACATCGCTAAGGAACACAGTGACATCGCTAAGGAACACAGTGACATCGCTACGGAATACAGTAACATCGCTACGGAACACAGTGACATCGCTACGGAACACAGTGACATCTCTACGGAACACAGTGACATCTCTACAGAACACAGTGACATCGCTAAGGAACACAGTGACATCGCTACGGAACACAGTGACATCACGAACACAGTGCCATCTCTAAGGAACACAGTGCCATCGCTAAGGAACACAGTGACATCGCTACGGAACACAGTGACATCGCTACGGAATACACTGACATCGCTAAGGAACACAGTGACATCGCTAAGGAACACAGTGACATCGCTAACGGAATACACTGACATCGCTAAGGAACACAGTGACATCGCTAAGGAACACAGTGACATCGCTAAGGGAACCCAATGACATCTCTACGGAACACAGTGACATCGCTAAGGAACACAGTGACATCTCTACAGAACACAGTGACATCGCTAAGGAACACAGTGACATCGCTAAGGAACACAGTGACATCTCTACGGAACACAGTGACATCGCTACGGAACAAAGTGACATCGCTAAGGAACACAGTGACATTGCTAAGGAACACAGTGACATCTCTACGGAACACAGTGACATCGCTAAGGAACACAGTGACATCTCTACAGAACACAGTGACATCGCTAAGGAACACAGTGACATCGCTAAGGAACACAGTGACATCTCTACGGAACACAGTGACATCGCTAAGGGAACCCAATGACATCTCTACGGAACACAGTGACATCGCTAAGGAACACAGTGACATCTCTACAGAACACAGTGACATCGCTAAGGAACACAGTGACATCGCTAAGGAACACAGTGACATCTCTACGGAACACAGTGACATCGCTAAGGAACACAGTGACATCGCTACGGAACACAGTGACATCGCTAAGGAACACAGTGACATCGCTAAGGAACACAGTGACATCTCTACGGAACACAGTGACATCGCTACGGAACACAGTGACATCGCTACGGAACACAGTGACATCTCTACGGTACAAAGTGGCATCGCTACGAAATACACTGACATCGCTAAGGAACACAGTGACATTGCTAAGGAACACAGTGACATCGCTAACGGAACACAGTGACATCTCTACGGAACACAGTGACATCGCTACAGAACACAGTGACATCGCTACGGAACACAGTGACATCGCTACGGAACACAGTGACATCTCTACAGAACACAGTGACATCGCTAAGGAACACAGTGACATCGCTACGGAACACAGTGACATCACGAACACAGTGCCATTGCTAAGGAACACAGTGACATCTTTACGGAACACAGTGATATCGCTAAGGAACACAGTGACATCGCTAAGGAACACAGTGACATCACGAACACAGTGACATCGCTAAGCAACACAGTGACATCGCTAAGGAACACAGTGACATCACGAACACAGTGACATCGCTAAGGAACACAGTGACATCGCTAACGGAACACTGTGACATCGCTAAGGAACACAGTGACATCGCTAACGGAAGACAGTGACATCTCTACGGAACACAGTGACATCGCTACGGAACACACTGACATCGCTAAGGAACACAGTGACATCGCTAAGGAACACAGTGACATCGCTACGGAACACAGTGACATCTCTACGGAACACAGTGACATCGCTAAGGAACACAGTGACATCGCTAAGGAACACAGTGACATCGCTACGGAACACAGTGACATCGCTAACGGAACACTGTGACATCGCTAAGGAACACAGTGACATCGCTAACGGAAGACAGTGACATCTCTACGGAACACAGTGACATCGCTACGGAACACACTGACATCGCTAAGGAACACAGTGACATCGCTAAGGAACACAGTGACATCGCTACGGAACACAGTGACATCTCTACGGAACACAGTGACATCGCTAAGGAACACAGTGACATCGCTAAGGAACACAGTGACATCGCTACGGAATACAGTGAGATCGCTAACGGAACACAGTGACATCGCTAACGGAACACAGTGACATCGCTACGGAACACAGTGACATCGCTAAGGAACACAGTGACATCGCTAACGGAAGACAGTGACATCTCTACGGAACACAGTGACATCACTACAGAACACACTGACATCGCTAAGGAACACAGTGACATCGCTAAGGAACACAGTGACATCGCTACGGAACACAGTGACATCTCTACGGAACACAGTGACATCGCTAAGGAACACAGTGACATCGCTAAGGAACACAGTGACATCGCTACGGAATACAGTGAGATCGCTAACGGAACACAGTGACATCGCTAACGGAACACAGTGACATCGCTAACGGAACACAGTGACATCGCTAACGGAACACAGTGACATCGCTAAGGGACACAGTGACATCGCTACGGAACACAGTGACATCGCTAAGGAACACAGTGACATCGCTAAGGAACACAGTGACATCGCTACGGAATACAGTAACATCGCTACGGAACACAGTGACATCGCTACGGAACACAGTGACATCTCTACGGAACACAGTGACATCTCTACAGAACACAGTGACATCGCTAAGGAACACAGTGACATCGCTACGGAACACAGTGACATCACGAACACAGTGCCATCTCTAAGGAACACAGTGCCATCGCTAAGGAACACAGTGACATCGCTACGGAACACAGTGACATCGCTACGGAATACACTGACATCGCTAAGGAACACAGTGACATCGCTAAGGAACACAGTGACATCGCTAACGGAACACAGTGACATCGCTAACGGAACACAGTGACATCGCTAACGGAACACAGTGACATCGCTACGGAACACAGTGACATCGCTAAGGAACACAGTGACATCGCTACGGAACACAGTGACATCGCTAACGGAACACAGTGACATCGCTAACGGAACACAGTGACATCGCTAAGGAACACAGTGACATCGCTACGGAACACAGTGACATCGCTACGGAACACAGTGACATCGCTACGGAACACAGTGACATCTCTACAGAACACAGTGACATCGCTAAGGAACACAGTGACATCGCTAAGGAACACAGTGACATCGCTACGGAATACAGTGACATCGCTAACGGAACACAGTGACATCGCTAACGGAACACAGTGACATCGCTAAGGGACACAGTGACATCGCTACGGAACACAGTGACATCGCTAAGGAACACAGTGACATCGCTAAGGAACACAGTGACATCGCTACGGAACACAGTGACATCGCTAAGGAACACAGTGACATCGCTAAGGAACACAGTGACATCTCTACGGAACACAGTGACATCGCTACGGAACACAGTGACATCTCTACGGTACAAAGTGGCATCGCTACGAAATACACTGACATCGCTAAGGAACACAGTGACATCGCTAAGGAACACAGTGACATCGCTAACGGAACACAGTGACATCTCTACGGAACACAGTGACATTGCTACGGAACACAGTGACATCGCTACGGAACACAGTGACATCGCTACGGAACACAGTGACATCTCTACAGAACACAGTGACATCGCTAAGGAACACAGTGACATCGCTAAGGAACACAGTGACATCGCTACGGAATACAGTGACATCGCTAACGGAACACAGTGATATCGCTAACGGAACACAGTGACATCGCTAAGGGACACAGTGACATCGCTACGGAACACAGTGACATCGCTAAGGAACACAGTGACATCGCTAAGGAACACCAGTGACATCGCTACGGAATACAGTAACATCGCTACGGAACACAGTGACATCGCTACGGAACACAGTGACATCTCTACGGAACACAGTGACATCTCTACAGAACACAGTGACATCGCTAAGGAACACAGTGACATCGCTACGGAACACAGTGACATCACGAACACAGTGCCATCTCTAAGGAACACAGTGCCATCGCTAAGGAACACAGTGACATCGCTACGGAACACAGTGACATCGCTACGGAATACACTGACATCGCTAAGGAACACAGTGACATCGCTAAGGAACACAGTGACATCGCTAACGGAACACAGTGACATCGCTAACGGAACACAGTGACATCGCTACGGAACACAGTGACATCGCTAAGGAACACAGTGACATCGCTACGGAACACAGTGACATCGCTAACGGAACACAGTGACATCGCTAACGGAACACAGTGACATCGCTAACGGAACACAGTGACATCGCTAAGGAACACAGTGACATCGCTACGGAACACAGTGACATCGCTAAGGAACACAGTGACATCGCTACGGAACACAGTGACATCGCTACGGAACACAGTGACATCGCTAAGGAATACACTTACATCGCTAAGGAACACAGTGACATCGCTAAGGAACACAGTGACATCGCTAACGGAACACAGTGACATCTCTACGGAACACAGTGACATCGTTAAGGAACACAGTGACATCTCTACGGAACACAGTGACATCGCTACGGAACACAGTGACATCACTAACTGACTGAAAATCTAAGGTCCGCCCCGACCCTGGATTCTTTCTTTTTAATGCTGCCTATCCTGAGATGCTGTAACCGTGCCTTATCACTGCACTTTTAGCTGCAACAATTATTTTATCGCTTTTTTGAATTGTCTTTTATTTGTTTGTTTGTTTGTTTTTTATTATTATGTGTTAAATGCCTATGTGAAGCACTTTGAATTGCCTCTGTGTCTTAAAATGTGCTATACAAATAAACTAACCTTGTACCTTGAATCTTATTTTCTATGTTTGTTGTAGGAGCTGTTCCAAAACTCACAGATATAGAAATAACTCTAGGGGGTTTATGGAGATAAACAAAGGGAAAAAAGGGGGAATGACTTTAACAATCCATTGTAGAAATGTTACATTTCACTAATCTCTTGGTGTGTCTCCTTACCCACAGTGGAGGATTCTGAGATGGTGGTAGGAGGTGTTGTTGGTTCAATACACAGCATATTATTGGCTGCAAACACCCACTGTGATATCTGTGTCTCATTTGAGGTGCACTTGATGAATGTGAAGCCTGTGGGAAATAATCAAATGAACGACTTATGAACTGTTAATAATCTGTGTCATAATAAATAAACAGTTGTTCACTCATCTTCTCACCACAGAAGCGGCTGACGTTATTCCTGACGGAGCAGGCCACTGCTCCTGAGACGTGTTGTTTCAGAGTGATGCTGTTAGTCTCAGTATTTACAGAGAGGAGCTCAGTGTCTGTCAGTGAGCGTCCATCCAGAGTCCAGCTGTACTGAAGACTGTCCCCTCCCCCAGAGGAGCAGGAGACCCTCTTCTCTCCCTGGGACAGACACTCAGAGGCCAGCCGGACAGAGGACACAGGAGCGGAAGGAAACACACTCTGGTGACTTTTCATATTCACACCATCTAAGTCTTTTTTTGCAGCTTTTAGTACAGAACAGACAGATATATGTAGATTTTATATATACAAACGTTGTATGTGTGTCTATCCATTTGACTAAATCCCCCAGTAGATAAAAAAATGTATTTACCTTGAATGGTCAGTCGTAGAGCGTGTTTCTCTTTGATATTTATGCCGTCACTGATTTCAAATTTATATTCAGCACTGTCATTCCTGCTGAGGTTGTTCACCCTAAATTTTCCATCACTTGGATTAAATAAGGATCTGATTTGTTTATTGTTTATCACATTAAGTATTAGTGTTGTTTTGTTTGACAATTTGTACAATTTGTATCTTTCTGTTTCTAAGCCCCTGTCAATCAGCTGGACGACCACAGTTCCTCCCAAAGGACCGAAACACTGAGCTCCATCCTGTCTGCCGTCACAGTAGGTTTCCAGACCTAGAAATAAAAAAATATATATTTTTAAAGTTGACAAAAAAAAAAGTAAGCTTTGCATTTCTACAAAAGTGTTTACTTTTGTCATGTAAATACTAATCTTCAGCACAAAAAAAAGTATTTCACTGGTTTCCAGACAAAGGTTTGTGAAACTGGAACTGATACAGTTCTAACCAAAATCACTTCAAAATCAGTTTTAAATTATTGGGAAGTTACCACAGTTTTAAAAATCAACACATTTCTTTTCACTGTGTTTTTGGCAATGTGTATGAACTGATGGAAAAGAGCCCTCAAACCCAGATGTCCAAATGTTTCCTGTGCATGTAAGCATTCTGTAGCTGCAATCAAGTACCAGTTCCTCCTTGTCAGTTGTTGAATTAATTGTATTTCTGGTGTAACAGCTTATTGTAATTTTGATTAAAATTATGATTTAGAATGTTTCATGTCTTGAATGAATTTGGGCCCAGGGTAGTTGAAGAGTTAAGGACTGAATATTGGTACCTACACAAATCTTCATTAATCATCAGAAATGTGCGTATAATGTACGTCAATTCAGCAAAATGATATCTCAAACCAAATCTCCTATCACAATATTGATGTAATACCAATATATTGCTCAGCTTTAATGTAAAAGAAAATGTTATTTAATCCAGTTATAAATTAAAGATCTGACCGTAAGAGGCTCCGAGCATCATCACCAACAGTCCGATCACAGCCTGCATGTCTCCTCAGTGTTCAGCCTCTGGGGACCCAGTCTGCAGCTCACACTCAACTCTAAACTTTATACTACAGCAAACGTGCACATACTACACGGAGCAACCTGACATGTCTTCTGTTAGTGATCAGATTTAGATTAATTTATGTTGAGAACATTCTACCGTTATAGCCTAAAATAAATACCAGAAGTAAGGTAATGGTTTCTGTAATTCTGGGAGATAATAAATGATTGTACGCTAAACAATACCATGCCAGGAAATGGTGTCATTGCTCTAAAGGAAGTGAAATAAAGTGTCACACGAAACACTGACCACTAAGATCTGCACTTTGGTTCTATTATTTGTGTCTGTTATGTTCTGCCTTTTCCTCAACATTTGAGAGAGAATATAAATAAGTTATGATTGAAACAGTACCACAGGGTGTACATACAGAGTGTAACATCTCAATAATGAATAAGAAATGAGAGAACATTACAATCCTTGACATAAAGTTTTACTGTGACAATAACTTTCAACTTTCTCACACTATTTCTATATCCAAAGAAAAAATGGTGTACTTATGTATCAGAAAACAACTAATAAGTCCCTCTAACTGAAACAACTGGTCCTTAGACAAGACATAGAGTGAGAGAAACCATACTCGGCCTGTAGATGTCGTCACAACATGATTCAACTAATACCTGTGGGGGAAACTTCTGAAGCAATTGGAGTCACGACTCAGAGAGACACGAGGAGAGCTGGAGCTTTGATGTCAAACACTGATGGTTTATTTGGAGCTTCGGCCGGAGAATTCACAAGCCACGGTTTGACCACACGGTTGAGACGCCACAATCAATTCTGAAGAACCCTCCTGCAGTTCCAGGGTTTTAACTAGTTCAGAGTGTAATAATCAACATTCTTCAATAGATAGACTAAACAGCTGAGGATACTGAATCACATTTGTTGTCGCTTATTGCTCGGGGTCATCTACACCCCGAGAAGGATGTGTTCCAGGTGTCCCACAACAATAACTATCTCTGACCGAAGTTGCCCGGTCATAAACTGGTAACAACAACAAAATGCTTGGGCAGCCCCTCCTTAAGGGAGATAGCAGCTGAACAAGGTTGGGCATCTGCGTCAGAGGGCAAAAGGTAAACATGTATACAGAATTATTCCCTGACAATACCAACAAAACCTTTAGATACTACTTTAGCCATCTACTTTAGTGTGGTCTTTAAATTATTTTATCTATTTAACTTTCAGTCAAAGCACTAATTATGTTAGTGATGAAGTAGATGATTCAATGTTCAGTTATTTCACTTCTCTCTCACTCTTTAGACTAAGTCACCCTCTATTGGCAACTATTGATATAAGGCAAATGCCCTGAACTGAGAAACTATCTATCAAATCAAATCAAATCAGGTTTTATTTATAAAGCACATTTATAAAGCACATTTAAAAGCGATTTTTGGTCGAGCCAAAGTGCTGTACATGTAATAAAAACACATTACTACAAAACACAATAAACGACAATAAATTACAACAGATATAACTTAAAAAACAAAATAAGAATAAAACACACGGAATAGTCAGGAGTCGTGCTCCGCTCTAACTAGAAAGCCAGAGAGAAGAAGTGTGTTTTTAGTTTTGATTTAAAAACCCCTAGGGTCTGGGCCGACCTCACATGGAGGGGCAGAGTGTTCCAGAGCCTAGGGCCAGCTGCTGCGAAGGCTCGGTGCCCTCTGGTTTTTAGCCTGGTCTTGGGCACTACCAGCAGCAGCTGGTCAGCAGACCTTAAAGCTCTGGCTGGGGTGTAGCGCTGGAGCAGTTCAGTTATATAGGCCGGAGCCAGCCCATTTAGGGCTTTAAAAACAAATAAAAGGATTTTAAAATCAATTCTGAACCGAACTGGAAGCCAGTGTAGTGAGGCCAGAATAGGGGTGATGTGGTCGCGCTTTTTGTGACCAGTCAGCAAACGTGCAGCAGCGTTTTGGACTAGCTGTAAGCGTTTGATTGAGGCCTGGTCCATACCCACATACAGAGCGTTACAATAGTCCAGTCTCGAGGTTACAAAGGCGTTAATAACCCTTTCTAAGTCTTTAAAAGATAAATACGACTTGGTTTTGGCCAATAGTCTTATTTTAAAAAAGCAGGATTTTACTACGGTGCTGACCTGCTTGTCAAATTTAAAAGTGCTGGTGAATGTCACTCCAAGGTTCATGACCGAGGGGAGGATGTTTTTTTTGATAGAGCCCAGAATATCAACCGGAGAGGCTGGAGGTTGCGGTCCAAAAAAGATGACCTCTGTCTTGCTCTCGTTGAGGTTGAGGAAGTTTTTGCTCAGCCAGGATTTTATCTCTGCTAAGCAGTCCATCAGCTGCTGTAGTGAGTGTGTGACATTTGCTTTGAGAGGCAGATATATCTGTACATCGTCGGCGTAGCAGTGGAAGGGAATGTTATGTTTTGTGAGTATTGAACCTAGGGGCAGTATGTACAGTAGAAAAAGGATGGGGCCCAGAATCGAGCCTTGGGGAACCCCACAGGTAAGAGGGGCTTTGGCAGAGGAGAAGGCACCTAGCTGTACCGAGAAGCTACGGTCTGTCAGGTAGGACCTGAACCATGCAAGGGCAGAGCCTGTGATGCCAGCGGACTGTTCAAGCCGTGACAGCAGGATGCTATGGTCCACAGTGTCAAAGGCAGCTGTCAGGTCTAACAGCACCAAGACAGCTGGGCTACCTGAGTCGGCGGCTAGGAGCAGATCATTAAAAACTCTTAAAAGGGCTGTTTCAGTGCTGTGCATGGGTTTGAAGCCAGACTGGAACTTTTCATGGATTCCATGCGTGGTTAAAAAAGACTGCAGCTGGGCGTAGACTACTCGCTCCAGGGCTTTTGATAAAAAAGGTAGCTGGGAGATGGGCCTAAAATTTGCGAGAATGGAGGGGTCGAGATTCTTCTTTTTAAGGAGTGGCTTAACCACGGCATGTTTGAAGGCAGCTGGGACACATCCTGAGGTAAGAGAGGTGTTTAAAAGTAATAAAATACTTAAAAAATCTAAGACTTATGACATTGCACTTGCAATAATACACATATATGTTTATATTTTAACCTCATTATGCAGACTGGTTAAGAGTAGCCTATTAAGGCAGTAAAACCATATGGTTATATTTTATTGATCATAATTTTTTCCTGAAATGTTAACATGTTGGGAACAGAGATTTTACAGAATAATCCACGAACAGCACTAACACCTCTGTTAGTCAGTAGGGGGAAACATAGAGTCTGTGATGAAAATGAAAACAACAAAATGGAAGTTCACCTAAATTGACTAATGTGAACATTGTGGAGCCGAAACATCTGATTACCTTTAGATAGAATACACAATGTTTGTTGAAATAGAAGTCCCACAGTGATGCAAATAGTCAAACACACTGACAGACCTTTATTAACCTTACTTACTTACTTTATTTTCACATGAAAGCAATATTTAACTTTATAAAATACCACCACTACATTGGATATATAACAACTATAAAAAGGAAAAAGACTTTACATTAGAACGTATTGCAAACAAGCAAGCAACAAATATAATCACATGAGAAAAACAACAAACTATTATGCACATGATTCAATCTGAGTTTAAAACTTTAATTATATAAATGAACATGATTCAAAAAGAGTGAAACAATTCAGGCATCTCGACTTGTGATCACATTAACTGTAGGCACAATTCATTACCTTTGTTCTGTGAGAGTAGTAATACAAATGCAAAACAACACTAACAGACCTCAGATAATAACAACTCATGCTGAGCTGCTAAACTGTGAACACATTTAAGTAATTTTAGAATAAAAACAGCAGATTATTTCCACTCCCTTTCTTCACATGCTTAAAGATGATGAGAGACGACCTGAGTTGAACTTCAGATGCCTTACATCTGTTAGAAATTAAAATCAATGTTTTATGGCATAATTTAGTCTAAAACATACAGTCAGTTTAAAAGCAGTCTTATGAAGAACTCATTGATTCCAGTATTGTGTTCACACCTTAAAAGGTGTGAAAGGAGGGATTGTTAGAAATTAAAATCAATGTTGATGTGGCGTAATTTGAATGAAATACACTATTTCATTTAAATCTGTTTTATTCTGAAAACCGAAGATTCACATGTGACTTCCGGTTTTTCCGCTGGTGAATTTCGTCATTTCCGGTTAGCATTAGCTTGTGGCGAAATGCTACGTTTTCAAACCGTGAATTGAAGGTGAAATAACGTGATGTTGCACACTAAACACCCTGAGTTTAACACTCATTTATTGACGCTGGAATGAGGTTTATTAGGGAATGTTTAGATGACCACAGACATCAGAGTGATGTAATTTAGCAGCAGAAACCGACAGGATTTGCATTGGACACGCCCCCGTCGACGCCGGCCAATAGGAGAAGACTACAGGTCTTACCCGGGAGACCCAAGGAGGATCTCGCTCTCTCTCCTTGCCCGCAGCTGACCCGGACGGACGGGACCAAAACAGCTGGGAGGAGCAAACCACCAACGAGCACATAACTTTTGTAAACCACCGCATCTTTTGTGTAATTAAATGCTGTTAACTTGTATAAGCTTGCCTTGACTCTTTTCAGTCTCTCCTGCTCTTGGGGTTCAAGAATAACTAACACATCTCAACCATCACAACAGACTCATCTTGATGTTCCCTCTCTGGACGGTAAGCAGAACCTTCAGCCTTCTTGTATTTATTTTTCTTCCAAGCAAAATAGACAGCAATCCCGATTAATGCAAAAACCACCACAGCTGCCAGCACACCACATACGAGCAGGGAGTGATCAGCTGGGATAAAGAGACACAAAAACAACATGTCAAGTTAGTTCTGTGACAGGAGAGTTCATGATTACTAAGAACCGTCTCTGCTGGAGGAAGAAACCGCTTATTGGAGGGTTTTATGGACACATTTATAACACTCTCCTACCCACAAGTCTTAGTTTTCACAGGTTTCTGTAAAACTACAACTCATCCAGAACGCTGCTGCCAGAGTCCTCACCAAAACTAGGAGAATTGACCACACCACCCCAGTTCTCAAAAATCTGCAGTGGCTGCCTATTACACAAAGGACACACTTCAAAATCTTACTTTGAACATACAAAGCACTTAATGGATTGGGAGCCAGAGCTCTCAGGTCATCAGGAGCGGGTTTACTCCTTGTCCCCAGAGTCAGAACTACATTTGCCGAGGTAGCTTTTAGTTGTTATGCACCACAAGCCTGGAACAAACTGCCTGAAAATCTAAGGTCCGCCCCAACCCTGGATTCTTTCTTTTTAATGCTGCCTATCCTGAGATGCTGCACCGTGCCTTATCACTGCACTTTTAGCTGCAACAATTATTTTATCGCTTTTTTGAATTGTCTTTTATTTGTTTGTTTGTTTGTTTTTTATTATTATGTGTTAAATGCCTATGTGAAGCACTTTGAATTGCCTCTGTGTCTTAAAATGTGCTATACAAATAAACTAACCTTGAACCTTGAACCTTATTTTCTATGTTTGTTGTAGGAGCTGTTCCAAAACTCACAGATACAGAAATAACTCTAGGGGGTTTATGGAGATAAACAAAGGAAAAAAAGGGGGAATGACTTTAACAATCCATTGTAGACATTTTACATTTCACTAATCTCTTGGTGTGTCTCCTTACCCACAGTGGAGGATTCTGAGATGGTGGTAGGAGGTGTTGTTGGTTCGATACACAGCATATTATTGGCTGCAAACACCCACTGTGATATCTGTGTCTCATTTGAGGTGCACTTGATGAATGTGAAGCCTGTGGGAAATAATCAAATGAACGACTTATGAACTGTTAATAATCTGTGTCATAATAAATAAACAGTTGTTCACTCATCTTCTCACCACAGAAGCGGCTGACGTTATTCTCGACGGAGCAGGCCACTGCTCCTGAGACGTGTTGTTTCAGAGTGATGCTGTTAGTCTCAGTATTTACAGAGAGGAGCTCAGTGTCTGTCAGTGAGCGTCCATCCAGAGTCCAGCTGTACTGAAGACTGTCCCCTCCCCCAGAGGAGCAGGAGACCCTCTTCTCTCCCTGGGACAGACACTCAGAGGCCAGCCGGACAGAGGACACAGGAGCTGAAGGAAACACTTTCTGGTGACTTTTCATATTCACACCATCTAAGTCTTTTTATGCCGGTTTTAATACAGAACAGACAGATATATATAGAGTTTAGATATACAAACTTCTTATGTGTGTCTATCCATTTGACTACATTTCCCAATAGATACAACAATATATTTACCTTGAATGGTCAGTCGTAGAGCGCGATTCTCTTTGATACTTTTGTTGTCACGGATTTCAAAATGATATTCATCACTGTCAGTCCTGCTGAGGTTGTTCACCCTAAATGTTCCATCACCGAGATTAAATGAGGATCTGCTTTTTATGGCATTCGTTACAATCATATTGTTTATCACAGTAAGTATTACTGTTGCTTTGTTTGACGATTTGTACAATTTGTATCTTTCTGTTTCTAAGCCCCTGTCCATCAGCTGGAGGACCACAGTTCCTCCCAAAGGACCGAAACACTGAGCTCCATCCTGTCTGCCGTCACAGTAGGTTTCCAGACCTGGACATACAAAATAAAAACATTTTTTTTAAAAAGGTTTAAAATCAAAAACAGAAAACATTTAAGTTTTGCATTTCTACAAAAATATTGAGTTTTGTAATTCTTTAAGCATATGCAAATACTGATCTGCAGCAAAAAAATAAGTATTTCACTGGTTTCCAGACAAAGGTTTGTGAAATACTGTATAAATATGTTTAGCAGCTGAACTGTTACAGTACAAATGCTTCTATACAATATTTGTGCTTAGGTGAAGTTAACCTCACCCAGACAGGAACTTCAGTTTTCAATTATTGGGAAGTTACCAATGTTTTCAAAATGAACACATAATTTTTTCACTGTGTTTTTAGCAATGTGTTTGAACTAATGGAAAATAGTCATCAAACCTTGATGTCCAAATATTTGCTGTGGATGTAAGCATTCTGTATCTGCAATCAAGTACCAGTTCCTCCTTGTCAGTTTCTTTAGTTGTTGAATTAATTGTATTTCTGTATTACAGCTTATTGTAATTTTGGTTAAAATTATTATTCAGAAATGATTGTCATATGTAAATGAGACAAAGAAAGCTTTACGTTAGCTTCAACATCATGGATCTATGCCAGTGAATTGAAGATCACAGCAGATTTTGAAAGATGTCTAATCATATTTATATCATGTTTTTGTCATGTTTCATGTCTTGAATGAATTTGGGCCCAGGGTGGTTGAAGAGTTAAGGATTGAATATTGGTACCTACACAAATCTTCATTAATCATCAGAAATGTGCGTCAATTCAGAAGATTATATCTCAAACCAAAATATAATCTCCTATCGCAATATTGATGTAAAACTAATATATTGCTCAGCTTTAATGTAAAAGAAAATGTTATTTAATCCAGTTATAAGTTAAACTTCTGACCGTAAGAGGCTCCGAGCATCATCACCAACAGTCCGATCACAGCCTGCATGTCTCCTCAGTGTTCAGCCTCTGGGGACCCAGTCTGCAGCTCACACTAAACTCTAAACTTTATACTACAGCAAATGTGCACATACTACACGGAGCAGCCTGACATGTTTTCTGTTAGTGATCAGATTCAGATTAAAAGCATCTTACTTCCTCATTTATGTTGAGAACATTCTACCGTTATAGCCTAAAATAAATACCAGAAGTAAGGTAATGGTTTCTGTAATTCTGGGAGATAATAAAATATTGTACGCTAAACGATACCATGGCAGGAAATGGTGTCATTGCTCTAAAGGAAGTGAAACAAAGTGTCACACGAAACATTGACCACTAAGATCTGCACTTTGGTTCGATTATTTTTGTCCGTTATGTTCTGCCTTTTCCTCAACATTTGAGAGAGAATATAAATAAGTTATGATTGAAACGGTACCACAGGGTGTATATACAGAGTGTAACCTCTCAATAATGAATAAGAAATGAGAGAACACTACAATCCTTGACATAAAGTTTTACTGTGACAATAACTTTCAACTTATAAATGGTGTACTTTTGTATCAGAAAACAACTATAAAGTCCCTTTAACTACCATGAAACAACTGGTCCTTAGACAAGACATAAAGTGAGTGAAACCAAACTCAGCCTGCAGATGTCGTCAAACATGATTCAACTAATACCAACAAAACCTTTTAAATCAACTACTTTAGCCATCTAATGAAAGCTCAGCGCAAGTTCAATCAAGACCAAGCTCTTCATTCATATTACATGTCATTTCATTACTCTCTCCTCCCTCATTAAGTGATCGGGGGCGTCACTCCCCAGCTAACCAATCACTCCTCTCTCCATTCTCACAAGCCTATCGTTGCACCCGCTAATCCCTTTATATCTGCTCTTCCCTCTTGTCAGCTGTCATTTCAGGTGACAATATGCAACCCTCCTCCACCCCTTTCGCCTCCTGTCTCCTTCAGGACCAAGCTAAACCTTCTCCCTTCAGACCGGTCCCACCTACTTATCACCACCACCAGTGTCTAGACCCCGGGGGGTTTCATCGGAGCGGTTCTTCCCCCTCCTGAATGATTATCCTTCAAACTGGGGCCTAATCGCCAAACACCATTCCATTCTCCTGTTATAATTCTGGCAATCATTATTACATTCATATTACGTGTCCCGGTAATAAATGTGTATTTCATACATCAACGTCTCTCCTGATTGAACTTTAGCCATCTACTTTAGCGTGGTCTTTAAATGATTTTATTTATTTAACTTTCAGTAAAAGGAATCATGATGTAAGTGATGTTTTAAGGCTTGTTTATATCAATAAAAGTACTTAATTCAAATATACAGCATTTAATTTACAGCAGCATCCTCTCATTATGCAATAGTTCCAGTAACAATAACTCATTCAAAAGAGTATTAAATACATATTTTTTGTAATTGTAAATCAACGTTTATTTTTTATCAGAGCTACAGTGCAAACATTCAACTTCCATATTATGTACCAAGAGTTTGCCATGAGGGAAGGGCAGCAAAATAAACAGACAATGATATTGAAACATTTTTTAAAAGGATGAAAAGAAAACCTGGTACTTAAACTAGATAGATGATCTCACATAATTCTGCAAGGTAACAACATGTACAAAGAGATTTTCCAGCACCCAAGTCATGCAAAGTAGGAGTCAATCTTAGGGTCCTCACTTGTCCAGTGTTGATCTTCAGTTACTTTTAAACTAGAAGCCTTTTTTGTCCTTTTTTTACCTGAGGAAGGAAAAAAGACAGAATAATAACTATCTTGTAGTTAAGATGGCTGAAAATTAAATAGTCTCAAACTGAATCTGTTCCTCTTTTTTGATAACAAACAGGCAGAGGAGGGAGAAGTACTCAGTGTACTTGAGCATAAGCAGAAATACCAGAGTGTTGGAATATTCTGCTACAAGTAAAAGTCCTAAATTCAAAATGTTACTCAAGTAAAAGTATGAAAGTATTGCTATCAAAATATACTTAAGTACCAAAAGTAGAAGTACTCATTATGCAGATTGATTGTAATTATTGATGCATTAAAGTGTTATCAAAGCTGGTAAAGCTGCAGCTAGTTTCAACTACTTTGTGCAGGGTAGCTTGTGAATTTACTCGAGGTGTTGCTAAAGTCTTATTTAAGAGTTGATTGTATTCCACATCACTAATCCAAATCTGCAAAGTAACTAAATAAATGTAAACTACTACACCTGCGACTCCTGTGAGTGAATGTAGTGGAGTAAAAGTACAAAGTAGCATAAAATGGAAATACTGAAGTAAAGTACAAGTATCTCAAAATGGTACTTAAGTACAGGACTTGAGTAAATGTACTTAGTTACTTCCCACCTCTGCAAACAGGTGAGTCTTACCTGACTTCTTACCGCGCCTCATTTTCCAGCAGGCGCAGCAACACACCCCCACTATCAGTAGAGCCCCGACTGTACAGCAGACGGGGATCAAGATGTGCAAAATGCTTTCTGGGGAGAAACAAACCACATAAATAATTATCCAAACTCACAAACTTTAAAGCATTCACATGTTTGCATTTGTTGGTTGGTGGTTAGTGAAACTCTATTTTTGACCAAAATTCATGATAGCCTCAAAACGAGAATAAGAAAAGTTGACAAATACTGAAAGTTCACTTTGAACCACAGCCAGTTCCTGTTGCTGTCACGGCACCTTTCATCAGCCCCCAAAGTATATTATTGAAATGAATAAATAAGTTGTAACTAAATGGAAAGCTTACCTTCAAGAATTTTCTCAGGAATTATTTGCTAATGTGCAAGGCAGGACTCAGTTATATTTTCATAATTTTTAAGTCGATTTTGAGTCATTTGTCATCATCGAATGTCACAGGAATGAGGAGGTTAAGAAGTTCTTGAAAGACAATTTCAAGAAGAAACACTATACTGCACTATATTATCAGATATAAGGCGTACAGTAAATATTACAGTACAGAAGATTCTTAAACATTCTCCTTTAATCTTCTATTCTTCCACATGTGGGTCCACTGGGTTTTGTATTCTCACTTCCCCAAGATGATTACCTTTTGTAGGTACTTTAATATAATACAGAAACATTAAAGCATAAATAAGCTGGAAGATAAACACTTGCCTTGAACAACCAGTTCAAAATTGACGTTTCTCAGGAGGACCCCGTCGTGCCGAAGGATTTCCACATTGTACTCCCCTGAATGTGTATGAATGAACTGATGGAAAAGAGCCCTCAAACCCAGATGTCCAAATGTTTCCTGTGCATGTAAGCATTCTGTAGCTGCAATCAAGTACCAGTTGTTGAATTAATTGTATTTCTGGTGTAACAGCTTATTGTAATTTTGATTAAAATTATGATTTAGAATGTTTCATGTCTTGAATGAATTTGGGCCCAGGGTGGTTGAAGAGTTAAGGACTGAATATTGGTACCTACACAAATCTTCATTAATCATCAGAAATGTGCGTATAATGTGCGTCAATTCAGCAAAATGATATCTCAAACCAAATCTCCTATCACAATATTGATATAATACTAATATATTGCTCAGCTTTAATGTAAAAGAAAATGTTATTTAATCCAGTTATAAATTAAAGATCTGACCTTTTACAATACCATGGCAGGAAATGGTGTCATTGCTCTAAAGGAAGTGAAATAAAGTGTCACACGAAACACTGACCACTAAGATCTGCACTTTGGTTCTATTATTTGTGTCTGTTATGTTCTGCCTTTTCCTTAACATTTGAGAGAGAATATAAATAAGTTATGATTGAAACAGTACCACAGGGTGTACATACAGAGTGTAACCTCTCAATAATGAATAAGAAATGAGAGAACATTACAATCCTTGACATAAAGTTTTACTATGACAATAACTTTCAACTTTCTCACACTATTTCTATATCCAAAGAAAAAATGGTGTACTTATGTATCAGAAAACAACTAATAAGTCCCTCTAACTGAAACAACTGGTCCTTAGACAAGACATAGAGTGAGAGAAACCATACTCGGCCTGTAGATGTCGTCACAACATGATTCAACTAATACCTGTGGGGGAAACTTCTGAAGCAATTGGAGTTAGGACTCAGAGAGACACGAGGAGAGCTGGAGCTTTGATGTCAAACACTGATGGTTTATTTGGAGCTTCGGCCGGAGAATTCACAAGCCACGGTTTGACCACACGGTTGAGATGCCACAATCAATTCTGAAGAACCCTCCTGTAGTTCCAGGGTTTTAACTAGTTCAGAGTGTAATAATCAACATTCTTCAATAGATAGACTAAACAGCTGAGGATACTTAATCACATTTGTTGTCGCTTATTGCTCGGGGTCATCTACACACCCGAGAAGGATGTGTTCCAGGTGTCCCACAACAATAACTATCTCTGACCGAAGTTGCCCGGTCATAAACTGGTAACAACAACAAAATGCTTGGGCAGCCCCTCCTTAAGGGAGATAGCGGCTGAACAAGGTTGGGCATCTGCGTCAGAGGGCAAAAGGTAAACATGTATACAGAATTATTCCCTGACAATACCAACAAAACCTTTAGATACTACTTTAGCCATCTACTTTAGTGTGGTCTTTAAATTATTGTATCTATTTAACTTTCAGTCAAAGCACTAATTATGTTAGTGATGAAGTAGATGATTCAACGTTCAGTTATTTCACTTCTCTCTCACTCTTTAGACTAAGTCACCCTCTATTGGCAACTATTGATATAAGGCAAATGCCCTGAACTGAGAAACTATCTAAGACTTATGACATTGCACTTGTAATAATACACATATATGTTTATATTTTAACCTCATTATGCAGACTGGTAGTAGTAGCCTATTAAGGCAGTAACACCATATGGTTATATTTTATTGATCATAATTTTCTCCTGAAATGTTAACATGTTGGGAACAGAGATTTTACAGAATAATCCACGCACAGCAGTAACGCCTCTGATCGTCAGTAGGGGGAAACCTCACACCGACTGATACTGATAATGAGTCTGGAGGTTTTTTCAATGCAGTAATTAAAGGTAGAGTCTGTGATGAAAATGAAAACAACAAAATGGAAGTTTACCTTGTTTGAATAATGTTTACATCTAGATTACCTTTAGTAAGAATGCATAATGTTTGTTGAATTAGAGAACACATATTGATGCAAATAAGCACAAAACATGTACAGACCTTTATTAACCTTACTTACTTTTATTATCATGAAAGCAATATTTAACTTCATAAAGTACCACAACTGGATTGGATATATAACAACACTAAAAAGACTTTCCATAAGAACGTATTCCAAGCAAACAAGGAAAATAAAAAACGATATATGACATTTTAATCACATGAGAAAAACAACAAACTATCATGCACATGATTCAATCTGAGTTCAATACTAAAATGATATAAATGATCATGATTGTAATTTACAAAGAGTGAAAAAATGCAGGCACCTCAACTTGTACTTGAACTGTGATACAAATGCAAAACAACACTAACAGACCTCAAATAATAACAACTCATACTGAGCTGCTGAACTGTGAACACATTTGCCAGAAGTAATTTTAGAATAACCACAGCAAATTACTTCCACTCCCTTTCTTCACATGCACAAAGATGATGAGAGACGACCTGAGTTGAACTTCAGATGCCTTACATCTCAACCATCACAACAGACTCATCTTGATGTTCCCTCTCTGGACGGTAAGCAGAACCTTCAGCCTTCTTGTAGTTCTTGTTCTTCCAAGCAAAATAGACGGCAATCCCGATTAATGCAAAAACCACCACAGCTGCCCGCACACCACATACGAGCAGGGAGTGATCAGCTGGGATAAAGAGACACAAAAACAACATGTCAAGTTAGTTCTGTGACAGGAGAGTTCATGATTACTATTTAAGAACCGTCTCTGCTGGAGGAAGAAACTGTTTATTGGAGGGTTTTATGGACACATTTATAACACTCTCCTACCCACAGTGGAAGCCTTAGCATGTGTTTGTGGTACAGTATATATGTTTTCATGATAAATCACTTACTCACATAGTTAACAATTCATTTTCTGAGAATCAACCAAGAGATTGACAGAGACATCGTCTTACTTGTACTTGTAAACACTGTTTGGTACTGTTATTTATTAGAAACATCACGTCTATTTTTTTTCTCAGACAAGCTTGTATATAACCGACAATATAATAATAACACACCACTCACCTGTGCAGTTGCTAAAGCCATTGTTGGAGTAGCCTAAATTGCAGGTGGTGCACTCGTAACTCCCCACCAGGTTAGTACACTGAGCAGCGGCACCACAGATATTGGTAAATTCGATGCACTCGTTTACCTCTGAAAGAAGAAGTGAAAAGATATGTTAAACAGTTAAAAACAAAGAGACACAGATCAAACATAATGTCATGCACAGGCTTACCTTGACAGTGTCCATCTTTTGTGAAGTTCACCAGCCCTTCACTGTGTGAGTAGCCTTGATGACAACGACACAAGAAGCTACCATTCGTGTTGAAGCAATCTGCGTGTCCCCGACAAATGCCTGGAGTTTCTTCGCACTCATTCATATCTGGATTTGGTTACAAACACATAAAGCAATGAGATTACAATTAAAGCAATGAATCTCACAGGTCAATACAAAATATGCTTGATTTGTATATGGAAAACATTTCATTTTGATTTTAAGCAGCCTCTGATTAGCTCTTTTTCTGTAGCTCCTCTTTCCATTGTATTTCTTTTTGTTAGCTGATAAAAAAACATTGTCAGTAATAGATGTTAAAAGATTCTTGGATCCTTGCAGTTTTTTTTTTTTCCGTGTGATCTATTACTGACAATGTTTTCTTTGCAATCCACTCTGAATGAGAGCACTGAGCAGTGCCTAAAATGGAAAAACAAGATGAATGTCATACAAAAAAATAACTTTTCCTGTTCAACTCCAGTAAGAGGTTTTGCATTGGAACACCATTTATCTCTGAGAGCTGTTGTATTAACTACAACAATAATGGCAATGGTAGACAAAGGCAAGACAATGACAAGGGATGCTTAACATTTGAGGTAATGGCAGATTATTACCAACACATTTTTGCCCTCTTGCCGTGTTGAAGCCAAGGGAACATTCAGTCAAACATTCCCTTACCATAACCAATACACCAGCAGGGAAAGAGAGAAAGGTCATTTAGTTCCAATGACAAGTAAGACGTGTATAAAGCAGAGCAACCATACTTGTGCACTAATGCCCACTTCAGGTGTTCTTATTAATTATTATTATAAAAGTTGGCTGCAGAAGCCACTACACTGGTGATGATGGTATATTTGAGCAACAATTGTAGCCCTGTGCAGTAGTGGTGTTCCATTTTAAATGTTGCCTCTGCTTGTTGACTGCTTTGCCGCTGATCAAATTGCAACATATTACAAAACTTCCCCAAACTAAAAGTTGTGAATCACATGCAGTTTTGTTGCTGAGCTATTACCGGATTTCCAGTGATGATGCTTTTTACAGCTCACTCAGCCTTCATTACAACTCTTGGTCTTGTTGATACATGGGTCTCCATTGGAGCCCATTGTAGTGGCTCAGTATGTTTATTAATTCACGGGACAACAACTGTGGAGAGTGTTAATGTTTGTGTTTTTATGTATTCCACCTTTTGAACTACATATGTGCGCGACTTATTTTCGTGTGATTGTTTTATTCCTCCTGTTTATCTACACCCATGGTTCTACCCCAGCTTGTCAGATTAAACACACACCACAGTAGACACGTGTCAATCACATTTCCTGACTCATGATTCAGTGGTAAGGCAGAGAACAGCGCCCCCATTCCCTCACATTGTGTAAGCAAAAACTGACCCTCCCTTGTGTTCCCTCCCTCTGTTGTTGGTGGATTTCCCACAGTAATGTCTCTTTAGGAGAAGCAGGCAGTGTTGGACAGTGAGTCTGTGACTGAGCCTTACTTTATGACTTAATAACTGCGGACATATACAAAGAGTGACTCTGTGCTCAGCTTGCAGCTGACATTTATTCACCAGTAGGCACAGTGGTGAATTTGAATAGACGTCTGTAACATAAACTATCCTCTCAGTGGGTCTTTCTTTATTCTTTTTAAGCTGTATGTAGCTAGATTTAGTTTATTATGTTGCTCTTCCTGTTGCATTATCTTATAGGCTGCTAAGAAAGGGGAGGCTATAAATGCAGGCAACACCAGGGTTTCTCTCTATCTCTAACTCTTTCTCTGTCTATTTATCTGTGTATTGAGTCGCATATGAAAGTAACTGCAATTTCCTACAGCCCTAAGGCCTCATTTTACACTCGTCAAAAGTCATGCTGAGTCATTTAAACTGTGTAGTCACATGTTTACAAATCATTATGTGAAAATGAAGGGGATTTCTGCTTCTGCCCACCTTTTGTAAAGACACTACTGGGTTAAAATACTTCTAATGGCGTTAATAACTTGCTGCTCTGTTACTATAATTGTTCATGTAGTACCAATAAAACAAACCGGTATCATGTATGTAGTATCATGTGAATGTAGACATACATGATGATTGCCGCTGCTGTTTTTAAGGGGATTAATCATGAAATAGTCAACAGTAGTATCTAGTAGTTGAGTCTTATATTGTCTTCAAACTTGATTGACATTGTAAACTTGTTCTGATTGTAAAACTCCACAATGTAAATTACTATATTAAATAATATTGGAAAAACCTGCATTTTTTGATTTTGTAGGTAATAAACAGCAAGTTGTAAACACATTTGAAATGAACGCCTTATGAAGTTGTTATGGTTAACTTGTTTTTTATCTAGCAGACGCAGAGCAACCTTAACTTTCAGTTACATTTGTGTTTCCGAAACTTAATAACGTCAAAAAGAAACTATCCTAATAGCTCTATTTTGGGTCTTCTGGTGGTAATGCTGCTTGCTTCTGCATGAAACAAGGTGGATGAGAATGGTTAAAAAACCAAAGCCACACATTAGTGGGACAGAAACCAAAACACTACGTTTTAAGAAGCTAAACTACTCTGTGAAGCGAAGGGTACACGCAGTGTTGGGTCACTACACACAGCCCTTTTAATGTTACAACTTTGTTTATTGTTTATTTCGTCTCTTTTTTCATTGACAAGTTATTTCAATTCAAAATATGATTTGAGAGAGTTTGTAACAAAAATAAACAAATAACATAAGAGCGTACAAACAGAACACGTTGGCTATTGGATAGTGCAAAGGCAAATAGATCAACTGATAAACAATGAGGTAACGGTTTAATATCTGTTTATTATCAACAGTATATATTATGTATCATTTCTTCATTTTTACAGTTATTGTTGGTGGTGATATATCGCAACACCCCTAATATTATATTTATATATATATATATAAGTCCTACTGTACATAGCACATGTGTGTTAATAATAACACGGTCAACATATAGAATGATTTATGACGTCTCCTGAAAGACAGAATTAAATAAAGTAGTATTTTTTACACCACTCACCTGTGCAGTTGCTAAAGCCATTGTTGGAGTAGCCTAAGTTGCAGGTGGTGCACTCGTAACTCCCCACCAGGTTAGTACACTGAGCAGCGGCACCACAGATATTGGTAAATTCGATGCACTCGTTTACCTCTGAAAGAAGAAGTGAAAAGATATGTTAAACAGTTAAAAACAAAGAGACACAGATCAAACATAATGTCATGCACAGGCTTACCTTGACAGTGTCGATCTTTTGTGAAGTTCACCAGCCCTTCACTGTGTGAGTAGCCTTGATGACAACGACACAAGAAGCTACCATTCGTGTTGAAGCAATCTGCGTGTTCCCGACAAATGCCTGGAGTTTCTTCGCACTCATTCATATCTGGATTTGGTTACAAACACATAAAGCAATGAGATTACAATTAAAGCAATGAATCTCACAGGTCAATACAAAATATGCTTGATTTGTATATGGAAAACATTTCATTTTGATTTTAAGCAGCCTCTGATTAGCTCTTTTTCTGTAGCTCCTCTTTCCATTGTATTTCTTTTTGTTAGCTGATAAAAAAACATTGTCAGTAATAGATGTTAAAAGATTCTTGGATCCTTGCAGTTTTTTTTTTTTCCGTGTGATCTATTACTGACAATGTTTTCTTTGCAATCCACTCTGAATGAGAGCACTGAGCAGTGCCTAAAATGGAAAAACAAGATGAATGTCATACAAAAAAATAACTTTTCCTGTTTAACTCCAGTAAGAGGTTTTGCATTGGAACACCATTTATCTCTGAGAGCTGTTGTATTAACTACAACAATAATGGCAATGGTAGACAAAGGCAAGACAATGACAAGGGATGCTTAACATTTGAGGTAATGGCAGATTATTACCAACACATTTTTGCCCTCTTGCCGTGTTGAAGCCAAGGGAACATTCAGTCAAACATTCCCTTACCATAACCAATACACCAGCAGGGAAAGAGAGAAAGGTCATTTAGTTCCAATGACAAGTAAGACGTTTATAAAGCAGAGCAACCATACTTGTGCACTAATGCCCACTTCAGGTGTTCTTATTAATTATTATTATAAAAGTTGGCTGCAGAAGCCACTACACTGGTGATGATGGTATATTTGAGCAACAATTGTAGCCCTGTGCAGTAGTGGTGTTCCATTTTAAATGTTGCCTCTGCTTGTTGACTGCTTTGCCGCTGATCAAATTGCAACATATTACAAAACTTCCCCAAACTAAAAGTTGTGAATCACATGCAGTTTTGTTGCTGAGCTATTACCGGATTTCCAGTGATGATGCTTTTTACAGCTCACTCAGCCTTCATTACAACTCTTGGTCTTGTTGATACATGGGTCTCCATTGGAGCCCATTGTAGTGGCTCAGTATGTTTATTAATTCACGGGACAACAACTGTGGAGAGTGTTAATGTTTGTGTTTTTATGTATTCCACCTTTTGAACTACATATGTGCGCGACTTATTTTCGTGTGATTGTTTTATTCCTCCTGTTTATCTACACCCATGGTTCTACCCCAGCTTGTCAGATTAAACACACACCACAGTAGACACGTGTCAATCACATTTCCTGACTCATGATTCAGTGGTAAGGCAGAGAACAGCGCCCCCATTCCCTCACATTGTGTAAGCAAAAACTGACCCTCCCTTGTGTTCCCTCCCTCTGTTGTTGGTGGATTTCCCACAGTAATGTCTCTTTAGGAGAAGCAGGCAGCGTTGGACAGTGAGTCTGTGACTGAGCCTTACTTTATGACTTAATAACTGCGGACATATACAAAGAGTGACTCTGTGCTCAGCTTGCAGCTGACATTTATTCACCAGTAGGCACAGTGGTGAATTTGAATAGACGTCTGTAACATAAACTATCCTCTCAGTGGGTCTTTCTTTATTCTTTTTAAGCTGTATGTAGCTAGATTTAGTTTATTATGTTGCTCTTCCTGTTGCATTATCTTATAGGCTGCTAAGAAAGGGGAGGCTATAAATGCAGGCAACACCAGGGTTTCTCTCTATCTCTAACTCTTTCTCTGTCTATTTATCTGTGTATTGAGTCGCATATGAAAGTAACTGCAATTTCCTACAGCCCTAAGGCCTCATTTTACACTCGTCAAAAGTCATGCTGAGTCATTTAAACTGTGTAGTCACATGTTTACAAATCATTATGTGAAAATGAAGGGGATTTCTGCTTCTGCCCACCTTTTGTAAAGACACTACTGGGTTAAAATACTTCTAATGGCGTTAATAACTTGCTGCTCTGTTACTATAATTGTTCATGTAGTACCAATAAAACAAACCGGTATCATGTATGTAGTATCATGTGAATGTAGACATACATGATGATTGCCGCTGCTGTTTTTAAGGGGATTAATCATGAAATAGTCAACAGTAGTATCTAGTAGTTGAGTCTTATATTGTCTTCAAACTTGATTGACATTGTAAACTTGTTCTGATTGTAAAACTCCACAATGTAAATTACTATATTAAATAATATTGGAAAAACCTGCATTCTTTGATTTTGTAGGTAATAAACAGCAAGTTGTAAACACATTTGAAATGAACGCCTTATGAAGTTGTTATGGTTAACTTGTTTTTTATCTAGCAGACGCAGAGCAACCTTAACTTTCAGTTACATTTGTCTTTCCGAAACTTAATAACGTCAAAAAGAAACTATCCTAATAGCTCTATTTTTGGTCTTCTGGTGGTAATGCTGCTTGCTTCTGCATGAAACAAGGTGGATGAGAATGGTTAAAAAACCAAAGCCACACATTAGTGGGACAGAAACCAAAACACTACGTTTTAAGAAGCTAAACTACTCTGTGAAGCTAAGGGTACACGCAGTGTTGGGTCACTACACACAGCCCTTTTAATGTTACAACTTTGTTTATTGTTTATTTCGTCTCTTTTTTCATTGACAAGTTATTTCAATTCAAAATATGATTTGAGAGAGTTTGTAACAAAAATAAACAAATAACATAAGAGCGTACAAACAGAACACGTTGGCTATTGGATAGTGCAAAGGCAAATAGATCAACTGATAAACAATGAGGTAACGGTTTAATATCTGTTTATTATCAACAGTATATATTATGTATCATTTCTTCATTTTTACAGTTATTGTTGGTGGTGATATATCGCAACACCCCTAATATTATATATATATATATATATATATATATATATAAGTCCTACTGTACATAGCACATGTGTGTTAATAATAACACGGTCAACATATAGAATGATTTATGACGTCTCCTGAAAGACAGAATTAAATAAAGTAGTATTTTTTACACCACTCACCTGTGCAGTGGCTAAAGCCATTGTTGGAGTAGCCTAAGTTGCAGGTGGTGCACTCGTAACTCCCCACCAGGTTAGTACACTGAGCAGCGGCACCACAGATATTGGTAAATTCGATGCACTCGTTTACCTCTGAAAGAAGAAGTGAAAAGATATGTTAAACAGTTAAAAACAAAGAGACACAGATCAAACATAATGTCATGCACAGGCTTACCTTGACAGTGTCCATCTTTTGTGAAGTTCACCAGCCCTTCACTCTGTGAGTAGCCTTGATGACAACGACACAAGAAGCTACCATTCGTGTTGAAGCAATCTGCGTGTCCCCGACAAATGCCTGGAGTTTCTTCGCACTCATTCCTATCTGGATTTGGTTACAAACACATAAAGCAATGAGATTACAATTAAAGCAATGAATCTCACAGGTCAATACAAAATATGCTTGATTTGTATATGGAAAACATTTCATTTTGATTTTAAGCAGCCTCTGATTAGCTCTTTTTCTGTAGCTCCTCTTTCCATTGTATTTCTTTTTGTTAGCTGATAAAAAAACATTGTCAGTAATAGATGTTAAAAGATTCTTGGATCCTTGCAGTTTTTTTTTTTCCGTGTGATCTATTACTGACAATGTTTTCTTTGCAATCCACTCTGAATGAGAGCACTGAGCAGTGCCTAAAATGGAAAAACAAGATGAATGTCATACAAAAAAATAACTTTTCCTGTTTAACTCCAGTAAGAGGTTTTGCATTGGAACACCATTTATCTCTGAGAGCTGTTGTATTAACTACAACAATAATGGCAATGGTAGACAAAGGCAAGACAATGACAAGGGATGCTTAACATTTGAGGTAATGGCAGATTATTACCAACACATTTTTGCCCTCTTGCCGTGTTGAAGCCAAGGGAACATTCAGTCAAACATTCCCTCACCATAACCAATACACCTGCAGGGAAAGAGAGAAAGGTCATTTAGTTCCAATGACAAGTAAGACGTTTATAAAGCAGAGCAACCATACTTGTGCACTAATGCCCACTTCAGGTGTTCTTATTAATTATTATTATAAAAGTTGGCTGCAGAAGCCACTACACTGGTGATGATGCTATATTTGAGCAACAATTGTAGCCCTGTGCAGTAGTGGTGTTCCATTTTAAATGTTGCCTCTGCCTTTTAGACCGCTTTGCCGCTGATCAAATTGCAACATATTACAAAACTTCCCCAAACTAAAAGTTGTGAATCACATGCAGTTTTGTTGCTGAGCTATTACCGGATTTCCAGTGATGATGCTTGCTTCTGCATGAAACAAGGTGGATGAGAATGGTTAAAAAACCAAAGCCACACATTAGTGGGACAGAAACCAAAACACTACGTTTTAAGAAGCTAAACTACTCTGTGAAGCGAAGGGTACACGCAGTGTTGGGTCACTACACACAGCCCTTTTAATGTTACAACTTTGTTTATTGTTTATTTCGTCTCTTTTTTCATTGACAAGTTATTTCAATTCAAAATATGATTTGAGAGAGTTTGTAACAAAATTAAACAAATAACATAAGAGCGTACAAACAGAACACGTTGGCTATTGGATAGTGCAAAGGCAAATAGATCAACTGATAAACAATGAGGTAACGGTTTAATATCTGTTTATTATCAACAGTATATATTATGTATCATTTCTTCATTTTTACAGTTATTGTTGGTGGTGGTATATCGCAACACCCCTAATATTATATTTATATATATATATATATATATATATATATATATATATATATATATATAAGTCCTACTGTACATAGCACATGTGTGTTAATAATAACACGGTCAACATATAGAATGATTTATGACGTCTCCTGAAAGACAGAATTAAATAAAGTAGTATTTTTTAATTGGTACTGTGTAACTTGTACGTAAAAAATATGCTGTTTGGTGGTAAGCCTCTACAACATCTGCCTGACACAGATGTACTGTATAAACCAGAAATGTCCCCATCCTGTCAGGATTTGTGGCATACTCAAACAGGCTTATATCCTGCTGTGATTCATGTGCCTTCAGACCTCTGCATGCTGCTTCAACTCTGGGTTGGTTTTACTCTGTCTGTGGAGCAGACGTCCAGAGACCGTTTCTCACCACACAGCAGCTACTGTGACTCCCATCCATACATGACATCTGCACACAGCTGGAGGGCTGCGCTCTGCTTCCTGTCTTAAAGGGTTAACGTTACTGATGCTGCCCATGTGGCCTTAAAATCATTTTTTCTTTCAATTTCACACCTTCTGCTATCATATTCACATGTTGTGACCGCTGTTACAGGATAAAAGTCACCATATAAGTTGTTGGACCTCATTTAAAGTGAGAAGCAAGGTTAATATACTAATAATGAAATACATGTATTTCCACATGTTTCCATAGCCACCACATAATAATGAATATCATTGTGTATGACTGAAAAAACAAGTGGACACACATCAACTGAAGTGTTACAACATTTCCAAACATCCCCATACTTTTGGTTTCTTCTTTCCTTGCCTCAACTATCACACACCCACCCAGTCACACACCGACACACACATTGTGCTCTCATTGATAGACTTACCGAGAATAAGGAGCTCCTTCCCAGACCCCATGTGCAAGGCAAACCAGCAGATTACTGTATCAGAACTGTGAATTAGTTGTAAATCATTTAGGTCCAGTTAAAATCCTGTAATAAAAGTTTAGATCCTGACAAAGTCCATGGTCCGTAAAATCCAGCAGGAATGAAAAACAAAAAGATCAATCCTTTCGGTAGAGGATAATTGTATGGCAGGAAAATAACAGTGAACCTTCACCAGCTTTCTTCCTCTCAGAGTCAGACCCTCAGTCTCTGAGCACGCCTCGCTCTCTCCCTGATCCCCCCCCTTTCTCTCTCTCTCTCTCTCTTTCCCTCTCTCTCACTTGTCTGTGTGGCCTTGTCTCTGTCACTTCAGTCTTTCTAACTCTTTCCTTTCTCTTTGCATATCTTTCCTTGTGAACACATTTCTTACACTGGCACCGTATCACATTGCTTGTACAAACCCCCCCCTCTGCCTACGCCGTCTTTCACATTTCACTTTACGCTCGGTAACACTTTACAATAAGGTACACACAATGTGCTTAGTTACTGCTTAGTTACTGAGGAACTACTAGATAGTTAATGGTTAGTTAAAGAGTAGTTCCTCAGGGACTGCGATTGAGGAACTGATGGTTAGTTACTGGTAAACAGACTGGGGGGTACTGTATTAATGAATCATTTGTTAATGGTTACTTAATGAGTAGTTCCTCAGTGACTGCGATGGATGGTTAGTTAGTTACTGGTAAACAGACTGGGGGGTACTGTATTAATGAATCATTTGTTAATGGTTACTTAATGAGGAGTTCCTGAGTTAACTAATGGTTAGTTACTGGTAAACAGACTGGGGGGTACTGTATTAATGAATCATTCGTTAATGGTTACTTAATGAGTAGTTCCTCAGTGAACTAATGGTTAGTTACTGGTAAACAGACTGGGGGGTACTGTATTAATGAATCATTCGTTAATGGTTACTTAATGAGGAGTTCCTGGGAGACTTTGATTGAAGCAATGGTCCGCTGCAGCAGGGCACTTTTAAACCTGCCATCTTCGGCTGGCTTGGGTCCCACACTGGATCAACTGGTGGAGGTGGATCCGACTCACATTTTACTGCTTAAGTCATCATTATTTACCTTACCATTACTTAGGCCGTTTGGGTACGGTAAACTCAAGGAACGCAAACAAAAACAGTAGTTACCCATTACCTAATGATTACCTTACCGTTACTAAAACAGTAGTTACTGTTTAACATTAAGCAGTATGTGTCCCCTCAAGTAAAGTAATGCATCAAAAACAGTAGTTACCCATTACCTAATGCTTACTTTACCATTCATTAAGCAGTATGTGTCCCCTCAAGTAAAGTAATGCATCAAAAACAGTATTACCCATTACCTAATGCTTACTTTACCATTCATTAAGCAGTATGTGTCCCCTCAAGTAAAGTAATGCATCAAAAACAGTAGTTACCCATTAACCCTAATGCTTACTTTACCATTACTAAAACAGTAGTTACCCATTAACTAATGATTACCTCACCATTATTTAAGCAGTTTAACAAACAAACAAACCCTATGCACTCAAGTTTACATTTTTATTTAAACAACAATCCAAAGGACACTAATAACAAAAACGAGGTTGCTTTCAGAACTTGTGAAAGCGGCGTATGTCATGCAGCAATCTGCCTAAGGGACCATCTTTGTGTTTATTTGCCAGCCAATGTGTCCACTCGATCAAAGCAAGATGACTCTTCAGAGTCTTCACTGTGCGGTTTCCTCGCAGTCTCCAGACCTGTGACTTGTAAGTTGACCAAGCCCGCTCAATGTTTTGGGTGTGGGCTCCTGTGTCTGGGTTCACAAATGAACGGCTGTGGTTCACAGAGAAATGGACAAAGCCACTTTCTGCGATTGCAGTGATGTATGCCCTCCACATGTCCGTTATCACCGTGGTCCCTTGGCGAACGTATTTTGTGACCAGAGGAATTAAGTGGCGCCTTGATCTTTGTTTCACTAGCCTCAGGATAGGTCTTCTCCTTGTTCCTCTGATGCCCAGCATACCAAAGACCCATTTTCTCCTCCTCCACGTAGGACCGAATCTTCTCCTACCATACTGTAATAAAGCAGTGAAAAAGGACAACAAAATTATATAAAAATAAACATCAGTAATTTCAATTGATAAACAAAGTCAAATGTGTTTGTTATTTGCGTTCTTTTACAATTTAAAAATATTCACTTCCTTTCTCAAAAAAGAAGAGAAAAATATTAAAATGTAGTGGTACAAACAGAAAAGGCTGTTTAATTTTATTAAGTTAAAGTTTGCTTATTTTGCTGCAAGAAACATGAAAAGGTAAGATAGATATTGGAATTAGATGATATATAAATAGATTATACACTTTTAAAATGTTAGTAATAAAATGTAAGAATATGGATTTATTTCCTTATTGATTAATGATCTGATTGGATGAGATACTTCTTAGCTTCTAAATTCTTTTGTTCTGTTATTTGACTGTGTATACACTGTGGAGCTGGCTCTCTCTAATGTATACTCTGTCTTGGAAGCCTAAGCACGCCAGTCATAAGGGTGTGAATGACACAATTATAAAATTACATTACTTTGCTCAGTCATTTGTTAATCTCTGACTTTAAAAGATATGTTATTATTTCACCTTGAAAAACAAAGTTTTTAGTTTTAGTGAGGCCAAAGGCTAAGGCTCTGTAGTTTATACACACCTTCCTTTTGTGGTAGAAGTTGCTTTCGTCCAGCATGACAAATTCGTTTGGTCCTCCAAGTCTCTGCTTTCCCCTCCTTTCTCTCCTCCTGATTGCACTCTTGCAGACCTTCCTCAACTTCTGGCTAATTTTTGACAGCGTGCGACTGCTTCCTGCCACGCCATCCTGCAGCATGTCAATTTGCCTTAGCTGCAGTCCCTGGGAAAATCTGTTAAAGATCAATATAAAATTACTAAATATGAACAAAAACATATGAAGACGAACGCATTCAGCACCAGTGGCTAATGTATTAATTATATAATTCACATTAGACATTTGTTATTACTCAAAATGAAACAGAATATTTTAATGTTGCTAATTCATTTTATCTATCAAGTTTCCCTATATCAGAGCATCTACGCATGTATTTTTAAGCTATTAGAATAATCACACATTTAAACATTCTGAACCCATTTTTTTGTTGAGGAACATTTTGAATGCAGGAATTTTACTGTAACAGAGTATTCGTACACTCTGTACAAGATCTGAGTACTTCTACTCAAGTGCAATATCTGAGTACTTCTGTTTTACTCAAGTACAATATCTGAGTACTTCTACTTTTACTCAAGTACAATATCTGAGTACTTTTACTAAAGTACCCGATCTGAGTACTTCTACTTTTAATCAAGTACAAGATCTATACTTATACCACCTCTGTTTATAGCCTATGAAAAAATTAGAAAACGAAGGCTAAAGCTAATGTTAGCAGATAGTGACAATGTATCCTAGTTAGCTAGCTCAACGATTCCTTAAATAATATTGCGACAGAAACATTTTTTTGTTCACATCACGCTCTGCTACTCCAACAGGGAGCTCTGCTCTGAACACTCGAACGGTAAGGCGATATGGGTCCGTTCTTATTGTGCATCCATGGGTAAAGGTAAAACCTTTATATATACAGTCTATGGGTAAAACGCATGTAGTACTGAACACGTAACATGAACGTGCCGGGCGGCGCGGTCCCGTGGGTTAGATGCGCGTTCATAATGCCGAGGGAAATAACTCTCGAATATTGTCATCAGAGTCCGGCGCAGTTTGTTTGTAGCCTTTATTTAACCAGGTGAAAAATCAACTATCTCTTTTTCAAGGGATACCTGCAGTTCCTGGGGGCTTGGTGTGAAAGCGACGCCAATGTGCCCCGCCACACCTCCAAGCCGCCTGCGTTGTGAATTGCCAAATAACTAGCATTTAGTCCGCCAGCTCAATGCTAACATATAATGGATAACGGAATTGACGCGCTAACTGAAATTAGCATTTAGATATCGGCAATGTTAAACAACAGTCAACATGCTTAAAATAAACGTAATACTTACAGGCATTAATTTGCTGTGCTCTGAGGAAATGACTGATATTATTGATGAATTAATATTACCTGTAAATGTATTTCATCCAGCTGAACAAGGATAATTTGCTCCTCTCAAACAGGGACAAACACATCACTGACTTCTTCGTCGTTTTCCCTCGGTGTTTTTTACGTCGGCACTTCCTACAAAAGACAAATCGTAAATTCCTAGTCCTTTTTTCCTGATAAAGAACTTATCTTTGTAACATTACATATCAGTAAACAGAGGAAGTCATCGTTAAAACCCGTGCTAAAAATGTAAGACTTACCACTGCAGTCCGTCGACGTTTGAGTGTTTCTCCAGTTTCCTCCTCTTTTTGCAGAGTTTGCATTTCATTTTTCCTTGAAGCAATTCCATTTTCATTAAAAGTCTGTTTGGTGTGCAGTGTCATGATAACCTAAAACCATAGACTACTGCGGCGTTACTACTGCGTTACTGCGGCCCGTCCACAAACCCTAACGGTCGGTCCGGTCCGTTACGGACCGTCCACACAGCAGCGTTAAAAAATCTTGTAATGCTTCTGGCCATTCACTTTGAATGGGGTGACGTCACTTTGCCTCACTTTTCGCCGAACTGCATTGTGGGCAGCAGAGCGGAGATTTTCAGGATTTTCAGGATTCAAAGTTGAGCAATGTTCAACTTTTGAAGCTGAGGTGGAAGCGTCAGCCAATCAAATCCCATGTATGCAAATCTGACAGTTCAAGCGCTAGCCAATCAAACCGCGTGTATGCTGGGAGAGACATACCGCAGGTCATTTCCTCATATTCCAAAAAATGGAGGAGAAATTAGCGGTAGGGAATCACCCGGTGCTTTATGACCAGTCCCTATTTACCTACCGGGATATAAACCGGAGGAGCCAGGCATGGAGGGAGGTGGCAGAGACAGTGGTAGGTTTTCGCCTGTTTGGGGAGTTTATATCCAGTTTACTTCGGGCTTTTTTGCTTCGTATGTCGGGGGCGGGAGATTCATGTGATTGGTTGTTGGTGCCTTGCTCGCAAAAAATCCCCAAGCTTCAGATACGCCCACCTCCAAGATTTTTTAACGCTGCTGTGTGGAGGGGCCATTACACCCAGCGTAGTTCAAGATGTGCTGCCGCTGCCGGGCCAGACCGGAAGTTGAAGCACAGCGAACTCCGCCGCGGAGCGCACTAGCGCCCTAGCACCCTGATCCTCATTTCTTGTTCACACGATTCAAACCAATAGTTTTGATGTTTTGAATCAGGTATTTCATCTTCCTTGTTAAATTGACAAAGCACAGCTTCTGTATCTTCACTGATATACAATTAAAATATTAAAACCGTAATAAAGTGTTAATGCGCTGCAAAATCCAGTTAATTGAAGCATTACAGCGCAGGCCTTTGTCAGATGGTATATTACGCTGTTTTTTCTGTTTCGAATAGTTCTCTCTTTTTTCACCATACGTGTGTTTGCATCCCTGAATATAAGTAGGCCTATAATGTTAAACAGAACATGCTGTGATGTCGCTCTGTTCAGAGTGACACCAGTGTTTCCAAACAACTCCATCTCTGTTGGTCTCTGCACGCTTACATTAACCTGCAGTGTCAGATTTTTCAAAAAAAACAGGGAGAGCAGCTTCTCCAAACTGTTCCATTTAAAGGCTGCTGAGACATGAGGATGCCAGGCTAAAACTTGGCAATATTGATGCGTTATAAATTAGAAACGGAGCAATCTCGATATAGCGTTAAATCCACATTGTGGATCGTCTTATCAGTTATCTCTATTAAACATGATTGGATAAAAGTAGAGCTGATTGCCCAAACCTAACTTCTGTATATAAAGGTACACACCCCAAACACAATAACTAACATTTAAACATTACTTTGAGCAAAGCTACACGACTAGTAATACCTTTACACTACACCAATTCAGTACACAATTTTGTATGTAAGGATTCCACTACCACTATATAACACTAGTACAAGAATATTATCAATACTAATAAACCCATATCCAAACTGATTTCTGCACTACAGACATCATTAGGATAGGCAACAACAAAGTACTGTTGTTAAATAGTTAAATATTTGTCTTTTTTTCTGTTTCAGTCCTGACCCCAGAAGACGCCATAACCCGCTACAAGCGTGTTCTTGAGGCGGTGAACAAGGGCAACAATAAAACGGCGGCTTACAGAGCGGTAGGAGTGGACCGCAAAACCATTGCCGACACTGCAGGAATTGCAGAACTGCATGCTGTGAACCCGGGTATCTTCCAAGATATCCGGGGAACACTGAAGAAGGGGGAAACCCTTCTCCGTTTCTCTGAGATGTGTAAGTCTGCCATAAAGGACCAACATTTAGAGGGGAAGGTCCAGGACTTAAAGACGAATGGAGGACTATTATCCATTAATCCAAAGGGGAAGTGAGGAAGGAATGGATGTTTTTTTGCTTTGCACTTGTTTTTAGTTTTTTTTATAAAAAGTCGTTTTTATTTACATTTTTTTTTTTTTTATGTTCATCCTTGTTTCAATAAAAATGTAAAACTTCAGTGGCTGTAGATCCGTCATTGTCATCAACAGTGTTTGTTTGTTTGTTTGTTTGTTTGTTAAACTGCTTAACTAATGGTAAGATAATGGTGAGGTAATCATTAGTTAATGGGTAACTACTGTTTTAGTAATGGTAAAGTAAGCATTAGGTAATGGGTAACTACTGTTTTTGATGCATTACTTTACTTGAGGGGACACATACTGCTTAAGGAATGGTAAAGTAAGCATTAGGTAATGGGTTACTACTGTTTTAGTAATGGTAAAGTAAGCATTAGGTAATGGGTAACTACTGTTTTTGATGCATTACTTTACTTGAGGGGACACATACTGCTTAAGGAATGGTAAAGTAAGCATTAGGTAATGGGTAACTACTGTTTTAGTAACGGTAAGGTAATCATTAGGTAATGGGTAACTACTGTTTTTGTTTGCGTTCCTTGAGTTTAACGTACCCAAACGGCCTAAGTAATGGTAAGGTAAATAATGATGACTTAAGCAGTAAAACGTGAGTCGGATCCACCTCCACCAGTTGATCCAGTGTGGGACCCAAGCCAGCCGAAGATGGTAGGTTTAAAAGTGCCCTGCTGCAGCGGACCATTGCTTCAATCAAAGTCTCCCAGGAACTCCTCATTAAGTAACCATTACGAATGATTCATTAATACAGTACCCCCAGTCTGTTTACCAGTAACTAACCATTAGTTCACTGAGGAACTACTCATTAAGTAACCATTACGAATGATTCATTAATACAGTAGCCTACCCCCAGTCTGTTTACCAGTAACTAACTAACCATCCATCGCAGTCACTGAGGTACTACTCATTAAGTAACCATTAACGAATGATTCGTTAATGCAGTACCCCCCAGTCTGTTTACCAGTAACTAACCATCAGTTCCTCAATCGCAGTCCCTGAGGAACTACTCATTAACTAACCATTAACTATTTAGTAGTTCCTCAGTAACTAAGCAGTAACTAAGCACATTTTGTTGTAAAGTGTTACCGTGCAGCCCTTCACCCAAATCTAGTGAAAAAGTCCTTCTGCCTGTTCTCAACCCCCCAGACAGAGAGTAAACAGGCTGATGACGGATGCAGAATGACCTCTATTAAATGAGACCCTACAAAGAACCACAATGTTCAAAGAAAACGGGGGGGTATCAGTCCAAGACGTTATCACTCAGTTATCTAATGACATAAAGCTCTAAGCTAAAGGATAAAACACAATGAAGTATATTTAATCACGACATAAAGATAAAGCTTCACAATGATTCAACAAGAGAAGAAAAGAAAGTAATAATACAAAATATTTGAGGAGACCTTGATTTTAGTGTTTGGTTACTTTGGTTTGGCGAGAGCTAGGTGAGTGTAACTTCATGGAAAGAAAAACTCTCAGAAACTTGAACTGTTACGCAACCATCCCCCTTGGTTACTTTTGCATCCGATAAGCACCATGCAGTTTACAGTGAGAACTCTGACGTTGATGTCTTAGTAATTGCAAACAATGCTACAAAACGGGCTTCTTATTTCTTGTATGCCATTTAGTTGGCTAAAAATTGTCTAAAGGTTTTATCCGCCGTAGCGAGCCAGCTAATAGAGCTAATTAAGCTACATTTTAACAAAGGTCTCCAGCAGACTTGCTTTGAACTTCAAATGTTGTATAACAATTAGGGCTGTCAAGTTAACGCGTTAATAACGCGTTAACGCAAAAAAAAATTAACGCCACTAATTATTTTAACGCGATTAACGCATGTGTATTTTTTGTCCTCGGCCGACACGTAGTTTCAGAGCGCATCGAGTTTAAAATACCATCTACAAGCTGATGCTGACAGCCCCGCTCCTGCCGCCCGCTTGTGGCAGACCACACTTCCACGCTCACCGGCAGGCCCGGACTGGCCATCGGGAGGACCGGGAGGGTGTGTGTATGTGTGGCGCGACTCGCGAGCGAGGCACACCTTACGTGTTGTTGTTGTTGTTAGCATCTGGTGCTAGCTAGCTGCGCTAATGGAGCTGTTTCAATGAAAACAGAGGAGCGACATTTCGCCGACAACTGCGCCGAGCACTTGACTTTATGCAGGTAGCCAGACAGTGGGACATTGTATGAAAAGTCAGCACACTCAGCACGGATAGTGCGCGCAACATGATTGCAGCGTCCAGGCAGCTCCCGTTCGAGCATATATACCATGAGCTGCACATAGCGCCAACGATCCATCACAGTGTCTCCACACACACACACACACACACACACACACACACACACACACACACACACACACACACACACACACACACACACACACACACACACACACACACACACACAGTGTTAACCAGATGCATCTGCTTTTAGTAAGCCTTTTGTTTACTGGAGATGCTGAGGGGACTTGAACTTGCATTCTCTCATCCTCTTCCTGCCTATACATATGCGGATGATTTGTCTGTCTCCATGTGTCTGCTCATTTGTCTCCCAATGTCTGCTACGCTGTCTGAACGAAAATGATGAGAAACGATGTCAGAAAGTCAAGAGGATGCTTAGGAAAAACCAAGATAGAGCAACAATGACTGAAGGGAGGAAAATAACTCATCACTTTTCTCTCCCTGTGAACGAGCTGAGACTACGTCATTTCCTTGATGTGGAAATTACTCACAGAAATGAAAGAGAGTGTTTGACCACTTTCTTCTTATCCACCATCACTGGTACACATGCACTGATAACTTATCTTTAATTATCATGTGTGCCACACGCTTATGAGTTTGACATAAATGCATGTGTTAGATGTTGTTTGCTGCACAAAGACCATGACTTGGTATTAAATGAAAATAAACATTTACAGAGTGATAACACGTGTTGCTTCTGCCTAAGGCATAACATGTTTGTAAACAGCTGCTTTCACTAACTGTTAGTTTAGGGTTAACGTCATAGTTCACAACAGCATATCTCTCGACTGAATGTAAGGAACCCCAGCATGCTATCAGCAACAACTCTGCTTCTGTCCTACTCTTTATTACATTTTGGGAAGTTTACACTCAACCCCAGTCGAAGAAGAAGTCAACATAGTGTGTGTTCAGGCACAGTGGGTTATACAAGTCACCCGTAATGTTGGCAGCGCTAGGGGATGAACAAACTCATCGTAGATATTTACGTACAAAATAACAACATATATGTGAGTTTTGCCTTAATTTTCTGTATGTGGTCATCTTTGCATTGTTATTAGGGCTGTCAGTCGATTAAAATATTTAATCGCGATTAATCGCATGATTGTCCATAGTTAATCGCGATAAATCGCAAATTAATCGCACATTTTTTATCTGTTCTAAATGTACCTTAGAGGGATATTTTTCAAGTTTTGAATACTCTTATCAACATATGAGTGGACAAATATGCTTTATATGTTTCTTTATTATCATTTGAACAATGACAAATATTCTCATGAATATTAAACACAACCTCTGAACATTACAAATATTCGCCTCAATTCAACCTGGAACCTCTCTCATACAATAATACAATACTGTGTGTGTGTGTGTGTGTGTGTGTGTGTGTGTGTGTGTGTGTGTGTGTGTGTGTGTGTGTGTGTGTGTGTGTGTGTGTGTGTGTGTGTGTGTGTGTGTGTGTGTGTGGGTGTGTGTATGTGTGTGTGTGTGTGTGTGTGTGTGTGTGTGTGTGTGTTACGTATATCGATCTGCCGTCTGTTTACGTCTGTCTCAGCAACTGCCAGGCTGTTAAAAGTAACTGCAACTTCATATCTAACTCTACGACTATATGCTTTGGTGTTTCCATATGGAAAGATCGAGTAACTGTGTGCGTGTGTTTGTGTGTAGTATGTGTTCATGCCGGCAGCCAATGAGCATTAATCCCACATGCATAAAATAGACGTCAGCCCATTGCGACTATCCGTCACCCAAATTGAGAAAGAGTATGGGGAAAATGTAATCTGTCAGAGGGAGAATGTTATTTATAAGACTCACAAGTAGCAGCGATCATTAGACCGGTGTGAGAACATGTGGTTAAGCCCCGCTGGAGTGGTTGTAAACTTTATGAGTGTATGACATTATTGAACTTGATGAAAATAGCTGAACTAAACTGCTTCCGTGGCCCCCTTTCCATACTGACATTACATAGTATGTATGTAAGAAGACAAAAAGACGCTCTAGTGCTATTATGCTCGTTGAAGAAAACGGACAAAACGGAAAACACACTTCATAGCCTCTTTGATAAACTTTACATACCATCACGGGTCCACATTTCTAGCTATGAAAAAAAGAAGCTTTCAGGCACATGTTTCTTGTTTTATCTTTCATCACTTTAATCAGCATTACAACCCACAAAACCAAAGTCATGATTGAAGGGAAGTTATCGTGTATTTACATGGCAACAGTGACTTTTAGCTACTAATCTGTAAACACATGCAGACAGGGTTGCATTGAAATAACTTTGTGTTTTAGTAACATACCTATATTACTTGTGGGGGAAACTTCTGTAGCAATGGAGAGTCAGGACTCAGAGAGACACGAGGAGAGCTGGAGCTTTGTGTGAGGATTTACAGTATCTCCCTCCTTCTTCTCTTCTTTGTTTTATGTTTGTTATGTTCGTTCTGTCTGTCTGTGTGTCTGTCTCCCTGGCTGGGTGTGGCTGACCCACTTCTGATTCCCGCCAACTCACCTTCGCAGCTGCTGCTCATCATCCTGATTACACTACTCACCTTCACCTGCTTATATGCCCGGTCCTCTCATCCAGTATTCACCAGTTCGTCGTTTCACCTCGCTGGTAATTCGACTTGGTACATGTAGTTTATGGTAAAACTAACTCTCTGTGTTCCTGCCGAATCTAACCTTGTGTTCTCCGTCAGAATCCATCTGCCTACTCCTCTGCCTGCCACATCCAGCCACGTACCTCTCGTCTGAGTATCTCCGTGCTTCCACGCACACCGGCTCCAACCTGTCAACTATCGCCAGCTCTGGATCAGCGGCTTTCCTCGCCAGTGTACCTTCGTGCTTCCACGCACACCAGCTCCTTCCTGTCGACTCTCACCAGCTCTGGTCCCCCGGCTCTCCTCGCCAGAGTATCTCCGTGCATATCCGCACCACCTCAGTTAACAAACCCTGGCTTTGGGTTTATTGGATATTTAACCCCTCGTCTGACTCTATATAAGGTTTTTGGTTAATAAACCTTTTTCTACCTCAAAAGCTCTGTTTCATCGTCCTGTGTTCAGCATTGTGAGTTCACTCCTGTAGCTACCGGTGAGCTTAACAGTACGAACTGGTCACTATGAGCTCCGCTGACGCCGGATCGGATCCCGCCTCAGTCCAGCACGCCATTTCCCATCAGGGAAATCTTCTGGGCCATCATGAGCAGATGATTCGAGCCTTAGTGGAGAGCAATCAATCCATGGCTCTAAACGTCTCAAACCTTGCTGCTCAGGTCTCTGCTTTGACGTCTTCTGGTACACTTCCTGCCTCCTCCTATCCACCTGTGGATTCCACTCCATGCCGGGACTTCCCCATTGCCGATCCTGAGCCTTTCCACGGAGAGGTGGAGAAATGCAGAGGATTTCTCTTTCAATGCAATAAGGTATTTCGCCAGCGCCCCGTGTCTTTTTCCTCTGATGGAACTAAGATTAACTATATGTTGAGTTTGCTTCGTGGAAGAGCTTTAACCTGGGCCGAAGCATTGAGTTCTTCTGTGGATTACAATACACTTTCCTTTGGAGTTTTTTCGGATCATTTTTCCTCTGTTTTTGATCATCCTGAACACTCTGGCTCAGCTGCTAATCGTCTGTTGAATCTGCAACAAGGAACTCGAACCATTGCAGATTATTCCATCGAGTTTCGCACACTGGCGGCAGAAGCCCGATGGGACGAGGCGGCTTTAAGGGCTGTGTTTGTTAGGGGATTGAGGGATCAACTGAAGGATGAGCTGGCTGCAAGAGAGGAGCCTGCTGACCTCCAATCCTTAATCTCCTGGGTTTCTCGTCTCGACAGCCGGCTGCGGGAGCGCCGTGCGGAGCGCACGCAGCGTCCTCCTTTTGCTTTGCCTTATCAGCCAAACAGTTCTCCCAGGTTTGCTCCCTCTGTGTCCGGACCATCTGGCTTCACCTCACCAACCCGCGTGCCCACTTCTGCTATGGTGGAACCTATGCAGTTGGGACGCACTGGATTATCCCCTGAGGAGCGCCTTCGACGTATTAGGTGTGGAGAATGCCTGTACTGTGGAAAGGGTGGCCATATCCTCTCTGGCTGTCCTGTTCGCCCAAACGCAAGGGCTCGTCAGTGAAGTTGGGGGTCCTGACGAGTTCGCTTCCTACACCTATTGTAGCCCCAATTTTGAGCCGTTTTTTGATTCCTGCTAGACTTTGTTTCAACGCTCAGACATTGCCCCTTTCTGCTCTCATTGACTCTGGAGCTGAGGATAGCTTTGTGGACGGTGAACTAGCCAAACAGCTGGGGTTACATTTGGAAGCTCTAACAGAACCTCTGACAGCATATGCTTTAAATGGGAAAAGCATTTCTAAGGTTACACAGCAGACACAACCGTTAACCTTGTTTATTTCTGGTAATCACAGAGAGGAGATTCAACTGAAGGTTATTTCCTCACCAGCAACCCCTTTGGTTCTTGGATACCCATGGCTTCGCACCCACAATCCACATATTGATTGGGCCGGAGGAAGAATCATGGAATGGAGCCAGTCGTGCCACCTTCACTGTTTACAGTCTGCTGTGCCTCCCGTCCCTGTCGAACCTAAGTCTGCTCCTTGTGTCTCTGCTGAAGTTGACTTGTCTGGTGTTCCTGAAGTTTATCACAGCCTGAGTGGGGTCTTCAACAAGGAGAAAGCTCTCTCTCTCCCTCCTCATCGTCCCTATGATTGTCCCATCAATCTGCTGCCTGGAGCTCCTTTACCCACCAGCAGGCTTTATAATCTGTCTCGGCCTGAAAGAGAGTCCATGGAGAGATACATCGGTGACTCTCTTGCTTCTGGGATAATTCGTCCTTCTTCCTCTCCTCTGGGTGCTGGGTTTTTCTTCGTGGACAAAAAGGATAAGTCTCTCCGACCCTGTATTGACTTTCGTGGGCTAAATAACATTACAGTTAAAAACAAGTACCCACTTCCCCTGATAAACTCAGCCTTTGAACCTCTCCAAGGTGCCACCATCTTCTCCAAGCTCGACCTCAGGAATGCCTACCACCTTGTTCGAATTCGCCAAGGAGATGAGTGGAAGACAGCTTTCAACACCCCCCTTGGTCACTTCGAATATCTTGTCATGCCCTTTGGACTCTCTAATGCCCCCGCTGTTTTCCAGGCCCTGGTTAACGATGTCCTACGAGACTTCCTTAACCGATTCGTGTTCGTTTACATTGACGACATCTTGATTTTTTCCACGAGTCTGGAGGAACATCAGGACCACGTCAGTCAGGTGCTGCAAAGGCTGCTTGAGAACAAGCTGTTCGTCAAGGCTGAGAAGTGCGAGTTTCACCAGGAGCGGGTCAGCTTCCTGGGATATATCATCAGGCAGGGCAAGTTGGAGGCTGATCCAGGAAAGATCCTAGCTGTCTCCGAGTGGCCAGTCCCCACTACTAGGAAGGAGCTGCAGAGGTTCCTGGGTTTTGCTAACTTCTATCGCCGGTTCATCAGGAACTATAGCAAGGTAGCAGCTCCACTCTCCAGTCTCACTTCTGTCAAGATCAAGTTTACCTGGACTACTGATGCTAACAAGGCATTTCTTCTCCTCAAATCCTTGTTCACATCTGCCCCCATACTCATCCAGCCGGACTCAAGCAAGCAGTTTGTGGTGGAGGTAGATGCATCTGACATCGGGGTTGGCGCTGTTTTGTCTCAGACGGCAGGGCCAGACAATAAGCTTCACCCATGTGCTTTCTTCTCTCGCCGTCTTTCCCCAGCTGAGAGAAATTATGATGTGGGCAACAGAGAGCTGCTGGCAGTGAAGATGGCGTTGGAGGAGTGGCGACACTGGCTCGAGGGCAGCGAGCAGCCATTCCTGGTTTGGACTGACCACAAGAACCTGGAGTACATTCAGTCGGCTAAACGGCTAAACTCCCGACAGGCCAGGTGGGCCCTCTTCTTTGGTCGTTTCAACTTCTCTCTAACTTATCGTCCTGGTTCCAAGAATACTAAACCCGACGCCCTGTCCAGGTCGTTTTTGTCTGAGGGACCAGTCACGTCTTTTGACTCTATTCTTCCCCTGAGCTGTGTTGTGGGTGGCCTCACCTGGGAGATCAGTAACTCCATCCAGGAGGCGCTATTGGAGCAACCGGACCCTGGTTGTGGCCCGCCAAACCGTCAGTTTGTCCCCAACTCTGTCCGTTCTCAAGTCCTGCAGTGGGTCCACAGCTCCCTTTTCGCTAATCATCCTGGTGCCAACCGCACACTCTCTCTTCTCCGGAGACATTTCTGGTGGCCAACAGTTGACAAGGACACTAAGGAGTTTGTTTCAGCCTGCACTACATGTGCTAGGAGCAAGGCCTCTCATCAGAGACCTGCAGGATTGCTCCAGCCCCTTCCTATCCCAAGTCGACCTTGGTCTCATATTGCACTAGATTTTGTCACCGGCCTACCTCCCTCACAAGGAAACACAACTATTCTAACAGTTGTAGACCGTTTCTCCAAATGTGCCCATTTTGTAGCTCTGCCCAAGCTTCCCTCAGCCCTGGAGACCGGTCAACTTCTCACCCAGCATGTTTTCCGCCTGCATGGAATCCCGGCTGACATCGTCTCCGACCGTGGACCTCAGTTCATCTCTCTGGTTTGGAAGAATTTCTGTCATTCACTTGGTGCATCGGTCAGTCTAACTTCTGGTTATCATCCCCAGTCAAACGGTCAAACTGAAAGGGCCAATCAAGACCTGGAATCTACTCTCCGCTGTGTTGCCAATCGCAATCAATCTACCTGGAGCTCCCTTCTACCCTGGGTGGAGTATTCCTTTAATTCACTCACGTCTTCTGCAACTGCTCTCTCTCCTTTTGAAGCCTCCTTAGGGTACCAACCTCCCCTGTTTCCTGAGGAGGAGAGTGAGTTGGCAGTTCCTTCTGTCCAGCATCACATTCAACGGTGCCGTAAGATTTGGAGGGACACTCGCTCAGAACTCCTCCGGACTTCTACCAGGAATCAACGGTCAGCTAACCGTCACAGACATGCCGCTCCCCATTACACCCCTGGACAATCAGTTTGGTTGTCTTCCAAAAATATCTCACTCCTCACCGAGTCAAAGAAACTGTCCCCTCGGTTCCTTGGGCCTTTCCTCATTGAGCGCATTATTAACCCCTCTGCTGTCCGCTTGAGACTCCCCAGATCCATGAAGGTTCATCCAACCTTTCATGTTTCCCAGATCAAGCCAGTCCACACTAGTGACCTGTGCCCTCCAACCATTCCCCCTCCTCCCCCCCGAGTCATCGATGATCATCCTGCCTACACTGTGCATCGGCTTATGGATGTCAGACGCCGGGGCAGGGGCTTTCAGTACCTGGTTGATTGGGAGGGTTACAACCTGGAGGAACGTTGCTGGGTGCCTCGGTCACGCATCATGGACCCTGTCATGGTGAGGGAGTTCCACAGAGCACACCCTGACAAGCCTGGTGGTCGCCAGGAGGCTCCCGTGGAGAGGGGGGTACTGTGAGGATTTACAGTATCTCCCTCCTTCTTCTCTTCTTTGTTTTATGTTTGTTATGTTCGTTCTGTCTGTCTGTGTGTCTGTCTCCCTGGCTGGGTGTGGCTGACCCACTTCTGATTCCCGCCAACTCACCTTCGCAGCTGCTGCTCATCATCCTGATTACACTACTCACCTTCACCTGCTTATATGCCCGGTCCTCTCATCCAGTATTCACCAGTTCGTCGTTTCACCTCGCTGGTAATTCGACTTGGTACATGTAGTTTATGGTAAAACTAACTCTCTGTGTTCCTGCCGAATCTAACCTTGTGTTCTCCGTCAGAATCCATCTGCCTACTCCTCTGCCTGCCACATCCAGCCACGTACCTCTCGTCTGAGTATCTCCGTGCTTCCACGCACACCGGCTCCAACCTGTCAACTATCGCCAGCTCTGGATCAGCGGCTTTCCTCGCCAGTGTACCTTCGTGCTTCCACGCACACCAGCTCCTTCCTGTCGACTCTCACCAGCTCTGGTCCCCCGGCTCTCCTCGCCAGAGTATCTCCGTGCATATCCGCACCACCTCAGTTAACAAACCCTGGCTTTGGGTTTATTGGATATTTAACCCCTCGTCTGACTCTATATAAGGTTTTTGGTTAATAAACCTTTTTCTACCTCAAAAGCTCTGTTTCATCGTCCTGTGTTCAGCATTGTGAGTTCACTCCTGTAGCTACCGGTGAGCTTAACACTTTGATGGCAAACACTGATGGTTTATTTGGAGTTACGGCCGGAGAACTGACAAGACAGGTTGTGTGTCACGAGTTGACACAGCGGTTGCCAAACCAATTCTGAAGAACTCTTTCTGTAGCTCGAGGTTTTAACTAGTTCGGAGTGTAATAATCAACATTCTTTATCAGCAAGACTAAAATATGGACCCTGAATCTAACTAGAGCTCTCTTCCATAGAAAATAATGTGCGTCAGGGAACCTACGTCCCTGAACAGTAAACTACCTCATGGCGGCTTGTGCTCTGTCATAGACTGGCAACAACAATGCGCCCAAGCTGCCCCTCCTTAAGAGAGATAGCAGCAATACCCAAGGCCATAGACCTATGCCATGGGAAAAGAGACAGAAAAGAGAGAAAACTATGAACTGGGTTGAAGGTTGAATACCTAAGCAAATTATTCCCTAACATTACTGACATATAATTCCTCAGATATGCTGATCTGCGTGGATTGTGAAACAGGCGATTTGGTTGAAACCAAACTCATAAGCATAAACATTCCTAAGCTAAATGAATTATAATTTAGAGTTGCTGATAAAGTTGAATCTAGAAGCTGTGCTCTGTTACAGCCAGGTCTGTTTTCCTCTGTCAAATCTGAAGGAATACAGACACAAGTTTGAAAGATACTTCAAGTTGAATTCTGAACCATCAAAGAGAGCAGTATTTGTTATCATCCCTCTTGAAAGACTTTGCCTGGGGTCCTGGGAAAGTTTGAATGGATCCTCAAGGGGTCTTCATTACATGAAATATGTATTTATCGTTGATAAGTACCAATACTTGCCCAGTCAAATAAAAGTCTTGCAATACCCCAGCTGCCCACAAATTGAGTTTGTCTTTGAAGTGATGGCATGGTATTTAAAAGATGCTTCACGTTACATATTGTAGTGGAAAGTTTCTGTATAATATTACAAATGTGGAATAAGACTTTATAATTCTGTCAGATGTCTAAATGTCAGTGCCCAGAACCGCTGGCACACACTGTTAAAAAGGATATTTCCATATGGAACCAGAGTCAATGGATCATAATCACACAGTTGCTGTTTACATCCCGAGCCTCAGTCGGCACAGACAAAGCCAAGAGCTTTTGGCTGGATTTCTCCAAACCTGGCATCAAAATGTTTTCCACCAGTCCATAAGGACACTTAAAACTGCAGATCAGATGACTGGAGAGATGAACGTTCTCTGTTGCCCTTAGCTGCCACATCCTCCATCCTCCTCCTCTCGCCTCCTTTTTAAACACCTCTCTTTTCTTTGTCTTTTGACATCACATAGTCGGTCTCGTGTGTTCAACCTATTTGTATTTTTACAAACTCCTAACTAACAGTAATACGTTTTCATAAAACAAAAACCAACATCATGAAATTAGAGGAAGGTAACCAAAAACAGTAGATTCAAAGTTATGGGTAGCAGATAGCAACTAATAGCTGACAGGAAAGCAGTTCAGAAAGGACTCAGCATCACTCATGTTTCTTTATCTGATTCATAGTGTAAATAGTCAGCTTTAAGAATGTTTTTATATGTCATTATTATAAACGGTTGGTCGCTGCAAAAACCTTATTGTAATTAATCATATCCCAAAAATAGCGAGGACAAAAATTGTAAAGAAAACAACGAATTACTTCAACTCTCATTTTATTTTTGTATCTACTGTTGTTTTATCAAAATATAACATAAATAAGAAAAATGACCGTCCAGCTTACTTTTGATGGAAGTCTGTGATATTGGTTGTTATTCTGAAACTTGCCCTCTCCTTGAGCAGAACCTGATTTTTATATATATTTTTTTCTTTATATCATCACCAACACCAAGTTTATTTTCCCATTGCAGCACACACTTCTTTCTTTAGAACAAATGTATGTTGCTTTGAGCAAATACAAGTACTAAACCAATCGATGTAGTGTACATGTTGTACCAAAGCCGCTGTGTCTGTGGCTTCAGATCAGTCTGCGGGCCTCCACAGCTCTGCTCTGCTTTTATAGTGCGTATTTTTAACCAGAAGTGCTGCTTACACTTTCTTCATTGCTCGAGTGGTTTCATTCTGACGCTACAAACACCAGTGACACATTGTCAGGAGGCAAGGTAAACCCACATACATAATAGTGGTTGAAACATATTATGCGCCTTCAATCCGTCATGGTGTCAAAAGACTTCCAGGTGACAGATTGTGCAATGCACGAAGAACAGCGCGGTAGTGAAAGCGTTGGTGCACTACACGTGTGATAAAGATGGCCTATTATTTGAGTTTCCTGTGAAGAGGAGATGGACGTGATCACAAGACTTACCCGACACTGGTTTGTATTTATGGTGCTCGGCAACAAGCAACAGCATCTCTACAGAAAGATTCATCTGGCTGTGTTTTAATGTCAACAACCGCTACTAGATGCTACTGACAACAGGGCTGTTATTATGTGTTTTCCCAAACTACAGCCACCCTATTATTAAATCTGTTAAACAAATATGATCATATCAAATGGCTTCAAGAGGATCAAAATGAATTTACAAAATACATCAAACTTAGAAAAACATCTGTGTTTCATTGTGCGCTGTCGGCTGAAGTCCATCTGTGGTGCATGCTGGGAAAGAGGAAGTGTTGGTCCCCTTCTCGTGAATACGATGTCTCAGGAAAGTACTTAAATATGGCACAAATCTCTAAGACTCAAGGGTGAACAGATTTAGACTTTGGTGGTCAGAGGTCAAGGTCACAGATATGTCTAATAGGATTAAATGATGATTAACATTTCAGGGGAGATCGATATGAACTTCAACTGCCCGGTTGGCACAAGCATACAACCTCAAGCTGTCATTTTGGTTTGAAGCCAGCAGAGATGGGGTCGTTACTAAAAAAAAGTAATATATTACATATTACATATTACTTTAAAAAAAAGTAATATATTACACTACTTCGTTACTCTCTACATAAAGTAACTCGTTACTTTACTCGTTACTTTACTCGTTACTTTACTCGCAGGGCCGGCCCGCCCCTCCCTACAGGCAGATCACGCAGACTGCTAAAGTTTCAAATGTTCTCTTTAGTTCAGTTTCCATTGTCGCATAAGACTGATCCAGATAGCTCTGACCATGGCTGTCCTCTGTCTCCTGCTATCTGTATTTTGCGCAGTATATCTCTGAACGATGCGATGGTGATTCCACTGTGCAAATGGGCAACATTACCTCTACTATGAAGGATGCTACAAGCCTGTCCATCTCTGCTTTGGTTACCGGTCCTCCAAATTCTAATTTGTGCTGCTTCAGAGTCGGTGGCGGCGCACTCACAACATCCTCACTCTGGGTTCGGGGGTCCTTAGCTATTAGCTTCACCTTAGCATGTGTTCTTTGCAGGTGTTTGTTGAGGTTTGACGTGGTGTTTGCAGCAGTGGATAACAGCTTCTGGCCTGGACACAGTTTGCACCTCACCGTCACATTCCTGTCTATTCTTCGGACAAACTCAAAATAATGGGCATACCTCCACCCCTCGAAAGTTATCGCTGACTCAGCCATGTTTATGCAGCACTGCACGTGGAGATGTGGACGCGCAAGTCGCGCAGATTACGTACATATAAACCTGCGGCGGAAACCCCTCTTGTCTGTCAGTGTGATTATGACTGATTTGATAAAAGTAACGAAGTAACGCGTGTCGGGGCAATGTTAGTAACTGTAGTGTGATTACTGAATTATAAAAGTAACGCGTTACACTACTCCGTTACCGACAAAAGTAATATTATTACCCAACTCTGGAAGCAAGTAGTGACCATTGGACGAGATTATGAAGTGACCAGGGAAGAGCAAGGCCAGTAGGGTCAGATACCTTTAGCAAAGAAAGTTATAAATTATAAGCTAACGCTAGCTAGCTTGTGTCATGGCACAGAAATGAATCGAATGATCGAATAAAATGTGACAGTTGACTCGGGCGGCTGTGGCTCAGTGGATAGAGTGCTGGACTTCGAATCAGGGGGGTAGCAAGTTCGAGTCCCACTGCAGTCAGCATGTCGTTGTGTCCCTGGGCAAGACACTTCACCCCAAATTACTCCTGTGGCGATTGTCCACAGTATTGATTGTATGTAAGTCGCTTTGGATAAAAGCATCTAACAAATGACATGTAATGTAATAATTCAAATGACAGATCAGTGGCGTTGTTCTTAACTGACTTCATTTTAAACATTTTTTCTCCTCGTCTATTAAAATGAAGAGCCCTTAGTAAGTAAAATGTGTCTGTTGAATATTATCACAAAGCTACCGCAGATGAATAACATTGATAAATACATCGTTATTTGTATGTTGCGTTCTGCGCTGAAAGCCACAGAGAAAAAGGAAACACTTGATGTAGAAATAAGCTGTTGGTGTTAAAAGATAACACTGCGCATACTAGGATTCTCGGAAGTTGTTCAGTTTCTTATCAACCCTTACTTTGTTCTTGTAAAAGTAAGAGTGCAACATCCTATTTTAAAAGGTTCGACATCTTACAGTATCAAGAAACACTGAACAACACACACACACTCTAGTTACAGGCATTTCTGAGGCAAGTTATTAAACTGTATGCCATCTACATCGAATAAATTACAAACAAGAACAATTCCCCAATTTTACTGCACATAAGAGTAAGCAGCACTACAGTACACAACTGACACTTTCATTTCACTGTTAGGCTGTTTCACCATGATGCAACATGGGTAATACCTCACAGCCAATTTTGTCGGACTGACCATGCATCATCTGAGAAAAAAGCAGAAGAGCTTACAAGGAAACTAATATGTGGTTGCTTCAGACTGCCGTGACATTTCTCTGCAAACTTATCTCATTACAAGCGAGCCAAAGGAAGATAACACCGTCACATTTAGAGATAGCTCCCCCAACGCACCTAACCTACACTACCAACACAAGCATGCTCAGCTTTTCTATGAAACAGTTACTACATATACCTGGCAAGGTTTCAAAAATGAACACACAGCTCGATAAGATGTAATGTAATTATTTATTGATGACAAATGTTCTTTCTTCCTTCGAGAAAGACAGTTTTTCAGCAAAAATGAGCAGTCATTGCCATCATTTGTGCAAATGAGGAAGTGGTTATTCAGAGCAGTGTGCTTTTCTGCCACTTATTGCAGGGTTAACTAAGTGCATTGTAAAGGCAAAATTATATTAGCATTATTTTAAATTTACAGTGGCTCAACAATGTATTAAAAAAGTGAACATCCTCATGAATTAGAAACAAGCATAAACATAACGCAAAGATGATTGTAATGTTATCTAAAACAACAATTAAAATGCTTTTGAAATCAAACAAGGAATTTTAAATAAACCACAAAAGCATAACAATAATAATAATATCTATGAATGAAAATAAAAATTGTATTTACATTAAAAGAACCCGCATCCTATTAATGTATTTCAACTTTAAACAGGCTTCTGGCGGAGGTCCCTACTAGACTGTACAAGAGAAACACATCACAGCAAAATGTTGACCTGTATCTTGTCCTCATTAGGTGTATAATTTATTTATTCTGAAGAAATAAAGGAATATCATTATTAATATTAAAAGTATTATTATTGCAGGATCTTTATTTTAATACAATAGAAACAGAAATCAATGATATGAAGCGATAGGGAGCAAATAGATTTACAGAGTCAAAGTGCATTAAAAAGTGTAACTGTGCTCTGCTGTGACCCTGTTGCCGTTCTGATGACAGGACGAGGAGGATCTGGACAAAGAGACCCTTCACCTGCCTTTAACGGTGCAGTCTTTGTCAAATGACTGAACTCTGGGAATCACCTGCCTCTTCGCACCTTGGCGTACACACATTCCTCTCCTGCGGGATCAGCAGTCGGCCGAGGTCGCTCTGAGAACTTGACCTGGCCGTACTCCACCTCCGGCTCGGCCCTCTGCTGGACCTGCCGCCCCGACCGCTGCTTGATCTTGACAACAGCATAGGTCAACTCCTGTTCATCTTCATCTGCAGAGTGAATACATAAACAACACAATGATGTTAAAGGTCACCTATTATGCAAAATCCACTTTTTCATGTCTTTTATACATAAACGTGTGTCCCCTCTGTGTAAAGAGACTCTGAAAGCTTCAGGAAAAAAGATTCTCTCTCTTTTTATATAAAAACCTGTCTGATCAGATGTTTGCCACTTTATCATGTCATAACAATGTTTTGGCTTGTGTAACCATTAGCCAATAACCAACCAAGGTAACACCCGCCCACCTTATCACCTGGGCGTGGGGAGTGGCTCCTTATTTTCATCTAAAGTAACAGACAGAGAATCAGCACTTTTGAAACAGGGCTGAAACAGAGGGGTTTATGGGATGCTACAATGATCAGTTTGGTATTTGGAGCCAAACACTTATAATATATTGATGAAAAACAGTATAATAGGGGACCTTTAAACTAAGTGTTGCAATGGTGGAAAGTAGTTTACCTAAGTATCAATTTGAGGTTTTTTTTCTCCATATCACTTTCTGCTTATACCTCACTACAATAGCAATATTCCCCATGGCTAACAACAGTAAGTTCCTGCTGTGAAACAAATGCATGAGTAATGTTACGACCCCTCCCTCTCTGCTCAGTGTGTCTGCTGCTCTCTGGTCGTTAATCAACAGTGGGGACACCTGTCTATAAAGTCAGTAGGGGCTCGGACTGGGAGCCGTAGGGTCGCTGGTTCAGGTCCCCGAACAGACTTCAAATATGGAGTGTGGACTGGTACTTGGAGGGGTCCCAGTCCACCTCCTGGGCTCTGCCGCGGTGCCCTTGAGCAAGGCACCGGACCCCCCACTCCCCATTGCTCCCCGGGCGCTGTACAATAGCTGCCCACTGCTCCTACTACTAGGATGGGTAAAAAAGACCACATTTCACTGTGTGTGCTGTGTAGCTACATGTATGTGTGACCAATAAAGAGGGTTTCATCCTCCAATTCTATGTATCTATTCTATCTATTGTCTCTCTGTTCCATGAGCCATCCAGGCCAAGTTTGGTTTTTACCTCGCCCGCTACACACACTTTACACTCACCCTTACATGTTGTCACTTTAAAGGGGACCTATCATGTAAAATGCACTTTTGTACGTCTTTTATACATGAATATGTGTCCCCGGTGTTCCAGGGAACTCACCAAGTGTCAGAAAACACAACCCTCTCTATTTTCCTCCATACCCAAATCTCTAAAAAAGGGGCTGCAACGGATCTGATACAGACTGATCCAGATTTGAACACTTCTATGACGTCACAGAAGTGGCGCTACGGCTATTGGGCCAACTCTCCACCTATCAGGGGAATGTGGGGTTGGGCCACGGCCGGCCATTGCTGCTCGAAAGCGCTGGAGACGCTGTAGTACATATGCCATGCCTGTAAGTGGCGCTGTAGTCTGCCACAAAAGCAGCTTGGCTTTTTTTCTCCCTCCCCGAGGCAAGCGTTTGCTCCCGCTGCTTTAATTCAATGCAATCCCTCCCCGTCGAGGCAAGCACTGTAATTCTCTCCGGTTAGTCCACCAGCAGATAACAAACACCCACCTCTCCGCCTCTTCCAAGGAACGAGGGGACCGTGCGGCAGAGTTTCAGTTTCAGTTTCTTTCGCCGGTCAAGATGTCCGTTAAAGTTTAAATCTTCCGGACAAAATTTGAAAAGTGCCGGTCAAAGGTCTTCTTTGTTATTTATTGAGCTTTAAAACAAATGAATAACGACTCTATAGGCCTATAATAATATAATAAAACCATAGACTGTATATATAAATAAAACACGGAGGACGGAAATATTTTTTTCTCCCCCTCTTGACTTGATCAGAGCACGTCTCCCCTCTCCTGCAGGGGGGCGTGGTCTCACAGAATCAGCCCCGTAGACAGCAAACAGCACATAGAGCGAAATGAGGCATGGCTAAAATGCATGATCTGTTTGGTATTTTGAAAACAGAAACGTAGAAATATACCTTATATAGGTATGGCCCTACAATATATAATTTAAATATAGCATGATAGGTCCACTTTAATAAATGCAGGGCTAACCACTTGTGTCCCCTCTTGTTGCACTCCTTGAGCCGGTTTGTGACAGTAATATTGATGTTATGGTATAATAGTATGTCAGTCACAGGGGACATGTTTCTGCATTGAGTACTTTTACCTTTTAATACTTTAAGTAAACTTTCCTGATTATACTTACGTCGGTTCACTAAAGTAAAGGATGTAATACTTCCAACACTACAGGGTGTTTGTACAGTTGGTTGTTAAAAAGATTGTTTATTTTTTGTTATTTACCTACCAATATGTGTATGTTTTTCTCGTCAAGTTTCCAAAGTGGTCTCAATCTTATTATCTTGTTCTCGGGCAAGAAACAAATAACTTGTATTGCCAAAAATGTCAAACTGTTTGTTGCATCTGTAAATACAGAAATAAACTGTGAATGCAGCGATGTGTAAGAAAAAAGGAAGTTGTGTTCTGTACCTGTAGGCTGGTTGCTTGGTTTTTTTCTCTGAGCACAGACGACAGCCACCCCGACCACCAACAGAAGAACCAGTGCAGAGAGAACACCGCCCATTATTTGCCAGTTTCTTGTTTCTACAACGAGACACAAGATATTTAAATATCAGGCAATCACTACAGGTGTTTTATGGAGACACACAAACAAAAAACGGGGGAATTACTTTAATAATCCATTGTCGCAGTGTTAGTTGTCACTTACTAATGTACCATGGCTCATCTCCAGAGAGGGAGGTCACAGTTTGATTCCAGGATGTGATGTTAGTGCGGGGGTTAATTGACACTGTACTCTCCTTACCCACAGTGGAGGATGCTGGGATGGTGGTGGTAGGAGGTGTTGTTGTTGGTTCAATGCACAGCGTATTGTTGGCTGCAAACACCCACTGTGATATCTGTGTCCCATTTGAGGAGCAGTTAATGAATACTGTGGGAAAGAATCAGATACATGACTGATATGCAGTTAATCATCCATGTCTTATTCATCAAACTGTTTTCCACTCATCTTCTCACCACAGTTAGAGATCTCCTCTTTATCGTTGCTACTGACGTTATTCTTGACTGAGCAGGCCACTGCTCCTGAGACGTGTTGTCTCAGAGTGATGCTGTTAGTCTCAGTATTTACAGAGAGGAGCTCAGTGTCTGTCAGTGAGCGTCCATCCAGAGTCCAGCTGTACTGAGGACTGTCCCCTCCCCCAGAGGAGCAGGAGACCCTCTTCTCTCCCTGGGACAGACACTCAGAGGCCAGCCGGACAGAGGACACAGGAGCTGAAGGAAACACACTCTGGTGACTTTTCATATTCACACAATCTTAGTCATTTTATGCAGTTTTTAGTACAGAACAGACAGATATATGTAGAGTTTAGATATACAAACTTTTTATGTGTGTCTATCCATTTGACTTCCCAGTAGATACAACAATATATTTACCTTGAATGGTCAGTCGTAGAGCGCGATTCTCTATGATATTTATGCCGTCACTGATTTCAAAATTATATTCATCACTGTCATTCCTGCTGAGGTTGTTCACCCTAAATGTTCCATCACTGAGATTAAATAAGGATCTGCTTTTTATGGCATTATTAAAAAAAATAGATAAAAAGATAAATCTTATTGTTTATCACATTAAGTATTAGTGTTGTTATATCTCTCACAGGCTCCGCCCTCTACTGGACTCTATGGGTACTACCTTATCATGCAAGCATTCACCTACTGAGATTTCTATAGACGTAGCTGGCCCCGGGGCGGGCCTACCTGAATGTGTGCGCATCTCACTTCCGTATAAAAGGAGGCCTCGCCTCCTGACCACCATCCTTTACTCTTCAGCGAGCGGAGGTGATAGCCTAGCACTGAGTCCGAGACGTACAATTGGGAGAAAGGAAGTAGAAAGAGAGTATTTTTGTGAAAACAGCAAAAAGAAAGGGGTTTTTATTCCATGTTCTTCCTGGTTTCCAAGAAGACAGGGGAATTCAGACCTATTCTAGATTTGCGCAGCCTGAATCTTCACATTTGCCGCAGGAAATTTCGCATGTTAACTATCAAACAGTTAATGGGGCTAGTGCAGCCGGGCGATTGGTTCACCACCATCGACCTGAAAGACGCATACTTTCATGTGGAGATTGTGCCAGAGCACAGGAAGTATCTGCGTTTTGCCTTTCAAGGGATAGCCTACGAGTACAACAGACTCCCGTTCGGCTACTCCCTATCCCCACGCACATTCAGCAAATGTGTGGCCACAGCGCTTCAACCGCTGCGCGCCCAGGGCATGAGAGTTTTCTTTTACATAGACGACCTCATAGTCATGGCTGGGTCCCGGGAACAGGCAATGTTTTGCACAGCACAATTGATCACACACCTAACCAAATTAGGCTTTGCAACAATTGGGAAAAGAGCACCCCCATACCTCACCAACAGGCGTTGTATTTGGGAGTGGTGCTCAATGCAGACGCGCTGCGTGCCACCCTGTCAGAGAGCAGGCGTGCGTCCCTTCTCAGGGCGGTGCACAGGCTGCGACAGGGGGCAACAGTGACAGGTTTAACTGTCATGCAGACTCTGGGTCTCATGGCGGCTGCTCACGTTGTGGTCCCGTTGGGGTTACTGCATATGCGCCGCCTGCAGAGGTGGTTTTCCAGTCTGCGTTTGGATCCCAAGAGGCACAAACGGCGGCTGGTGACCATCCCCCCCTCAGTGGAGGGCAACCTCCGGTTCTGGGGGTCTCCCGGGCGCCTCCGGAGGGGGTCTCCACTGGGGCGGGTAACCTCCTACATCACAGTGTTCACGGACGCATCCAGAACAGGATGGGGAGGGACCTGCCTGAAGAGGGCTATAGGTGGGCGCTGGTCTCTAACAGAAACACGGCACAGCAACCTCCTAGAGCTACGGGCGGTAGTGTTAGTCCTCCGACATTTCATGCCCCTAATTCAAGGGAGACATGTATTGGTCAGGAGCGACAACAGCACCACAGTGGCTTATATCAACAGGCAGGGCGGAGTCCGCTCCGCCGCCTTGTTGGCCACAGCGGAGAGGCTGTGGTTATGGGCATCAGAGATGGTATTATCTCTGAGAGCCCTCCTCATGTCGAGGGGCGGCCCCCTGCCAGGCGAATGGACGCTTCACCCAGAGGTGGTGAAGCAGATCTGGGCCCAGTTCGGGAGAGCGGAAGTGGATCTGTTCGCCAGCCGGCGCAACAGCCACTGTGCCCTGTGGTTTTCCATGGCCCTGAGCGACGACCCGCCTTTGGGGGTGGACGCGTTTGCACACGAGCCATGGCCAAGGAAGCTGCTATACGCCTTTCCACCGCTGCGTCTCATTCTCCCTCTCCTGGGGAGAGTGAGGCGAGAACGTCTGGCAGTCATTCTGGTGGCACCGGATCGCGTCGGGGCTCCGTGGTACTCAGAAATGACACAGATGTTTTATTTCTAGAGAAACTATGGAGCAGAGAGTTCTCTTCCAGCCAGAGGTGATTTGTTGTACAGAGTTATTGCAGTGGGCAGGAATGTTTTCCAGTATCTGTCCTTGTGACAGGGGAGCTGCAGCAGTCTGTTGGAGAAGGAGCTCCGTTGACTGTCCAGCTGCAGGTGAAGAGGATGGGTGGGGTTATCCATGATGGACAACAGCCTGTTCAGTGTCCTCCTCTCCACCACAGCTTCAAAGGGTTCCAGCTTGATGCCGATGACTGACCCAGCTTTCCTGATCAGTTTATTGATCCTGCAGGTGTCACCGGCTCTGATGCTGCCCCCCCAGCAGACCGCAGCAAAGAAGAGTGCACTAGCCACAACAGACTGATAGAAGATCTCCAGCATCTTACTGCATACGTTGAAGGATCTCAGCTTCCTCAGAAAATAGAGTCTGCTCATCCCCTTCTTGTACACAGCGTCAGTGTTGATCCTCCAGTTCAGCCCATTGTCTAAGTGCACTCCCAGGTACTTGTAGACCTCCACAACTGCCACATCCTCTCCCAGAATGCACAGGGTGGGCCAGCCCTGGGCGATCCCCCAGTTCTGGGGGGCGATGTCTCGAGAGGCAGGTGCAATCGGGGCGTTACCCACTCTGGGCCGTCCTCTTCAGGCTTGGCTCCTGAGAGGGACAGGCTGAGACAGGGTGGATTGTCTGACAGCGTTATTCAGTCTATCCAGGCAGCTAGAGCAGAATCCACCACAGCCTGTTACAGGCCAAAGTGGCTGAGATTCCAGCATTGGTGTGAGTAGCGGGGAATAGAGCCCCTATCTTGTGAGTTGGGCTCTATTTTATCCTTCTTACAGTTACTGGTGGACAGAGGGCTTGCTCATTCCACAGTGAAGGTGTATGCAGCAGCCATCACGTCCTGTCATGAGGGATTCAACGGCAGGTCAGCCTTCTCTCATCCACTGATGTTGCGGTTTTTACAGGGGGTCAGGAGGCTGCGCCCGGTGGTGCACGCCTCCGCCCCACAGTGGGACCTGCCGCTGGTGCTCGAGGCTTTGGTCACGGAGCCTTTTGAGCCTCTTGAGCTCTCCTCCCTGAAAGCACTGTCGTGGAAGACAGCGTTGCTACTTGCCTTAACGTCAGCCAAAAGAGTGTCCGAGTTAACCGCTCTGTCGGTGCACCCGAGCTGTTTACTGATTCGGGGTGACCAGAGTGGGGCGACACTCAGATCGAACCCCTCCTTTGTGCCCAAGAGCCTAAGGAGTGAGTTCAGGTCGAGGTCTTTCAGTTGGGGGGTTTTAGTCTTCCACCCCATGGTGGGGCTAGGGAAGCTAAATTACACCTCCTCTGCCCGGTGCGCGCATTAGCATATTATGTAGAGCGCACAGCTACCCTGAGACGCACTGAACAGCTGTTTGTGTGCTTCGGGGGCGGGGTGACTGGAAAAGCTCTGTCCAAGAAACGCCTGGCAGGCTGGCTTTGCGAAGCCATTGCACACGCCTACAAGCAGGCAGGGAGAGCCTGTCCCATGGGGATCCGTGCGCACTCCACACGAGCTGTGGCTGCATCAACAGCCTTATTCAGCGGTGTGAGTGTGGAGGATATATGCACGGTGGCATCTTGGTCAACGCCAGGCCCCTTCATAAAGTTGTATCTCTTGGATATGTCTGGCTCTTTCTCAACGTCTGTGCTTGCTGGGGCAACACAGGACTGGTGAGGAGGGGGGGGGCTGTGGGTCAGTGGGCATCTGACCCCCTCCCCGGGCGTAAATGCGCTTACATTTCTCCGGACCCCTGGAGGGTCGCGGGGTGATGTAATGCGCTCCGGGCCCTTACAGGGCTGAAGGGCTCCCCTCGCCTGCCTGGGGGGCAGGAGGGGGAGAGCCCTCCATACTATAGTCCCTACACACTCTGCACAGGGTCAGTGGCGGAGTGGGGGGACATAGGGGGCACTTGCGTTCTCCCCGGGCTCTTTAGGGACTCAGGAGGGAGAGTGCATAGTGAACCCATACAGGGCTGCGGACTTTCCCTGTCCGCCCTACTTCTCAGACCCCTGGCTGAACAGAACAATACTTTGCCATCAAACTAGAATTTCAGTATCACAACCGTTCAACATAGGCTCTTTATTTGTACTTAGTTTTTATAGAAACTAGTTTAATTGTGGTTAGCCTAATAATGGTCTTCACAGCTTCCTGCTGAATATGAAAACAAGTCATTTTGGTCAAATGTAAAGCTCAAAACAGTTCTGATATATTGGTTGATGCAAGTGTTAGTTAGGGTGGTGGCTGTTGTGTAATTCATTACATGGAAAAGGGAAGTAGATGATTCAACTTTCAGTTATTTCACTTCTCTCTCTCTTTAGACTCTGTCGCCCTCTATTGATAAAAGAAACATGCCCTAAACTATTTATACATATGACATTGCTCTTGTAGTAATACACATATATGTTTATATTTGAACCTCATAATGCAGACTGGTAGTAGTAGCCTATTAAGGCAGTAACACCATATGGTTATTTGTTATTGATCATCATTTCTACCTGAAATGTTAACATGTTGGGAACAGAGATTTTACAGAATAATCCATGCACAGCAGTAACGCCTCTGATCGTCAGTAGGGGGAAACCTCACACCGACTGATACTGATAATGAGTCTGGAGGTTTTTTCAATGAATAATTAAAGGTAGAGTCTGTGATGAAAATGAAAACAACAAAATGGAAGTTTACCTTATTTGAATAATGTTTACATCTAGATTACCTTTAGTAAGAATACATAATGTTTGTTGAATTAGAGAACACACAGTGATGCAAATAAGCACAAAACATGTACAGACCTTTATTAACCTTACTTACTTTTATTATCATGAAAGCAATATTTAACTTCATAAAGTACCACAACTGGATTGGATATATAACAACACTAAAAAGACTTTCCATAAGAACGTATTGCCAAGCAAACAAGGAAAATAAAAAACGATATATGACATTTTAATCACATGAGAAAAACAACAAACTATCATGCACATGATTCAATCTGAGTTCAATACTAAAATGATATAAATGATCATGATTGTAATTTACAAAGAGTGAAAATATTCAGGCACCTCAACTTGTACTTGAACTGTGATACAAATGCAAAACAACACTAACAGACCTCAAATAATAACAACTCATACTGAGCTGCTGAACTGTGAACACATTTGCCAGAAGTAATTTTAGAATAAAAACAGCAAATTACTTCCACTCCCTAGTATCTTCACATGCTTAAAGATGATGAGAGACGACCTGAGTTGAACTTCAGATGCCTTACATCTCAACCATCACAACAGACTCATCTTGATGTTCCCTCTCTGGACGGTAAGCAGAACCTTCAGCCTTCTTGTAGTCCTTGTTCTTCCAAGCAAAATAGAAGGCAATCCCGATTAATGCAAAAACCACCACAGCTGCCCGCACACCACATACGAGCAGGGAGTGATCAGCTGGGATAAAGAGACACAAAAACAACATGTCAAGTTAGTTCTGTGACAGGAGAGTTCATGTTTACTATTTAAGAACCGTCTCTGCTGGAGGAAGAAACTGTTTATTGGAGGGTTTTATGGACACATTTATAACACTCTCCTACCCACAGTGGAAGCCTTAGCATGTGTTTGTGGTAGGAGCTGTAATAAGACTCATTGTTACTTATGGAGACACACTTTATGGAGACACACAAACAAAAAAGGGGGGAATTACTTTATTAATTCATTGCTGCAGTGTTAGTTGTCACTTACTAATGTACCATGGGTCATCTTCAGAGAGGGGGGTCACAGTTTGATTCCAGGATGTGATGTTAGTGCGGGGGTTAATTGACACTGTACTCTCCTTACCCACAGTGGAGGAATCTGAGATGGTGGTAGGAGGTGCTGTTGGTTCAACACACAGCATATTATTGGCTGCAAACACCCACTGTGATATCTGTGTCTCATTTGAGGTGCACTTGATGAATGTGAAGCCTGTGGGAAATAATCAAATGAACGACTTATGAACTGTTAATAATCTGTGTCATAATAAATAAACAGTTGTTCACTCATCTTCTCACCACAGAAGCGGCTGACGTTATTCCTGACGGAGCAGGCCACTGCTCCTGAGACGTGTTGTTTCAGAGTGATGCTGTTAGTCTCAGTATTTACAGAGAGGAGCTCAGTGTCTGTCAGTGAGCGTCCATCCAGAGTCCAGCTGTACTGAGGACTGTCCCCTCCCCCAGAGGAGCAGGAGACCCTCTTCTCTCCCTGGGACAGACACTCAGAGGCCAGCCGGACAGAGGACACAGGAGCTGAAGGAAACACACTCTGGTGACTTTTCATATTCACACCATCTAAGTCTTTTTTTGCAGCTTTTAGTACAGAACAGACAGATATATGTAGAGTTTAGAAATACAAACTTTGTATGTGTGTCTATCCATTTGACTTCCCAGTAGATACAACAATATATTTACCTTGAATGGTCAGTCGTAGAGCGCGATTCTCTTTGATACCTTTGTTGTCACGGATTTCAAAAGGATATTCATCACTGTCAGTCCTGCTGAGGTTGTTCACCCTAAATGTTCCATCACTGAGATTAAATAAGGATCTGCTTTTTATGGCATTATTAAAAATCTTATTGTTTATCACAGTCAGTATTAGTGTTGTTTTGTCTGACGATTTGTACAATTTGTATCTTTCTCTTTCTGAGGCCCTGTCCATCAGCTGGAGGACCACAGTTCCTCCCAAAGGACCGAAACACTGAGCTCCATCCTGTCTGCCGTCACAGTAGGTTTCCAGACCTGGAAATACAAAATAGAAACATTTAAAAAAAAAAAGGTTTAAAATCAAAAACATAAAAAATGTAAGTTTTGCATTTCTACAAAAATATTGAGTTTTGTAATTCTTTAAGCAAATACTGATCTGCAGCAAAAGAATAAGTATTTCACTGGTTTCCAGACAAAGGTTTGTGAAATACTGTATAAAACTGAACTGTTACAGTACAAATGCTTCTGTACAATATTTGTGCTTAGGTCAAGTTAACTTCACCCAAACAGGAACTTCCGTTTTAAATTATTAGGAAGTTACCAAAGCCTTCAAAATCAACTCATTATTTTTCACTGTGTTTTTGGCAATGTGTTTGAACTAATGGAAAAGAGCCATCCAAACTTGATGTCCAAAAAGATATTAAGTTTGGCGCAGTGGATAGAGCGTTGGTGTTCGGATCAAGGGAGCACAGATTCAAACCCCACTGCAGTCAGCATGTCGTTGAGTCCCTGGGCAAGACACTTCACCCCAAATTGCTCCTGTGGGGATTGTCCACAGTATTGAGTATGTAAGTCGCTTTGGATAAAAGAGTCTAACAATTAACATGTAATGTAATATCTTGCATATATAAATTCTAAAGGTGTGGCCATCAGACTATGATATATAAATGTTTACTGTGGATGTAAGCATTCTGTAGCTGTAATCATGTACCAGTACAAGGAATTAACACATGTATTTTCTTAACTTAAAGTAAGCTTTACGAACATTGTATGTGGAATTGAGAAGAATATGAGTGGAACATTTCATTAGGTTGAATCAGTTACATAATAAATTATGTTTGATTAATACAAGATTGAAAAACTATCAATCATAGTTATTCTGTTCATTTTTGTATAAGTTATAATTAAACGGTTGAACTGTAACTGTATGCCTAATTTAATGCAGACAGAACAAATGTTTTTGTTGCAATAAAGCCATGAACAAGTGAAAGCAAAACATTTCACTGAACAAACAGTGCAAAAGCGTTCCTCCGCTTGTCAGTTTCTTTAGTTGTTGAATTAATTGTACAGCCTATTGTGATTAAAATTAGGACTTAGAAATGATTGTCATATGTAAATGAGACAAAAGAAAGCTTTAAGTTAGCTTCAACATCATGGATCTATGCCAGTGAATGAAGATCACAGCAGATTTTGAAAAATGTCTAATCATATTTATGTTATGTATTTGTCATGTTTCATGAATTTGGGCCCAGGGTGGCTGAAGAATTGAGGACTGAATATCGGTACCTACACAAATCTTAATTTTTGATAATTAATCATCAGAAATGTGGGCATAATGTGGGTGGATTCAGAAAAATGATATCTCAACCCAAAATATAGTCTCCTATCACTATATTTATGTAATACTAATATATTGCTCAGCTTTAATGTAAAATATATGTTAATTAGTCTGATTATAAGTTAAAGATCTGACCGTAAGAGGCTCCGAGCATCATCACCAACAGTCCGATCACAGCCTGCATGTCTCCTCAGTGTTCAGCCTCTGGGGACCCAGTCTGCAGCTCACACTAAACTCTAAACTTTATACTACAGCAAACGTGCACATACTACACGGAGCAGCCTGACATGTTTTCTGTTAGTGATCAGATTCAGATTAGAAGTGAAGCAGAATATTGTGATAAACTGGTCCTCTTACTTCCCCATTTGTGTTGAGAACATTCGGACTATACCGTTATAGCCTTAAAAGGATGTTGGAACCTAAAATAAATAACAGAAGTACAGTATGGTAATGGTTTCTGTAATTCTGTGAGATAATATCAGATTGGACGCCTAACTTTAGCAAGGCAGGAAATTGTGTCATTGTAGAGGAAGTAAAACAAAGTGCCACACCAAACTGACCACGAAGATCTGCTCTTCTGTTCTATTGTTTCTGTCCGTTATGTTCTGCCCTTACGATCACCCTCCACATTTGAGAGAGAATATAAATAAGTTATGATTGAAACAGTATCACAGGGTGTATATACAGAGTGTAACATCTCAATAATGAATAAGAAATGAGAGAACACTACAATCCTTGACATACAGTTTTACTGTGACCATAACTGTCAACTTCCTCACACTGTTTCTATATCCAAAGAAACAAATGGTGTACATTTGTATCAGAAAACAACTAATAAGTCCCTCTAACTAGCATGAAACAACTGGTCCTTAGACAAGACATAGAGTCAGAGAAACCAAACTCAGCCTGCAGATGTCGTCAAACGTGATTCAACTAATACCAACAAAACCTTTTAAATTAACTACTTTAGCCATCTACTTTCTTGTGGTCATTAAATGATTTTATTTATTTAACTTTCAGTCAAAGCACTAATGATGTTACTGATGAAGTAGATGATTCAACGTTCAGTTATTTCACTTCTCTCTCACTCTTTAGACTAAGTCACCCTCTATTGGCAACTATTGATATAAGGCAAATGCCCTGAACTGAGAAACTATCTAAGATTTATGACATTGCACTTGTAATAATACACATATATGTTTATATTTTAACCTCATTATGCAGACTGGTTAAGAGTAGCCTATTAAGGCAGTAAAACCATATGGTTATATTTTATTGATCATCATTTTTTCCTGAAATGTTAACATGTTGGGAACAGAGATTTTACAGAATAATCCACGAACAGCACTAACACCTCTGTTAGTCAGTAGGGGGAAACCTAGAGTCTGTGATGAAAATGAAAACAACAAAATGGAAGTTTACCTAAATTGACTAATGTGAACATTGTGGAGCCGAAACATCTGATTACCTTTAGATAGAATACACAATGTTTGTTGAAATAAAAGTCCCACAGTGATGCAAATAGTCAAACACACTTACAGACCTTTATTAACCTTACTTACTTACTTTATTTTCACATGAAAGCAATATTTAACTTTATAAAATATCACCACTACATTGGATATATAACAACACTAAAAAGGAAAAAGACTTTACATTAGAACGTATTGCAAACAAGCAAGCAACAAATATAATCACATGAGAAAAACAACAAACTATTATGCACATGATTCAATCTGAGTTTAAAACTTTAATTATATAAATGAACATGATTCAAAAAGAGTGAAACAATTCAGGCATCTCGACTTGTGATCACATTAACTGTAGGCACAATTCATTACCTTTGTTCTGTGAGAGTGATACAAATGCAAAACAACACTAACAGACCTCAGATAATAACAACTCATGCTGAGGTGCTAAACTGTGAACACAAATTATAATTTTAGAATAAAAACAGCAGATTACTTCCACTCCCTATCTTCACATGCTTAAAGACGATGAGAGACGACCTGAGTTGAACTTCAGATGCCTTACATCTCAACCATCACAACAGACTCATCTTGATGTTCCCTCTCTGGACGGTAAGCAGAACCTTCAGCCTTCTTGTAGTCCTTGTTCTTCCAAGCAAAATAGACAGCAATCCCGATTAATGCAAAAACCACCACAGCTGCCCGCACACCACATACGAGCAGGGAGTGATCAGCTGGGATAAAGAGACACAAAAACAACATGTCAAGTTAGTTCTGTGACACGAGAGTTCATGATTACTAAGAACCGTCTCTGCTGGAGGAAGAAACCGCTTATTGGAGGGTTTTATGGACACATTGATAACACTCTCCTACCCACAAGTCTTAGTTTTCACAGGTTTCTGTAAAACTACAACTCATCCAGAACGCTGCTGCCAGAGTCCTCACCAAAACTAGGAGAATTGACCACACCACCCCAGTTCTCAAAAATCTGCAGTGGCTGCCTATTACACAAAGGACACACTTCAAAATCTTACTTTGAACATACAAAGCACTTAATGGATTGGGAGCCAGAGCTCTCAGGTCATCAGGAGCGGGTTTACTCCTTGTCCCCAGAGTCAGAACTACATTTGCCGAGGTAGCTTTTAGTTGTTATGCCACAAGCCTGGAACAAACTGCCTGAAAATCTAAGGTCCGCCCCAACCCTGGATTCTTTCTTTTTAATGCTGCCTATCCTGAGATGCTGCACCGTGCCTTATCACTGCACTTGTAGCTGCAACAATTATTTTATCGCTTTTTTGAATTGTCTTTTTTTTGTTTGTTTGTTTGTTTTTTATTATTATGTGTTAAATGCCTATGTGAAGCACTTTGAATTGCCTCTGTGTCTTAAAATGTGCTATACAAATAAACTAACCTTGAACCTTGAACCTTATTTTCTATGTTTGTTGTAGGAGCTGTTCCAAAACTCACAGATATAGAAATAACTCTAGGGGGTTTATGGAGATAAACAAAGGAAAAAAAGGGGGAATGACTTTAACAATCCATTGTAGAAATGTTACATTTCACTAATCTCTTGGTGTGTCTCCTTACCCACAGTGGAGGATTCTGAGATGGTGGTAGGAGGTGTTGTTGGTTCGATACACAGCATATTATTGGCTGCAAACACCCACTGTGATATCTGTGTCTCATTTGAGGTGCACTTGATGAATGTGAAGCCTGTGGGAAATAATCAAATGAACGACTTATGAACTGTTAATAATCTGTGTCATAATAAATAAACAGTTGTTCACTCATCTTCTCACCACAGAAGCGGCTGACGTTATTCTCGACGGAGCAGGCCACTGCTCCAGAGACGTGTTGTTTCAGAGTGATGCTGTTCGTCTCAGTATTTACAGAGAGGAGCTCAGTGTCTGTCAGTGAGCGTCCATCCAGAGTCCAGCTGTACTGAAGACTGTCCCCTCCCCCAGAGGAGCAGGAGACCCTCTTCTCTCCCTGGGACAGACACTCAGAGGCCAGCCGGACAGAGGACACAGGAGCTGAAGGAAACACTTTCTGGTGACTTTTCATATTCACACAATCTAAGTCATTTTATGCCGGTTTTAATACAGAACAGACAGATATATATAGAGTTTAAATATACAAACTTCTTATGTGTGTCTATCCATTTGACTACATTTCCCAATAGATACAACAATATATTTACCTTGAATGGTCAGTCGTAGAGCGCGATTCTCTTTGATACTTTTGTTGTCACGGATTTCAAAATGATATTCATCACTGTCAGTCCTGCTGAGGTTGTTCACCCTAAATGTTCCATCACCGAGATTAAATGAGGATCTGCTTTTTATGGCATTCGTTACAATCATATTGTTTATCACAGTAAGTATTACTGTTGCTTTGTTTGACGATTTGTACAATTTGTATCTTTCTGTTTCTAAGCCCCTGTCCATCAGCTGGAGGACCACAGTTCCTCCCAAAGGACCGAAACACTGAGCTCCATCCTGTCTGCCGTCACAGTAGGTTTCCAGACCTGGACATACAAAATTAAAAAAAAATTTTTAAAAAGGTTTAAAATCAAAAACAGAAAACATTTAAGTTTTGCATTTCTACAAAAATATTGAGTTTTGTAATTCTTTAAGCATATGCAAATACTGATCTGCAGCAAAAAATAAGTATTTCACTGGTTTCTAGACAAAGGTTTGTGAAATACTGTATAAATATGTTTAGCAGCTGAACTGTTACAGTACAAATGCTTCTATACAATATTTGTGCTTAGGTGAAGTTAACCTCACCCAGACAGGAACTTCAGTTTTCAATTATTGGGAAGTTACCAACGTTTTCAAAATGAACACATAATTTTTTCACTGTGTTTTTAGCAATGTGTATATGAACTAATGGAAAATAGTCATCAAACCTTGATGTCCAAATATTTGCTGTGGATGTAAGCATTCTGTATCTGCAATCAAGTACCAGTTCCTCCTTGTCAGTTTCTTTAGTTGTTGAATTAATTGTATTTCTGGTGTAACAGCTTATTGTAATTTTGATTACAATTATTATTCAGAAATGATTGTCATATGTAAATGAGACAAAGAAAGCTTTACGTTAGCTTCAACATCATGGTTCTATGCCAGTGAATTGAAGATCACAGCAGATTTTGAAAGATGTCTAATCATATTTATATCATGTTTTTGTCATGTTTCATGTCTTGAATGAATTTGGGCCCAGGGTGGTTGAAGAGTTAAGGATTGAATATTGGTACCTAAATCTTCATTAATCATCAGAAATGTGCGTCAATTCAGAAAATTATATCTCAAACCAAAATATAATCTCCTATCGCAATATTGATGTAAAACTAATATATTGCTCAGCTTTAATGTAAAAGAAAATGTTATTTAATCCAGTTATAAGTTAAACTTCTGACCGTAAGAGGCTCCGAGCATCATCACCAACAGTCCGATCACAGCCTGCATGTCTCCTCAGTGTTCAGCCTCGGGGGACCCAGTCTGCAGCTCACACTAAACTCTAAACTTTATACTACAGCAAACATGCACATACTACACGGAGCAGCCTGACATGTTTTCTGTTAGTGATCAGATTCAGATTAAAAGCATCTTACTTCCTCATTTATGTTGAGAACATTCTACCGTTATAGCCTAAAATAAATACCAGAAGTAAAGTAATGGTTTCTGTAATTCTGGGAGATAATAAAATATTGTACGCTAAACGATACCATGGCAGGAAATGGTGTCATTGCTCTAAAGGAAGTGAAATAAAGTGTCACACGAAACACTGACCACTAAGATCTGCACTTTGATTCGATTATTTTTGTCCGTTATGTTCTGCCTTTTCCTCAACATTTGAGAGAGAATATAAATAAGTTATGATTGAAACAGTACCACAGGGTGTACATACAGAGTGTAACCTCTCAATAAGGAATAAGAAATGAGAGAACACTACAATCCTTGACATAAAGTTTTACTGTGACCATAACTTTCAACTTATAAATGGTGTACTTTTGTATCAGAAAACAACTATAAAGTCCCTTTAACTACCATGAAACAACTGGTCCTTAGACAAGACATAAAGTGAGTGAAACCAAACTCAGCCTGCAGATGTCGTCAAACATGATTCAACTAATACCAACAAAACCTTTTAAATCAACTACTTTAGCCATCTAATGAAAGCTCAGCGCAAGTTCAATCAAGACCAAGCTCTTCATTCATATTACATGTCATTTCATTACTCTCTCCTCCCTCATTAAGTGATCGGGGGCGTCACTCCCCAGCTAACCAATCACTCCTCTCTCCATTCTCACAAGCCTATCGTTGCACCCGCTAATCCCTTTATATCTGCTCTTCCCTCTTGTCAGCTGTCATTTCAGGTGACAATATGCAACCCTCCTCCACCCCTTTCGCCTCCTGTCTCCTTCAGGACCAAGCTAAACCTTCTCCCTTCAGACCGGTCCCACCTACTTATCACCACCACCAGTGTCTAGACCCCGGGGGGTTTCATCGGAGCGGTTCTTCCCCCTCCTGAATGATTATCCTTCAAACTGGGGCCTAATCGCCAAACACCATTCCATTCTCCTGTTATAATTCTGGCAATCATTATTACATTCATATTACGTGTCCCGGTAATAAATGTGTATTTCATACATCAACGTCTCTCCTGATTGAACTTTAGCCATCTACTTTAGCGTGGTCTTTAAATGATTTTATTTATTTAACTTTCAGTAAAAGGAATCATGATGTAAGTGATGTTTTAAGGCTTGTTTATATCAATAAAAGTACTTAATTCAAATATACAGCATTTAATTTACAGCAGCATCCTCTCATTATGCAATAGTTCCAGTAACAATAACTCATTCAAAAGAGTATTAAATACATATTTTTTGTAATTGTAAATCAACGTTTATTTTTTATCAGAGCTACAGTGCAAACATTCAACTTCCATATTATGTACCAAGAGTTTGCCATGAGGGAAGGGCAGCAAAATAAACAGACAATGATATTGAAACATTTTTTAAAAGGATGAAAAGAAAACCTGGTACTTAAACTAGATAGATGATCTCACATAATTCTGCAAGGTAACAACATGTACAAAGAGATTTTCCAGCACCCAAGTCATGCAAAGTAGGAGTCAATCTTAGGGTCCTCACTTGTCCAGTGTTGATCTTCAGTTACTTTTAAACTAGAAGCCTTTTTTGTCCTTTTTTTACCTGAGGAAGGAAAAAAGACAGAATAATAACTATCTTGTAGTTAAGATGGCTGAAAATTAAATAGTCTCAAACTGAATCTGTTCCTCTTTTTTGATAACAAACAGGCAGAGGAGGGAGAAGTACTCAGTGTACTTGAGCATAAGCAGAAATACCAGAGTGTTGGAATATTCTGCTACAAGTAAAAGTCCTAAATTCAAAATGTTACTCAAGTAAAAGTATGAAAGTATTGCTATCAAAATATACTTAAGTACCAAAAGTAGAAGTACTCATTATGCAGATTGATTGTAATTATTGATGCATTAAAGTGTTATCAAAGCTGGTAAAGCTGCAGCTAGTTTCAACTACTTTGTGCAGGGTAGCTTGTGAATTTACTCGAGGTGTTGCTAAAGTCTTATTTAAGAGTTGATTGTATTCCACATCACTAATCCAAATCTGCAAAGTAACTAAATAAATGTAAACTACTACACCTGCGACTCCTGTGAGTGAATGTAGTGGAGTAAAAGTACAAAGTAGCATAAAATGGAAATACTGAAGTAAAGTACAAGTATCTCAAAATGGTACTTAAGTACAGGACTTGAGTAAATATACTTAGTTACTTCCCACCTCTGCAAACAGGTGAGTCTTACCTGACTTCTTACCGCGCCTCATTTTCCAGCAGGCGCAGCAACACACCCCCACTATCAGTAGAGCCCCGACTGTACAGCAGACTGGGATCAAGATGTGCAAAGTGCTTTCTGGGGAGAAACAAACCACATAAATAATTATCCAAACTCACAAACTTTAAAGCATTCACATGTTTGCATTTGTTGGTTGGTGGTTAGTGAAACTCTATTTTTGACCAAAATTCATGATAAAACGAGAATAAGAAAAGTTGACAAATACTGAAAGTTCACTTTGAACCACAGCCAGTTCCTGTTGCTGTCACGGCACCTTTCATCAGCCCCCAAAGTATATTATTGAAATTAATAAATAAGTTGTAACTAAATGGAAAGCTTACCTTCAAGAATTTTCTCAGGAATTATTTGCTAATGTGCAAGGCAGGACTCAGTTATATTTTCATAATTTTTAAGTAGATTTTGAGTCATTTGTCATCATCGAATGTCACAGGAATGAGGAGGTTAAGAAGTTCTTGAAAGACAATTTCAAGAAGAAACACTATACTGCACTATATTATCAGATATAAGGCGTACAGTAAATATTACAGTACAGAAGATTCTTAAACATTCTCCTTTAATCTTCTATTCTTCCACATGTGGGTCCACTGGGTTTTGTATTCTCACTTCCCCAAGATGATTACCTTTTGTAGGTACTTTAAAATAGTATACAGAAACATTAAAGCATAAATAAGCTGGAAGATAAACACTTGCCTTGAACAACCAGTTCAAAATTGACGTTTCTCACGAGGACCCCGTCGTGCCGAAAGATTTCCACATTGTACTCCCCTGAATCATTCCTCTCCACGTGTGTGATCTTCAGGGTCCCATTGTTGATGAAAAACTCTGTCCTGCTTTTTAAAGAGTCATGTATTGTCACTACTTCTTTCTTCAGATTGAACACAGTTCTGGGCCCGTTGGGAGACTGTCTCTTGCACCCCAGCCGATGGCCGCTTGCATTGTTCATCACTTGGATGGACACAGATCCTCCAAGGTTTGCAGAGCACAGAGACATGTTCTGCGAGGCCTTACATTTAGTCTCAGCAGCTGGAAAGAAAGCTAGAAAAATGCATAATCAAATGAAACCAGATTAATAATTCACCTTTTACACAATATTATAATGTTTCTGTAAAAATGAGTATTTTACCATGCGATACTCCAGCTAACATCACAAGAACAAGAATAGCAGGATCCATACTCCTTTTGAAGATTACTGAACAGAGAATGATAAACCAATCTCTGTTCAAGCTACTGAAATCAAACCTCAGGTTGTTTACAGACACTGGATGGAAACAGCAGGCCTACAGGGGTGGCGGTTTGATGCCGGTTAAGAAGGCAGGAAATGAAGTTAACTGTTTCACTTCTCCTTGTAGACACAGGTCTTTCATGCTACCCCACAAAAGCAGGTTGCAACAACAAGGCAGGGGAGTTAAACCGTCAAAAGGGAAAAAAGGGCGTTTTCACAGAAATGACATGATAAGGTTTTTTGTATTTTTCAAAAAATATAACTTCCTGTATATAGTGTCCTATGTTTACAGTTTTTAGTAGAATGTAGTTTTTATATCTAATCTAAATTCAACAGATGTCATAAAGTGAGTTAAAGGTATAACAACATTTTGACCAGTATGCAGTTTTTTGCATGTTCTTGTGTTGGACATTAGTGTGCCAATCGTAGGAAACAGTTGCAACATGTGAAGAAATCCCATATGTGAAACTGAACCTCAGATTTGCCTTAGCTAACACACTTTGACTGTGATGACAGTTTCAGCATGTTTTAACAACGTAGGCCATGTATTTCTTGATAGGCTGGGGAAAACGGAAGTGAAAATTAAACCTACACAGAGATATAGTATAAGAGACAAACTGCTAAAACTTTTTTATAAAACAAAAAAACCTGACTCTGCACAGAGATGAGGCTTATATTTGACAAAAGAGGCCAGAGATATGTCAGTGCCTTTAATCAACAAATTGTCATGATCACAACAATGTCTTATAGATCTACCTGTAGGTTAGGGGTAATCTTAAACCCTACATGCAGAAGGGCATATTTATACATTTCCTATCTGAGCTCCAGATCAGCAAACATTTGTGTGCACAAATTTCTACATACACATTCGCACATTTGCTGATATAGCTTAACAAGCAAACACAAGAATACAGCTTTTTATTGGACCTGTGTTTGATGCTCTTTTGTTATTGTTTGTTGGGCGCATGAACCAAACCAGACTGTGCAGAGGAACAATTCCTAGATCATATTGCTGCTGTGAGCTACTGTTCACATCCAATACAGTGCAACATTACCATTTCACTTTTGGAGTCACGAAATTTACGAAAGTATGCAACTTATGTCACAAGAGGTAGTCATCATTTATATAAATTATTGTTAAAATGGTTGAAGACGATTTTTCCTTGTAACCACTTCATCCAAGTCAAATACAGCGATCCTGATATTACAGAGTAATCATCTTGTCATTCTGACACATTTGCTAGAATCTTATTGGAAATAACTTTCATTTTTGATTACAGAATATTCTATTTAGGGACACACATTTGTTTATTCAAATGGATAAACACATGTGTACTTATTTTAGTTTTTTACATCAATCAGTTCTTTTAGAGAGCCTGAATATAAACCTGCAACTAACAGCAGTTGGATTTGCAGAAGTTTGGTCCCTTTGTCAACAAAAACAAAAACACATTGTCAAAAAGTTCCATCAAGAAAGCCAAACAATCCCTTATATACTGTAACTATCCTTTAGGAGTGCGTACTTTGCCCCTTTTTCAGTCATGTCCTTTATTATATCCTGTTGGACATCATCCTAGTGTTGAGTCTCCTGAAAAACGACCTGCTTTTGGACATTTTCAGCTTCTTCTTCCAATTGTTCTTTTTCTGGTAGACAGTATCCCATCGTTCCTCCTCCTCATCTCCTACCCAAGGCACCCAAGCACCTCCATTGAGTTGGGGGTCAGCCCGAAGGTCCTCTGATGGATACCTTACTGGCACCGCAGTGCGATTGTAGTACACCAGTCGAGCCAGCAGCTCTTTCACAACATCTGGTCTCTGCTCAGAAAGGTCTTGGCGCTCGTAGGGGTCTCCGGAGATGTTGAAAAGCCACACAGATTTCTTGGGTTCAGTGTGGCGCTCCAGGTTCCACCAGCCGGCGGGGAAACCTGGAAGCACCGGTGGTGGCGTCCAGTCTCCGTAGCCGGGGTCTCCCGTTAGAAGTTTCCAGTCTCCAGCTCGGATGGAGGCCTGCACAGCTGTATTCCAAATCCCATATCCTTTCTCCAGGGAGCCGCTGCGGGCATGGTTATATAAAGGGTCAATATTGTGGAGGATCTCCAACCGGGGGGACTCTTTCCCTCCACTGATGGCTTCCCAAACATCATGGCCATCCACCCCCTCGGTCAGGGACTCATTTCCACCTGCTAATCCCACCAGTGTTGGGTACCAGTCAGTGATGTGCACCAGGGCTTTACTCACCCTCCTCTTCTTCCTCAACAGAGGACTGTGAACGAACCCCAGACCCCTGACACCGCCTTCCCAGTAGGTGCCTTTACGTCCTCTGAGGGGCCAGTTACTGCCGCCAGACAAAGGCTGGCCCCCGTTGTCAGTGGAGAAGATGATCACACTGTTCTGGTAGTAACCATACTTGCGGAGAGCGTATGTTATATTACGTACTGCCTCATCTACAACTGAGACCATAGCAGCATATTTCCTGCGAGCCACATTTTCCATTCCACGGTATGGGTAGATGTACTCCCGTGGAGACTGCAGGGGTGTATGAACAGCTTGGAAGGAGAGGTAGATGAACAGCGGCTGGGACTGAGGATCGTGGGTTGCCAGGATCTTGCGGACTCTCTGTGTGTAGAGGTGTGTGGAGTATTTGCCCCTCTGACCCCAGGCCACCGACTCCCCCTCGTGCAGGTCGAAACCACACCTCCCGGGGCCGTCACAGGAGTCGTAGGTGTAGTAGTTTACACTGCCTGTTAAGGAGCCAAAGTATGTGTCAAAGCCCCGGCGAGTAGGCAGGCACTCCTTCTTGTAGAAGCCCAGGTGCCACTTGCCGACCATGTGGGTGGAGTAGCCGAGCTCCTGCAGTCTCTGGGGGAGGGTGACCTGGTCGAAGGGCAGGCAGTTGGGCTGGCGGGGCCGGATGATGGAGTGCTGCAGGCCAGTGTGGATTTGGTACCTGTAGGGTTTAAATATTAAGAAAACTGTCAGTGTCTAATGTGTTAGCACTCAGAAGGATGGGACAGTAAGCAAGAGTAAAGGGTAAGGACAAATTACTTCAAATAAACAATTGAATGAATCATGATTCTCAGATCTAATATTGGATTGATGCTGTAAAGATGTTTAAGTATTTCCGCACTATCAGACAAATTAATTGTATTTTGCACAATAATAAAAAATAATAGTAATAATAATAAGTAAATATGATGCTATTTTATGGCTTTGCAGTTATGCAGGTTTCAAGTAAAACAAATCTAGCAGCTTTACAATAAAGATATTTCTGTGTGAAAAAGGGTATTTCCCCTGCAGATGATTTGATTTTATTGAAAAACTGTTGGAGAAATCTGGTCCTAACAGACAACCACAAGCAACCAGTCTCTTGAGGACAAAGTCTGTACCTGCCGGTGATGAGCTGGCTGCGGGACGGGGTGCAGATGGGCTGGATGTAATAGTTCTCCAGCTTCACTCCGTCTGCAGCCAGTTTATCCAGCGCCGGGGTCCTGATGTCAGAACTGTGGTAGCCGATGTCGTTGAACCCCTGATCGTCCGTCATGATGAAAATGATGTGAGGAGGCTGAGGGACAGGTGAGCTCTCGACAAAAGTGTGGTTGGTCTCGTTTTCCACCTGGTTAGGACCCATCATGTCCCAGGTTAGATACCCGAGGCTGAGCAGGCTCATCATGGAGAACCCGGTCAGAGCTGTCGTTGCCATGGTTCCTTTATTTCAGTCAAAGTAGTAATGTAAAGTATGTTGTCAGCAAATCATCGTGCAGTAATGCTGAGGGGACAGTTTCATCAAGAAATCCTCTGGTCCAGCTGTCTGTAGAGTAGGTGCCACTGAAAGAAAAGCTAATCCTCCATCTCTACTGACTCTCCAAATACTGTTTCAGACTCCTTTGAAACATTTCTCTCTCCTTAGCGGTCCCATTAACCCCGCCCTTTGCCTCGCTGCTTCACTGAAATAACATCAGCCCCTTTACCACCCAAAACACAGTCCTGGTGTTAATACTGACTTAGTACTATTATCTCTTAGTATTTATATTCTTCTGAAAAATATATTTATTTGATCACTGTAGTACAAATGTTCACATTTGTTAAGGCAGTTTCAAACATGAAGGCAGAAAACCCCATTACTACCTTCTCTTCATTCAAACCATTTTATAGTATTTGACTTAAATGAACCACACTGCCAACTCTACACATCACTAGAAAGCAAGAAAAAAAACATTCCCATCTGACCTGGTTTAGCAGTGGATGAAAGAGACTCCACAGAAACACCCTCGCTCAGAAAACCCCGGAGTAAGGGGGAGATTGAGGTCTCTGCACTCACAGGGGCCCTACAGACACAATCACTGACACTGTTCCTCACTGCACTCGCAAACACTCACTCACTATTCCTGCTGTTTTATGAGTGCTGCAGAACTGAGGAAGGAGACAGAGCAGGCTTCCTAAACTCTGATAACTTCTCCAACCAAACAGGCCTCAAAGAAACACTTTACAAATCATCCAGCGGGTCAACAGAAAGCAGCAGGACTGCACAGCCTCGCCCCTCCTGTGTGAACGTATTGCCCCAAAGCACGCTGATAAACCGGCTGCAGATTAACTTAGACTGGGAAACATTTTGGGGAGCTGGGGATCAAATTATTAACAACATATTAATAGTAAAAAAAAGGACATGTAAATCAAGAAAAGACCATTTGCTTTCTGAGCAGTCATCATACGTTTTTTATGGAGGTGGTCAGATAGGGCCATAGTCTATCTTTGGGTTGCATATCAAAAATGTCATAATATTACTGGATTCTTAGGAATTATATTTTGCTTTGTACAATAGAGTTAGGGAATCACATACTGATACTTTGGTTATTTTGCGGTTAATGTTACTGATAACCTGATTCATACAAGTAGTTCACATTTTGAGTTCCACAAAAATGCTGTTTTGATGTGTTATGTATCAGCATACACTGAAAAAAGTGAACCGTTGAATTTAATTAAATTATGTCAACAAATTTCACATAACTGTATTAGGTTAGTTTAAAGCAATAATATTAAGTTGAAACAAATATTGTTTATTGAAACCTAATATTGTTGCTTTCAATTAACCTAATGTCAATTTTCTGGCTGAAATTGTGTAGCCTGTCATGATTGAAGAGGCCAACATATTTTACTCTTCTGTACTTCACATTTACAACAATATTTGTCAGAATATCCTTTTCACTTTAAAATCTAAAACTGTTGAGTGATTTAAGGTCGTTGAGGTGAAAGATGGTCTCCAGTTAAAATAAGATCTGTCACTACCTGAAGTTGGTCAACACACTCAAGGTAAAACATCACACCTTGCAAATATTGGTAAGAGGAAGTATGAGCCTCCCGTAAAGGGCATGGTGCTGCAGCCGGGCGGCCGGGGCGGGGGGGTTTGCCTGGCAGGGGCAGCAGCAAAGGCCTCTTTGGAGCAGAGCCTCTGAGTTTAAGGCAGGTCAAGCTTGGAAAGAGAGAAACAAAATGAGTGAGGTGCACCTGAAGTTTTACATTCTTGTGTTTATTTATGTAGTTTTCCTAGAAGGAGTGGCTTGGTATTAATGATGTGTTTTGCAAAAATTCCCCCAAAAAACAGAGAGTTGTGCATCACACTGAGAGGCTATTGATCCTTCACAAAACAAGGAGAACAGATATGTGTGATGTATGTTGCCGGAAAAGTAACCGTCTCATGCTTATGGCAGCCACATTGACAAAATGCGACGCATTTGTTTTCTGTTGGTCATAGGCTCACTCAACAACACACTCTACTCACAGTAACCAACACTACACAAACCGAAAGGAAACACCTATACTGACACATATCAACTCACACTGACAAATACAAGCAGGTGCATACACAGTCATCACACTCCAAAGTCTGGAAAGATGTTGATAGACTGAAACCGCAGATGTATTACGGTTTACATTTGTTAATCCCTTTTTGAACTGTCATAGTACCAAAATAAAGAATTCAACCATTAACCAAGACATTTTTGAAGACCGTATTTATAGAAACAGTTACCTTACAATAGACCACGATAATTTACACTTACATGTTGAACAAACACCATTTTGGTTTCTGGGGGTTATTTTCAGTTATTTGTTTGTCATAACTTTTCTTGGGCTGCAACTCAATTTCAAAATGAGCTAAGAATAAACAGAAAAATCATTTATTGGCATTCTTGTAAACCCCAGCTGTCTGGTCCAGTAATAGCACTCTTCCACACACAGTAAGCACTCGGGTAAAAGAAGGTCACTCTTAATGAACCAGACATGCTGACACGCTGTTGCCCCAGTTGTGACGCAGTGGAAAATAAAGGTTTAGTCAGACTCTTCATCATTCGTTCTTTTCATCTATTAATCTGCTTGATCCCCGTCTCCTGCTTTACTCAATGACATATCAAAAGGAGCTTTGAAGAGTGATGTTCTATGTGAGAAAACTTTAATAAATGCATTTGATTGAAATAAGGCAACTTCAGATAGTCGCTGAAATTGATTTAATGTGCCTTGAGTATCTGTGGTGGGTTGTTGATTGAGCATTACCCTCATCATTTTCCATTTCGTTCCATAGGATGTTAACATTTCAACAATGCTTCCTTTTCTGTCCTTATTAATTGAAAGAAGATATAAGAAGCCTGATCATTCATTCAGAAAAAATCATACCTTCAGGAATGTCACAAGGCACCAGTAGCTTTCAAAACTATTCACATTTTATTTTGTTTCCAGTTGTCAAACCAAATTTAAGTTTAGCAGTGGGAACTCTTATCTTCAAATACTAGGTCCACGCAACTTACAATCTCAAACATACAAACTAACAACATCTTCTTCTCACTTGCACATGACTTTTAGACCAGGTTCAAAGCGTTTTTCTGGGAAACTGTGAAAAACAATAATGAGTTGAAAGGGAAGCAGAGGCTGTGTCGGTCAGCGCCAGATGTTGGCTTTGGCGAGAGGAAGAGGTGCTGTTACTGAATATGGCTGCTCCCCTTCACCATGAACACTACCCTCTTTCTAATCAACGCAGCCCTGCCAGTAAACCTGCACATTACTCCCCCTCTTCCCCAATTTTCTAATCTGAGCAAGACTAGTTGGAGGTTTTCTTTCTTCCTGTGCGCCAGCCCAAAGCCAAAACCTTTACTTCAATGGGACTGTATTCAATGTCGCACCTCGGGATACAAACGAACCTTTGTTTTGCTCCACACCTCGTTTTTTCACCTATAATAATGTTTTTTAATGATCAAGTCATCAGCAAGAAAGTCTATCACTATTGCTTCCTTTGGATAATCTTCAGGTAACATGAGGGGAAAGTGCCAAACAAAATGTGTTCTTTCAGCTTTATTGTCAAATGAACCACTTTTTTGAAGAAAATAAACTGCATTTGAAATATTGTTATTTATGTTGTGTAAGTAAGTGTATGAGAATTGGTCAATTACGTTTTAGGGTAGCTAACACTGGCTTTGGCTATCTCACCACCACTTGTTACTGATTAAATCTGATTAGATCAATATATTTTAATAACAGATAAATGAAGCAACAACTAGTCCCAGTTGTTCAGGTTCGTATTTAGGTGTGGTTAGCAACTCTCTGAAGGGTTTTATGGTTTACAGAGTGTCAGCTTCAGAAGCCACATCCTGTAGAATCAGTAGAGCTGCAGTGCATTAAAGAAATCAGTATGTATAGTCATTTGTATAAATTGCACTGAGTGGTATTCAGCTTACATCTCCTCTCTCTTTCTGCAATAGTTTAACACAGTCTACACATAGTGCCGTGACAGGTGAGACCTCATGAGGAGCGCTGGCCTCGGCCCCAGACTGAAGGTGTGTTTGATTTGGCTCCTGTGGATCTGCAGCAGCACCTGGGCAGGAAGGCCAGACACAACACTTCATTATGACCCTCCGGTAAAACCACCTGGAAGGACATCTGAAAGGGAATCTTTTTTTAATCTAATTAACCCATCAGTCATAATCCATGTGCATATATATATATATATAAATACATCTCAACATTTCTTACTTAGAATGGTTTTACGACTGTTTATAGAGGCAGATTATGACACATTAAAGGTAATAACAAAAGTAATAACAAAACTCCCTGGGTGTAGTTGTAGGTAATTACCTGCAGAGTGAGTGCAGAAGTTAGCTGCTAAACATGTGGAATGTGTAAAGTAGACTTTTTTCCTGTGAAACAGAGTTCCATTTACTAGATTTACTTGTACAAATATTTGTACTGCAACCTGTCATCAAAGCCAAGGGAAAGTCAAGGATGCAAAGACAATCAACCTCCTCTGACTCTCCGATAGATGCCTATCACTCTTAAAAATGATATTCAACACGTTTCAGTTATTTGTCCAATAGATTGTGACTTGTAGAGGAAAAGTGGGCTGAGGAAATATTACATTTCCCATTTTACAAATTGTTATTCTCCCATAAAACCTTGGTGGTCTGTCCCTTCAAAATGAATGGGAGCTGAGTCAGCCCATACCAAGCCCCGTCTGCCCAACCTGTGTGTATGTGTGGGGGGGGGGGATGGTGAAATCAAGCTTGATGAGAGCACTGACGTTGCGTTTGGAATATACACATGCTTTTCTTTCCTGATTTTGCTCCATGAATGGGACTCTTTCAGCCGTTTGCTCATGTTGACCCTCCGCTTACCCAATACTCTCCCTCGGTTTGACCCAAGGTGTCACCGCCAGCTCTCTTAGATCCACTGCCCGGACACCTTAAGTTTCTTCCCATACTATCCAGCCAAGAAAGAAATCATGCTTTTATACAAATACACCAGATTGACGGGAGATATATTCCCGGCATCTTTTTAAAAAAGTCGATCAACCAATTTGACCCAATAGTGGATCGGCTCGCTGTTGAAGTATGTTTTTTCCAACATGGAGAGATTTAATCAGAGAGCAAGGTAAAAAAAACATAGAACCACAAGAGTTACAACTGAGATGGGCCAGCATGGGCAGGTGGCGGTTTATGTTCAAATTTATGGGATAATGTCTGTGTTATTTGCTTTTATGAACCAGTGGTCTATGTTGGCCTTCTGCTTTATTTTTCTCATCTTATAGTGTGTGAACTATACAGTCAACACAGCTGGAGATATCAGGGTTTTCTTGTCTTGATTTACGAAGGACACCATGGGCCATTGTTCAGTTTTGTATTGTGTGACAAGCCCCTTTAGAAAGGATAGTTAATTACACGTTTACTAGGCAAATGCCATCTAACTTAAAATGTAGTGTTTCTATGTTGTAGTATTGCAGCTTTTACTTAAAATGTCTGAATAGGCCTACTTCGTCTGGTGACCTCACAATGTTGTTGTTATACTGCATGATTTTAGGGGATCTTTGCCATTAAGAAAAATAAGTAGTCTACATTTATGGACAAACAGTAAGTTAGTATTTTGAAGTAAACTAAATGTTTCTGACCTTTAAAATATATTTCTTTAATTAACCTGTGGAAAATTACCTAGAAGATTAGATCAACCAAAGTCATACAGGCCTTGTTTAAGGGAGGGGCTCGTCTATTCACAAGTTTATTTCCTGTGACAGGATATGCAACTGAGCTGAATCATAGCAAAATCAAAGGAAAGTTTGCAGGTATTAAATAAGAATTAAAAAGAGAAAGGGTTCTGTCCTCCCAGGGCAGAAGCAACACACTTCGGGTTCAATAACCCACTTTATCGGAATGACTGGAGAGAGGCGAGCTCTTCTTGGGAGGTCGTTGCATTTATTTAGCTCTTCTGTTTCACAAGATACATCACAGACCTATTCCTTTTTCTGCTGCCTCGTTTCACTTCTAGAAAACATATATCCCGCTCGCTCACTCTCGCTCTACCATACCCACACACACATGCACGCCCACACCCCTCTCTTAAAGGGACAGCGATCTCACTCTGCATGACCCCGATGTCATAACACTACCCCCACTCTGGATGGCAATTGCACACAATTCTAATCCAGCACAGTAAATTACATGACCCTTGCCTAAAATGCATACCGATAAACATTTGCATTCAGTCCATTTACAAGTGGGCGATAGAAAAAGGGTACAACATTTCAGTGCAGATATGCAGAGATATAGCAGTCTTTGTGTGCACATATCACTGTGGAGCATATGGAAACCCTGAAAAAGGCATTAATAGCTGAGCTCTAAAATAGCAGTCAGAAGGCATTCAAAACTTAAATTCTCCATATGGTTATCAACCTGCTCTCCTCAAGTCTTTTTTTTAATTTTATGTATGAACATATGAAACAATAACATTTAGCTTGGACATTAGTAAACAACATAACGGTGTCCATGAACAGTCCTTTAACTGTGGGGCTTATGTCCTCACCCACTCACCATACCAGACAGGTGGTCCTCTGTTGCGGCCCCTCCGTGGCCCTGGAACATGATGGCTCCGACGGTGCTGCTCTGCCACACTACCCCCACTAACCTGAATGTCCTCAGGGGCAGAAGAGTCCGGAGGAGTGGAGGGGACTGAAAGGGCAGCAGCGACAGTCTCCACTTCTGGATCTGACGGGGTGCAGCTGGAGCCTTCCTCAGCTGCGGCGTCAGTGTCGGTGAACAGTTGAGATAGACCCAGGGTAGGATCTGCAGGATCCATGTCCAAGGCAGGTCCCGACACCTCCGTAGGTGTCCATCTCCGGGCGTGCTCCACAGCCCAGGCGTTGTCCAGTGGATCACGGCAGCGGTAGGGTTTCAGCTGATCATGGTGAACCACTTTCACTTTAGTCATCGGGCCTTTCTGGATGCGATACACCAGATCATCCAAGTGTCCCAGAACGAAGTATGGTCCTTCGTACGACGGGAGAAACTTCCTGACTTTGTTTTGGACTCTCCGTGTTCCTTTAATCAGGTACCACACAGCATCACCAATATGGTACTGTGTGCGACAGCAGTTTTTGTCGTATTGTCTCTTAGCACGTTTTACAGACTCACCAAGGGCCTCTCTGGTGATTTGATGAGCCAGCTCCAGGCGTTGTCGGGTTTGCTGGACATTTTCAGGGGCTGAAGGGAGTGTGTCAGAGTCTGGGGGTAGACCAGCTACCAGGTCCACCGGCTCGCTCACTTCCCGGCCAAACATCATGAAGTTGGGGGTGAAACCAGTTGCACTGTGCTTGGTTGCTCTGTAAGCCATAACAGCATAGGGGATCATGAGGTCCCAGTCCCAGTGGCAGCGCTCAGCTGTTGTGGCCAGTATCTTTTGTAGTGTGGCATTAAATCTTTCGACTTGGCCATCAGATTGAGGTCTGAAAGGTGTTGTGCGTGTTTTCTCAATGCCAAACAGCTTACACATTTCCTGAAACACTTCGGATTCAAAGTTTCGGCCTTGATCACTGTGCAGCATCTGTGGTGCTCCATAACGACACACCCACTCTGAAGCCAGCACTTCAGCCACAGTTACAGCCTGCTGGTTGGGAAGGGGGTAAGCTTTCACCCACTTTGTAAAATAGTCCTGTATCACAAGCACATAACAGTTTTTGCAGTCTCATTCAGGGGCCCCATGATGTCCAAGGCGATGCGCTCCATGGGGGCTCCTACCCTGACTGTGCGCATTACACCAAAATGTCCAAACATCGCTGGCCTCCATCCATGCTTTGATGGGGCCTATGTCTGGATCAGCCTCCTGAGCCTGCCGCAGCTCCTCTGGGTTCCAGCCGCAGAACAGCCCAGTAGTATTGTTGGTTGTAGTCCGGTAGATTATTCCAGAATTTACATTGTTGATCTCAGCAGGTGAAGCTTCTCCTACCCCCACTGGACTCACTGCTGTGGAAGCTGAGGGTCTCTCTACCCCCACTGGACTCACCATCGCCTGGTTGATGTCAGAGTCCAACTGGCACTGCACCGCCTGATCACTAAAGCTCACCGGCTGAGGGGAGGGGCATGGCAGCTTACATGGACAAGACTTGCGGCAGGGTCTCCTTGAGAGGCTGTCTGCGTTGCTGTGCAGCCGGCCAGGCCGATGAACAATCTCAAAGTTGTATTCACCCAGTCTCTCCACCCAGCTGTCCCTCAGGCTCTTTCATCCGTGTTAGCCAGCGAAGGCTGCTGTGGTCAGTGCGCACTGTCAAGGGCTGGCCCAGGAGGTACTGCCTGAAGTGTGATGTAAACTCCACCACAGCCAGCAGTTCACGTCGTGTAGTGCAGTAATTCTGTTCAGTTTTGGATAGTTTGTGACTCCCATAGGCCAGCACGCACTCTCTGCCCTGCTGAACCTGAGAGAAGACAGCGCCAATGCCCACATCGCTGGCACCTGTGTCCAGTATCATGCTGCCTTGGTCGAGTGGATAACCCAAAACTGGTGCTGTGGTTAGCAGACGCTTGAGCTCGTTGAATGATTCCTAGCATTCTTCACTCCAGTGAAAACGGGCATACTTCTTTGTCAGGGCGTGGAGAGGCTCAGCCACAGAGGCAAAGTCTTTAACGAACCGCCTGTAGTATGATGCAAGGCCGATGAACTGGCGGACTTCTTGGACTGATGTAGGTGCCGGCCACCCCTGCACCTTCTGAACTTTGCTGGGGTCAGTAGCCACACCATCCTCAGAGACAATGTGGCCCAGGTAGGCCACCTGGCGGCGAAAGAGACAGCATTTTGCAGGCTTGAGTTTCAGGTTAGCCTGTTGGAGGCGGTCGAAAACATGGCTCAGTCGTTGCAGCATCTCTGGCACATCTCTGCCCAGCACGATGATGTCGTCCAGGTAGACGAGGCAGGTCTCCCACTGCATGCCGGTCAACATGCGGTCCATCAGGCGCTGAAAGGTCGCGGGGGCGTTGCACAATCCGAAGGGCATGACATTCCACTCAAACAGTCCATTTCTTGTGCAGAAGGCAGATGCTTTGCGTGCTCTAGGGGTCAGTTCGACCTGCCAATAGCCGGAGGCGAGGTCCAGCGTGCTGAACCATTTGGCATTGGAGAGGGTGTCTAGTGTGTCTTGGATGCAGGGTAGTGGATATGCATCTTTAATAGTGTTGTCATTTAGGGCTCTATAGTCTATGCAAAGGCGGTAGGTGCCGTCCTTTTTGCGCACCATAACTATAGGTGACGCCCAGCTGCTGTTACTGCGGCGGGCCAGTCCTACCTCCAGGCTCTGTTGTATCTGCTGGTTGGCACTTTCTTGCTTCTCTGAGGCCATACGGCGTGGCGTTTGCTTGACTGGGGCACCTGGCCTGGTTAGGATGTCATGCTGCACCAGGCTAGTGCGGCCGAGGTCATCAGGGCCAGTAGAGAACACACTGCCATATGTGTGCAGTAACTTTGCAAGCTGGGGCTGCTCTTCAGCTTTCAGCTCAGTAGAGCTCTGGGCGTAGAGCTGTTGCAGGTGCTTTGGGACTGTGGGACCAATGACAGTCTGCCCCGGCTGATCTGTAGTGGCTGCAGGCTGTACAGCTTCGACAGGTTGAAGAACAGCTGCGATGGCCCCCTCCTTGATGGTTACGGGAGCGTTGCCTGGATTGAAGATGCAGAGGGGCACAGTTCCAGAGTGCTGAGTTTCTACAAGGGCTCGGGCTACCAGCAGTCTGTGTTTTTCAACGAAACCCTTGGTGGGGCTAAGCATTACTTCCCCTTTAGCTTGTCCTTTAAAACGTGTGTAGCCTGGCACCATGTACTCCCGCCCAGGCTCCACTACAACAGTCCAGGATACTCTCACTGCATGTGATGGTGGCTTGCTTCGTGGCTTGAAGAATGGGACCTCTTCACCAAACAGAACCATACGATTGGTACCATAATCAAGACGTGCTTTGGATTGGACCAGGAATGGATGGCCTAGCAGGGCTTCATCTGAAGCTATGTCAGCAACCAGGAAGTGTATGCTTACTTGGCGTCGGTTTATCTGGACAGGGAAGTTAGCCTCACCGAGCGGTATGTCACCCGGACCGATACCAACAACGGACGTAACAACTGATTGCTGGAGAGGAGGCCGGACCTCTGGGTGAATAGCTTCGTACTGATGCAGAGCCAACACACTTTTCCGTGCACCACTGTCCAAAACAGCACACACTTCCAGTTCATTTATAAGCATGAGAATACTCATTTCTTGATTTTGTGTTTTAAGGTGAAGCACAGTGGGGTCAGTGATTTCAGGAAATGCTGAATAAACTTGGCCTCTTGTTGTTTTCCTTGGTGAGGGGCAATTTCTCTTCATGTGACCTAATCCTGAACAGTTATGACAACGAATCTCCTCCCAGTTAATGTCTTTATGGCCTTTTTGTTTGCTGGGTGTGAATTTTGGGTTGGAGAAGGTGTGTTGGGGATATGGGCTGGAGTTAGCAGGCTCAGGCTTCCATCTGGGTCCTGGGGGTGTGGCTGCAGTCTCAATCAGCTCCTCCTCTGCTCTTTCCCTGATGACAGCAGCACGGGGCCTCCGTTCAGTGATGTTGTGTGCCCCTGGGTGCATGCGGCTAGTGACATAAAGCGCAGTCTGCTTGGTGGTTTCATGGCGGCGGGCAATGTCATAGGCTTGGGCTAGTGTCTGAGGCCGCTGCTCCAACAGTTTTTGAACAATTTCTGCATCTCCCAGAGCATTAGTGAAAACTTCAACGCCTATCACGTCTTGCTCAGTCTCATTCCTGTTACTGTAGGCTACAGACACTTTCCCATAAATGTCAACCCTCAAAACATGAAGAGCCTCACCCGTTTTGCGGACACACTGTCTTAATTCAATAGCCACTGCTGCTGCATGCTCTGAAGAGGGGCCGTATGCAGTCTCTAGTTCCTCCAGCAGGTGGCGGTAGTCCCACTGTGAAGACCTGGGATTTATGTGGACAATTGCCGCTGCTGCACCCACAAGGCAAAACTTCAATTGGATAGCCATAGTCTTTTCTGACCAACAATTAGCTTTAGCGCAGCTCTCAAACCTGTGCAGGAACTCTTTCCAAGGTGTTGTGCCATCATACTGACCAGGGCGCAGTATTGGGACTCTCTCTTACCTCATTCACACCAACGGTGTTTCAGGGCCGGTTCGGAGCTGGAGCTTGAAAAGCACCGGGTTTTCCTGTTCACACCGCAGCAGAGCAGCCTCTTAGCTCCGGAATCCGGTTCGTTTCAAGCACCAAAAAATTGTCCGGCTAGAGCAAAAGCACCGCATACGCCACGCTTACGTCGAGGCGGGGGCAGGGGCAGGGGCGGGATCAACTCCTGAACAACAACAAGAAGCCCGCGTTTTATCCAGTTTGTACACAACGATGGAGAAACTTAACAAGCAGCAGTGGTCCACTAAAGAGACCAGCTACCTACTGGTCTTCCATTTCGTTTCGACAGAGCAAAACCAAAACGAGAAGCGCTTCAACACAATCGGCCATTGTTGTTGTTGTCGGTGTGAGCTGTGAGGGGTTTCCGCGCGGTTTGGCTTTATGAAGCAGGCACGCAAACGGTTACGTCATGACGCAAACGATGACGCAATGACGCAGCACTAGTCGGACTCTGGGCGGTGTGAAATGAGCCGGAGCTAAACCGAAGAACCGGTTCTGAACCTGAAAAGCTCTAGCACGGAGCTTGGACCGGAGTTGCATTGGTGTGAATGAGGTATCTGTTCGCAGTCCTCCTCACCCTCTGAAGAATCCGGGCAGTGTGCACGGCGAGGCTGGCGTGCATGTGATTTTGGCCGTTCATATTTGGGGGAATAGCACTTTAATTGCATAGTCTGACTATGCTCTTTTTCTGGTGACAGCCTATAGTTATGTATGAATTCTCCCATATATTCAGGGGTAAAGGGGTTTGAAACAGTAGCAGTCATACATGTGTCCTGCACCCTTGATGGCATGGCATGAGCTTGGGGGCTATACACGTGATCGCATGGGCCTCGGCCTTGTATTTCACAGTCTTGAGCAAAAAGGTTTGTGCTTGAAAACCTCGGCCGACTGTGCTCATTGTCACATATGAAAGAGTTAAAACGTCCAAACACTTTATTTCTTTCATTAACATTGTCCATTTTAAATTCCACCTGTGTCTCTGTAGCAGTTAGACCAGCGACGTGCAGTCAGAGGAGGCAGGGGAGGCAGAGCCTCACCTGTCATACTCCAATGTAACAGAAAAACAACTAAAGAAAAACTAAATAGTAATAATAATAAAATGTCTCCACTGATCTTGTGTAAATGTGATTTCTGTATGATTCCAATCGCTTTTTATAGTCAAAATCAGCAAATTGGCCGAGCTCCGCTACAACTACATGGGAGCGATGAGGAGTGAGGCAGGGACGAGCTCTGCCTCACGTAAGCCCACAGTAACTGGCTGGAGCGCGGGCACTAATGTAGCGCGGGCACTTATTTTGTGAGCGCGCTCAAGCCAGGCTCATTTGCTTACTGTGGGGTGAGGTGAGGCACCTCAGAATGCGTCACCCCACAGAAACTGGCTGGAAAGTGGGCCCTAAGCGTATGCCTGTTACCATCTCACTGTATGTCACCAATGTAATGTTTGTAGATCCCTTTATTACATTTATCCTCGCCATCCATAGTCTCTAAATAACTTATTTAGGCCCGCTGGTCTCATCATACAACGGCAATGAAAAAAGCACCAGGAGAGGCAGCCATAACCTCTGCCGCACTGAAGGGGGTGCACGTGAGCTCACAGGTTCTTGTTGCTACTGTTATTCTACGCAGAGACGGTAGACGCAAACAACAAACTAGACTTTAGTTTTTAAACTAGAGGGAGATAAGGGAATGCTCTGGTTTTTGGACAAAATTAACATGGGATCACTCCCGTCACCGGACGTACTTCGTCTCACTGGAATAGTAACGGTCATAGTGAATATAAAATCGTCCCCATGTATCCGGCCAATGCGGGAGAGTTTTGAAAGAGACAAAACACTGTTCCATACATTTAAAAACACTTAAACAATTAAACAATGTTTACCTGCCAACAAGCAGCAGTGTGCTGTCATTTCAAACATGTTACCCCACTGTTTAACACACTTTTACCTGTGTTTTGAAGACTCTTTCCTGGGTCAATGTGTGCTCCAATGTGTCCTCTTTCTCCCCCCCTGGGTGTGTGTGAGACAAGTCAAGTGAGTCAGCCTGCCAACAAGCAGCAGTGTGCTGTCATTTCAAACATGTTACCCCACTGTTTAACACACTTTTACCTGTGTTTTGAAGACTCTTTCCTGGGTCATTGTGTGCTCCAATGTGTCCTCTTTCTCCCCCCCTGGGTGTGTGTGAGACAAGTCAAGTGAGTCAGCCTGCCAACAAGCAGCAGTGTGCTGTCATTTCAAACATGTTACCCCACTGTTTAACACACTTTTACCTGTGTTTTGAAGACTCTTTCCTGGGTCAATGTGTGCTCCAATGTGTCCTCTTTCTCCCCCCCTGGGTGTGTGTGAGACAAGTCAAGTGAGTCAGCCTGCCAACAAGCAGCAGTGTGCTGTCATTTCAAACATGTTACCCCACTGTTTAACACACTTTTACCTGTGTTTTGAAGACTCTTTCCTGGGTCATTGTGTGCTCACCAGGGGCACGAGAATACCCTCCACAGAAGGGGTCGTGGTTCCGTGAAGAAGGCCGAATTTGGGTGCTCATAGGCAGCCTGCTGCAGAGTCATTTTCAGGCTCCTCTCCACAATTGTCCCCCTAAAATGATTTTAAATCATTATTTTTGCATTTAAATGCATTTATTCTATCATTTATATGGTTCCCCAACACAATGCACATAGTCTGGAGCTCACTGGGGTCCTGCATATAATTTAATCAGGCGTTTTAACACTTTTTCCCATGAAAATGATTTTTAATCACTATCATGGGGCTATGAAAATAAAATTCCGGGTAATGCAGAGCACAAGTGCACCTTTTACTATTTAAATGTATTTGTATTATATATATTTGGGCTAGAAAGGTGACCACTCTGGGTGATTTAGTCAGTTTATGGAGCTTAGCCCACAAATCCTGGATGATCCAGGCCGAATTTGGGTGCTCATAGGCGGCCTGCCAGGCGCCCCCACCCGTGGAAAGCAAAAAAAAATTGAAGAAAACGCTTAATTATAACTTAAAATAATCAAAAATGAAGTTTTGAAAAATTGTCAAAAAAATGACAGAGTGCCAACGGGAGAAGGGGCCAGACTATTGGCGCTTCGGGCCGATTTTTCCCCTTCTCCGATGGTTGGTACAACGGAGAAGGGGAAAAAGTCCCTGGGCTTCATTTCCACTTCTCTGTCAAAAAGATTCATCCATACTTTTCAAACTACCGTCTGCACGAATTCGGAAACCCAGTTTTTGGGTGCACTCAGAAAAAAAAACGGCTGTTGCAAATCATGGAAGAATGTATCCGCTCACCAAGCACTTTGAGTGGGCCTAATTTTGTGGCGCAAGGACCCCCCAGCCTGGTTCTCTCAATACTTAAAGTTTGACATGGAGGAATGCGAGGGCACTTTGCAGGTGACTCTACTCGATTAGGAGACACTATTTTGGGGCGTATTTTTTACATTTCTCTGGTTCTCCAAATAGTTTAAGTTCGACATTTTGAGACATGGAGGAATGCGAGGGCACTTTGCAGGTGACTCTACCCGATTTTGAGGCACTATTTTGGGGCGTATTTTTTACATTTCTCTGGTTCTCCAAATAGTTTAAGTTCGACATTTTGAGCCATGGAGGAATGCGAGGGCACTTTGCAGGTGACTCTACCCGATTTTGAGGCACTATTTTGGGGTATAATTTTTACATTTTGACCCCTTTGCCCGGTTATCACCAAAGTTGAGTTGGATGATTTCGACCATGGAAGAATGTCAGGGGAGTCCGCGGGGGACTCCTGCGGGGTCATGAGGCACTATTTTGGGGTACAATTTTTACATTTTGACCCCTTTTCCCGGTTCTCACCAAAGTTGAGTTGGATGATTTCGACCATGGAGGAATGTCAGGGGAGTCCGCGGGGGACTCCTGCGGGGTCATGAGGCACTATTTTCGGACACTTTTTTCCCATTTTCCCCCCTTTTGCCTGGTTCTTTTTATTTTTATTTTTTTTCCTGTTTTGGCCCGTTTGACCCGGTTCCTTCTGCCGGGGGCACTGCCCGGTCCCGGGTGCCCCCCCAGGGCTCGCGTACAGCCGTTTCACCCCCCACATTGACGGATTTTGACCCCTTTGCCCGGTTCTCACCAAAGTTGAGTGTGATGATTGCTGAGTCATGATGCACTATTTTGGGGTACATTTCCCCCATTATCAACACGGACTAGAGATGTCTCGGAGATGGCTCGGAGCCCACACCCTGGTTCTATGTAACCCTGGAGGAATGTCACATGAGTCGACAGGGGACTGCTGCTGGCTAATGAAGGACTATTTTGGGGTACATTTCCCCCATTATCAACACGGACTAGAGATGTCTCGGAGATGGCTTGGAGCCCACACCCTGGTTCTATGTAACCCTGGAGGAATGTCACATGAGTCGACAGGGGACTGCTGCTGGCTAATGAAGGACTATTTTGGGGTACATTTCCCCCATTATCAACACGGACTAGAGATGTCTCGGAGATGGCTCGGAGCCCACACCCTGGTTCTATGTAACCCTGGAGGAATGTCACATGAGTCGACAGGGGACTGCTGCTGGCTAATGAAGGACTATTTTGGGGTACATTTCCCCCATTATCAACACGGACTAGAGATGTCTCGGAGATGGCTTGGAGCCCACACCCTGGTTCTATGTAACCCTGGAGGAATGTCACATGAGTCGACAGGGGACTGCTGCTGGCTAATGAAGGACTATTTTGGGGTACATTTCCCCCATTATCAACACGGACTAGAGATGTCTCGGAGATGGCTCGGAGCCCACACCCTGGTTCTATGTAACCCTGGAGGAATGTCACATGAGTCGACAGGGGACTGCTGCTGGCTAATGAAGGACTATTTTGGGGTACATTTCCCCCATTATCAACACGGACTAGAGATGTCTCGGAGATGGCTCGGAGCCCACACCCTGGTTCTATGTAACCCTGTAGGAATGTCACATGAGTCGACAGGGGACTGCTGCTGGCTAATGAAGCACTATTTCCGGGTACTTTTTTTTCATTTTCACCCAAATTTCCCTGGATGAAATATTTTTTAGTTTTTTTAGTTTTTAGCCCAGTTTTGGCCACAGCGTTGCCTGGAGGATAGGACCGAGATATGACAGACTCTCTGGCCGCCTCACAAGTCACTATTGTCGGACACTTTCTTTGCTTTACCCCGGTTCTATCACTCTTTCCTCTTTTGACCATACAACCCGTTTCCTGCTGGGGTGGTGCCTGGTTCCGGGGTACCCCAAACCCTCTCATGGTCGGGGCACCATGTATTGATGCATCGGACCCAATGTTGCCATCACCAGCCCCGCGTTGGTGCGGAAGTGGGACCATCTGACCCGGTGGTAACCCAATACTTCCCTTCGTCCATGCACCATGAATTGATGCATCGGACCCAGTGTCGCAACCACCGCTCACGCTAACGCATATAAACGGAGAACTATAACATAATTTTGATCAAATTCATTATGTGTGTTTCAGGAAGGATGTCATCTGAATGCCCGGTGTGCAGACTCTTCTATCTGGCATTGAACAAACACCTTAAGCACAAGCATGCAGTGCGGAACTTGGAGGAGAGGGGAATCCTCCTGAAAATAGCCAGTGGAAGGATAAATGTTCGGACCAAACCCTGTCCCATCGCTGGGTGTTTGTACGCTGGGAAGAGACTGGACCGTCATGTAAAACATGACCACCCTGAGTTGTCCCGACATGAGGCACATCAGGTCATGGCAAGGCTGAAGCATAGTGTGGCACTGCAGTTGCTCCATGACCTCCGTGAGACTAACCCCATCATTGGAATGGCTACATCATTGGATATAGACAATGAGGAGGAATACCCCGGGCACCCTCCACCCTTCTCCCCACATACCGAGTGTGACAACGAGGACTGCAGGCAGGTGATGCTGGAAAATGTGGCATTGAGGGCTCAGAAGGATGCCCTCAATGATGAGGTGAAGACCCTGCGCTCCAGGCTGAAAAAGGAGCTAAAACCCAGGAAGCAGAGTGCTGCTGTTCTTGAGGAAGAGGACGAATGTAATACGATTTAAGGGCCTGGCAATCCCAAGTACCTCCGGCATAAACACAGTAGCCGCAGGCAGCAATACCCCTGTGAAGAGCCCGGTGAAGACTGTCATGCAGTCCCCAGTAACCTCCGGTAGCGAGACCCCTGTGAGGAGCCCGGTGAAGACTGTCATGCTTGCAGTAGCCTCCGGTGGGAAGAGACCGGTCAAGAACCCTGTGAAGAGCCCAGTGAAGACTGTCATGCTTGCAGTAGCCTCCGGTGGAAAGAGAACCGGTCAAGAACCCTGTGAAGAGCCCAGTGAAGACTGTCATATTACCAGTTTCCTCCGGTAGCGAGACCCCTGAGAAGAGCCCGGTGAAGACTGTCATGTTTGCAGTAGCCTCCGGTAGCGAGACCCCTGTGAAGACCCCGGTGAAGACTGTCATGTTGCAGTAGCCTCCGGTAGCGAGACCCCTGTGAAGACCCCGGTGGAAACTGTCATGTTTGCAGTAGCCTCCGGTAGCGAGACCCCTGTGAAGACCCCGGTGGAAACTGTCATGTTTGCAGTAGCCTCCGGTAGCGAGACCCCTGTGAAGACCCCGGTGGAAACTGTCATGTTTGCAGTAGCCTCCGGTAGCGAGACCCCTGTGAAGACCCCGGTGGAAACTGTCCATGTTTGCAGTAGCCTCCGGTAGCGAGACCCCTGTGAAGACCCCCGTGAAGACTGTCATGTTTGCAGTAGCCTCCGGTAGCGAGACCCCTGTGAAGACCCCGGTGGAAACTGTCATGTTTGCAGTAGCCTCCGGTAGCGAGACCCCTGTGAAGACCCCCGGTGGAAACTGTCATGTTGCAGTAGCCTCCGGTAGCGAGACCCCTGTGAAGACCCCGGTGGAAACTGTCATGTTTGCAGTAGCCTCCGGTAGCGAGGACCCCTGTGAAGACCCCGGTGGAAACTGTCATGTTTGCAGTAGCCTCCGGTAGCGAGACCCCTGTGAAGACCCCGGTGGAAACTGTCATGTTTGCAGTAGCCTCCGGTAGCGAGACCCCTGTGAAGACCCCGGTGGAAACTGTCATGTTTGCAGTAGCCTCCGGTAGCGAGACCCCTGTGAAGACCCCGGTGGAAACTGTCATGTTTGCAGTAGCCTCCGGTAGCGAGACCCCTGTATGCCGGAAGACCCGTGCCTCTAAGCTGGCTAATGACTTGCCCTCTCCCTCAAATTACTGGTCCACTGGGTGTGGACGGGGGAATACCATGCGTGAAATCACGTTGCCTAGAAGCATGGAGGCGTACCTTCAGACATACTTGGATCACTGTTTGGGTGTCGCTCCGACAGTTAAACAGAAAGACAATGTTGTGTCGAAGATCAGCCGGATAAAGAACTTCATAGTATACATGGCCCCATGGTGTTAACCGCCTGTCAGACTGGCTGTTCCTAAGAAACATGAAGATGATCCGTGGCTGGAGCGAGTATATTGTAAAGCCGGGCCGGGCAGTCACAACATCAGAGTTCTTCCTGAAGAATGTGCACCAGTTCATGGGGTACATGTCTGAGTCAAAGCCCCGGGGGTGCAAGCTCACCCAGTCTGATATGACCCACATAATGAGAGAGGTGAAAGCCAACATGAAACACTTGAATAAGGCAGTCACTCTACATCAGTTTAAGGTGAAGAGGAACAAACTGGATCGTCTGCCGAGCCAGGCGGAGCTTCTCGCCGCCATGGCGGCCGCTGAGAAGCGCATCCCGGAGCTCCTCGACCTGATGGCCGGCACGCCGACCTCAACCACCCAGAAGCTTCTCTATGGCTATCTCACCCTCCATTGGAGCCTCCTGTATGGCCACCGTACGGGCGTGTACGCAAACATGAAAAACAGTGAGGTCTTAGAGGCAGCCATAAGGGGAACTGCTGAGGGCTACATCATCCATGTGCAGGATCACAAGACGGCCAAGACATATGGCGAAGCACAGCTGGCGCTTACAGTAGAGGAGTTTAGCTGGGTCATGCGGTGGATGGGGATTAAAGAGGCATTGCTGGGTCCTCAGAATGAATTCTTCCTTTTCACAAGGGGGAAATCGGGCCTCCAAGAACCTGAACGCTCACTTGAAGAGGGCATGGGCTGATGCTGGGCTAGAAACAGCCGTCACCTTCACAATCCTGCGCACTGCCCTGGCTGACAATATCAAGCATCACCAAGATCCAGAAAGCCGGTCGATTTCTCGCCAGGTTTATGTGTCACGACGTAACCACGGCGGACCGGTTCTACGCGAATGCGCCAGGTATAAAGGAGGCATTGAGAATCCGCTCCATGTTCAGGGCGTCATCAGATGCGCAGCAGCTGCATCTCATCAGAAGGATGTCTAACCGCTGTCAGATGGGGAGACCTCCGAAGAGGGCTGCTATAACAGTACTGCTCTATCATCTTCACCTGATGGGTCATTGGAGCGGCAGGCAGTGCAATGCGGGAAGCGGAAGCGGGAGGGGAAAAGAGGGCCCAATGAAGTCGGGGGACCGGGGCTGGTGACATCCAAAACCATTTGTTGAAATATGTAACCGTGTATATAATTATTATTAGTAATCCCTGTGTATACATTTTGTAAATAGACAATATCTCCAGGTGCGCATAACTGCACTTTAACAAGCCAGGAAAGGTGCCAGAATCCTGGCACATACATTTGTTAATAGTGACCAACACCTCCAGGGCGCATCACTGCCACTTTAAAACGTAGGTTAAGAAATTTAGTAGTAGTACTGTTATAGGCAGCAGTAGTACGTGTAAATAGTTTATGTTTTAGAGGCTCTGTGTACTGTGTTTTTGTTAAAATAAAATAAAAAATAAAAAAAAAAAAATAACCTTGATGGTTACCAGGGGCAGAAAAAGTGCCGACTTTCCATCAGCACCGGGGAAGAAGGGCACTCTCCTGGTGCTGAACCCTGTGATGAGCGCTCAAGTGTTGGGGCGGGGAGGTGGTAAGCCAGAGGAGGGTGAAACAAAAGTTAAAGTGTTTGGGGGGGAACCCTCCAGCCCAGAAGGGGGGGGGTGATGCCCGTGAAAGGGAATGACCCGAATATGGATGCTGATGGGCGGACACAGAAGCACCATAAAAACCACCCCCTTGTAAGACCACCAGGGGCACGCGAATTCCCTCCACAGAAGGGGGGGTTGATGCCTTGAAGAAGGCCGAATATGGATGCTGATGGCGGACACAGAAGCACCATAAAACCACCCCCTTGTAAGGTCACCAGGGGCACGAGAATACCCTCCAGCCCAGAAGGGGGGGGTGATGCCGTGAAGAAGGCCGAATATGGATGCTGATGGGCGGACACAGAAGCACCATAAAACCACCCCCTTGTAAGGTCACCAGGGGCACGAGAATACCCTCCACAGAAGGGGGGGTGATGCCGTGAAGAAGGCCGAATATGGATGCTGATGGGCGGACACAGAAGCACCATAAAACCACCCCCTTGTAAGGTCACCAGGGGCACGAGGTTCTGGTGGGTGTGAATACCTGTGTTTAGTCCGTGGGGGAGTGCTTAACTGTGGGGGCCCGGGGACTCAGGGTGTGCAAGGTTATGGAGGTCCCACTGTTAGGGGCCCATGCTGGAGGTAATTAGTCCGTCCTTGGGGCTCTGTGAGCGGGCAAAAAGAGGTGATTTCCCCCTGGTCTCTGCTGGAGGTGCAGAGTCCCACTTTTAGGGGCCCATGCTGGAGGTAATTAGTCCGTCCTTCGGGGCTCTGTGAGCGGGCAATGAGAGGTGATTTTCCCGGTCTCCGCCCTGGAGGTGTGAAATAAACAGAGTCCCCCTGTTAGGGACTGGTGCTGGAGGTCTCTAGTCCGTCCTTCGGTGCTCTGTGAGCGGGCAGAGAGAGGTGATTTTCCCCTGGTCTCTGCTGGAGCTGTGAAAGAAACAGAGTCCCACTGTTATGGGGACATGCTGGAGGTAATTAGTCCGTCCTTGGGGCTCTGTGAGGGGGCAGAGAGAGGTGATTTCCCCCTGGTCTCTGCTGGAGGTGCAGAGTCCCACTGTTAGGGGCCCATGCTGGAGGTAATTAGTCCGTCCTTGGGGCTCTGTGAGCGGGCAGAGAGAGGTGATTTTCCCCTGGTCTCTGCTGGAGCTGTGAAAGAAACAGAGTCCCACTGTTATGGGGACATGCTGGAGGTAATTAGTCCGTCCTTGGGGCTCTGTGAGCGGGCAGAGAGAGGTGATTTTCCCCTGGTCTCTGCTGGAGCTGTGAAAGAAACAGAGTCCCACTGTTATGGGGACATGCTGGAGGTAATTAGTCCGTCCTTGGGGCTCTGTGAGGGGGCAGAGAGAGGTGATTTCCCCCTGGTCTCTGCTGGAGGTGCAGAGTCCCACTGTTAGGGGCCCATGCTGGAGGTAATTAGTCCGTCCTTGGGGCTCTGTGAGCGGGCAGAGAGAGGTGATTTCCCCCTGGTCTCTGCTGGAGGTGCAGAGTCCCACTGTTAGGGGCCCATGCTGGAGGTAATTAGTCCGTCCTTCGGGGCTCTGTGAGCGGGCAATGAGAGGGTGATTTTCCCGGTCTCCGCCCTGGAGGTGTGAAATAAACAGAGTCCCCCTGTTAGGGACTGGTGCTGGAGGTCTCTAGTCCGTCCTTCGGTGCTCTGTGAGCGGGCAGAGAGAGGTGATTTTCCCCTGGTCTCTGCTGGAGCTGTGAAAGAAAACAGAAGTCCCACTGTTAGGGGCCCATGCTGGAGGTAATTAGTCCGTCCTTGGGGCTCTGTGAGCGGGCAGAGAGAGGTGATTTTCCCCTGGTCTCTGCTGGAGCTGTGAAAGAAACAGAGTCCCACTGTTATGGGGACATGCTGGAGGTCTCGAGTCCGTCCTTCGGTGCTCTGTGAGCGGGCAGAGAGAGGTGATTTTCCCCTGGTCTCTGCTGGAGCTGTGAAAGAAACAGAGTCCCACTGTTATGGGGACATGCTGGAGGTAATTAGTCCGTCCTTGGGGCTCTGTGAGGGGGCAGAGAGAGGTGATTTCCCCCTGGTCTCTGCTGGAGGTGCAGAGTCCCACTGTTAGGGGCCCATGCTGGAGGTAATTAGTCCGTCCTTGGGGCTCTGTGAGCGGGCAGAGAGAGGTGATTTTCCCCTGGTCTCTGCTGGAGCTGTGAAAGAAACAGAGTCCCACTGTTATGGGGACATGCTGGAGGTAATTAGTCCGTCCTTGGGGCTCTGTGAGCGGGCAGAGAGAGGTGATTTTCCCCTGGTCTCTGCTGGAGCTGTGAAAGAAACAGAGTCCCACTGTTATGGGGACATGCTGGAGGTAATTAGTCCGTCCTTGGGGCTCTGTGAGGGGGCAGAGAGAGAGGTGATTTCCCCCTGGTCTCTGCTGGAGGTGCAGAGTCCCACTGTTAGGGGCCCATGCTGGAGGTAATTAGTCCGTCCTTGGGGCTCTGTGAGCGGGCAGAGAGAGGTGATTTCCCCCTGGTCTCTGCTGGAGGTGCAGAGTCCCACTGTTAGGGGCCCATGCTGGAGGTAATTAGTCCGTCCTTCGGGGCTCTGTGAGCGGGCAATGAGAGGTGATTTTCCCGGTCTCCGCCCTGGAGGTGTGAAATAAACAGAGTCCCACTGTTAGGGACTGGTGCTGGAGGTCTCTAGTCCGTCCTTCGGGGCTCTGTGAGCGGGCAGAGAGAGGTGATTTCCCCCTGGTCTCTCCTGGAGGTGTGAAATAAACAGAGTGCTACATTTTGTAAATAGTGCAATATCTCCAGGGCGCATAACTGCACTTTACAAGCCAGAAATAATGTTTAAATGGTCGGGGAAAGTATTTTTAAATGTCTGGAAGAGAGTTTTAGACAGTCATTTTGCACGAAATCATTTAACATAGACGCTCTCCTGAAAATGCACAGAATATGTGCTTTTTCAGGAGACCGTCAATGTTAAATGATTTCGTGCAAAATGACTGGCTAAAACCCCGGAATAAGTGTTTGAAAGGCGGGGAAAAGTTGTTTAAAATAGTCTGATACCTCCAGGGCGCATCACCAAAAATGTACAAGCCAGGGAAGATGCCTGAATCCCGGATACTTTAGGTCTGTCACTTAGGGTGACCGCACCACTCCGACGCTCCCGAGAGCGGACGTCCATTGTTTGTAAGGCACCTAAGAGGGATAAGGAGGACTTTTACAAAAAAGTAATGGAGATTGTTGTCCAGAAGGATAGCATGGACTTCATCTTCAAGTCAAGGTAAGACCACAATTGTAATGAACATGGGATCTTACTAAGAAAGAACAATCCAATATTTAGATTTTGGGTATCCTTTTGTTGAACGGTCTGTTTAAAGCTCCCATGTCATGCTTTTCCGGTTATTACCCGTCCCCTTGTGTGTTATGAAGGTTTTTATGCATGTAAACGGTGTGCAGAGTCAAAACCCTCAAAGTACACCCTGTTGCGAGTAAAACTCTAACACAGAAAATACCTCCCCAAAACGCCTCGTTGGAGATACGTCACTGCCCATTTGATTCTTCCGGGTACCGCATGACATCATGAACGAAATGGACCAATCCCGAAGAGCTATGGCCACACCCAGCGGCGCTGGCCGCACCCTCTGCCAGCCTAACATTTACTGTTGGAAGCTCTGGTTCAGTTCACTATCGATCCAGTCATGCCACTGCCAAGGACCTGTTTCCTGAAATGTGAGGAGAAATCTGAGCTGTTTGTCCTACCGACGGAAGAACCACGACGAAGTCAGTGGTTGAAATGTCTTTTTAATACTGTTCCTTCAGAGGTTCGAAGAACCGGCATTTCACAGACGAAAGCTTCCAAAACATTGCCCAGTTTGAGGCCGGATATGCACAGCATTTGAAACTGAAGTACAATGCTATTCCTAGTTTGTTTGGACCGTTTGGAGCAGGGGAAGATTTGGGTACACAACCTGTAAGTTTGCATTGTTATTTGTGTATTTATCAAACAAGACTGTTTAAATGTGTAAACTGTGTCGGACTGCTAAGCCATTGACACAGTGCTAACTGTGCTAACTAAGTTGCTAGCGTTTCCATATATCAACTCTAATATCAGCAGATGGCCTTGCATACATGTATCTCATAGCAGGAGAATGTCTGCATTCACACACAAAATACCTATTGACAGTATACTCCGGGTGATTTGCCGTGCGGTCAGTCGCGAAACGTAATTACATTACAGCTGGCGTAGCGTGTATGCTACCGATCTAACCAACGGAGCTAGACATGGGTTTGCTCGGAAAAACATTTGTGTTATGCTACGTTGCTGGCGTTTAAATATATCAACTACAATGTCAGCAGATGGCCTTACATGTTTGTCATGGCAGGAGAATGTCTGCAGTCACACACACGGAATACTCATACAGTATACTCCGGGTGATTTACCATACATTGTGACAGTACATGTACATACTGCATGTATAGCTAACGAGGCTAGCTATACATGCAACACAGTCTCACGGCATTTCGTGTTATAGTCACGAAATTAATCTATTGATTCATGTTCACCAACACGATTTTGCCATTTTTTTCGTGTCACACAGAACGATTTTAAAAGCAATGTAAATAATAACAAATTAGAAGGAAAAAGACATTTAAAAAAATACAGATTTAAGTATTCTGACACAGAACGATTTTAGAAGCAATGTATTTATATTGGTAGTATGTTTCGTGCCTGCACCAAATAATAACAAATTAGAAGGAAAAAAAGATGACATAAAATACAGGTTTCAGTATTATGAGGCTCTGAGCCCCATTTCTTTTCCTCACTTACGGCAAAAAAACTCAGACATTATACAATTTAAAATAAAAGGGATAGGGTTAGGCTTAGGGTAAGATATTGAGTAAGAACATGTTTTTATGAACCACACAGCTTCTGGTCTTCCAAGACCCGACCGGACAAAAAGATGTGTTGCAGGCACGAAACATACTACCAATAGAAATACATTGCATTTAAAATCGTTCTGTGTGACATGAAAAAAAGGTGAAAATCGTGTTGGTGAACACGAATCAATAGATTAAATTAATTTCGTGACTAATAACACGAAATGCCGTGAGACTGGGTTGATACATGCTAGCGCAAAACAATGTATTCATGCAAGTTACAATGTATGACCGAACGTAGCAGAATACCCGTATAAGATTGCAATTATAAACACGTTATTGCTAGCCTAATATGAACCACTAGCTTTTGTTCATAGTAGTTTTATTACACTACATTATAGTTGCCGTTCCTCCGAGCTAGCGTTCATATCGTGTTAGCTACCAAAGTAAACAAGAAAGCTAGGTTAGCATATTAGCTGGCAAGCTGTTCATTAGATAGATAGATCCACACTCCTACCACAACTACTACTAACGAATCTAAAACAACTAAGTTTCTCTAATATTTTGTGATTTGCATTTGATTTCGTCCAGCCAGATGCATCGTCCTAAAAAGCACCGGCTGCGCCCAGGCAAGATGCGGGGAGGAATGGATGATATACCGTGTATATATGTATATTTATGTTCATTTTGTACATTTCTGAAATAAAGTTTAATGGAAATACTTAGCAGGCCTATCCTTTCTTCCCTGAATTATTTGCTCCTATAACATATCATTCATATATAGCAAACCATGATTTGATTTCTCATCAAACAGTAGTAGTTTATTACAGGTAAAAATAACTTACTCTTTGTTATGACCGGCTCGTAGGCCACAACGGAAAGACAAGGAGACATACACGAGTTTACAAAACCACGGCACATTTATTGTGGTAAATGTAGAGATAGGTGGTCGAGGGGAGAGGATCGCAGAGCCGCTTTGGAGAGAGACGGGCCGCCGTGTGACTCCGGGCAGCTGGGCTTAATAGCACCTCGGCTCCGGAGGTGTCCGTGATCGCGCTGATTAGCCTCTTCAGCTCCACCCCATCGTAAGACCTGCAACACACCTGCACAAAGGCCCTGGGGCAGTCACACTCTTCTATAACAACAGTTGTAGGTACAGTTCGGTTAGTTAGCGTATAAAATATACGGCTGTACCGACGCCATTATAAGACTGATGTTCCGCTGAGAGCGAGCCGAAAAAAGCGGGTGGAGCCTCTCTGGTGGTTGACTAATCAGAACAGAATGGCCGAGCTGACCAATCGGAGCACACTAGGCTCACAGGGAGGGGGGGGCAAGAGCTCCAACGAGTCGTTTAGTGGAGAGAGTGAATACTGCTGAATACACATACTTGACAGAGATGCTGTATGCGAAACCAATGTGAGTTTGGAAAATTGCACAGTATAAATCTATTTTAGTATACCTCAACAATGTAATTATGATCAGTGGAAATGGCCATGACATGGGCCCTTTAAAATGAATCGAAGCATCAGACTAAAAAAGCTTTTGAAAATAACCGAATATTTCGATTAAGGTCAAAATATAATATTTGTAAATCTGACTCTGAAAGAGTCAGTGCCTCACCAGCCATGAACCTCACCGCATGTCACTGAGTTAGACTCATGAACGGGTTGGAATAGCTTGTTAGCTCGTAGCAATCCTCCGGCTTGTTTGCGTTAGCGGCCGCCATTTAGCTTAGCTTGCAGCCGCATAAACTTGCTAATTAGCACGGCAAATTTCACAGTTTATCTGCACCGTTTATTTACTCTGTTTATGTTCTCACCACTGTCTTCATGTTGAACATGAACAGTCCCTTCGTGTTCGCCAATGTTGAACTTTCCTGTCGGCTCCCAGACCGTAGTCGAGGAAACAGGGGGGGATGACTCTCTGTCGTCTCCCAGGGCAGAAGCAACACGCTTCGGGTTCAATAACCCACTTTATCAGAATGACTGGAGAGAGGCGAGCTCTTCTTGGGAGGTTGTTGCATTTATTTAGCTCTTCTGTTTCACAAGATACATCACAGACCTATCCTTTTTCTGCTGCCTCGTTTCACTTATAGAAAACATATATCCCGCTCGCTCACTCTCGCTCTACCATACCCACACACACATGCACGCCCACACCCCTCTCTTAAAGGGACAGCGATCTCACTCTGCATGACCCCAATGTCATAACAATAATAACTAGAGAATGCAATTCCTGAAGAAATTGCTAGTGGGAATGCTTTATGCTGAAAATCTGATGCTAAACTGCTATGCTGAAATGTAATGTCTAAGAAGAAAGTGAAGAATTTAGATTGAAATGATACATGAACACTGGGGGCTTGCATGTGTGATGAAAGAAGAAAAGAGAGTAAAAAGGCTTGGAAAAGCAGCAGAATATTTGAACTGCAAACCTTTGAACTAACTTGATGGTGAATGATCTGTCGCCATGCCAACGGCATTTGATGACATCCCATAATAAGCTTAGATGCGTTGATGGCTGCATCGTTACCAAACCTGTGAAGTTTTGGGCCATTTGGAGCATTTTCACTGAAGTTATGAGAAAACCGTGTTTCATGGCGGGCATTGTGTTGCCATGGCAACGGCATGTCCCGTAGATGTCTTCACGGCTGGACTGTTAGCACACATGTGAAGTTTGAGCACTTCTTGAACATTTTCATAGGAGTTATAGCGACATCGTCTTTTATGGCGAGGGATGCGTTTCCATGGAAACGGCATATGGTGAGATCTCAGATTTGGCGTAGAGCTGTTGAGGCATGGACCGGTGATATACAAGTGAAGATTGGGGAACGATCAGACCGTGTCCATTGGACTTACAGCGACATCGTGCTTCATGGCGAGTGGTCTGTCGCCATGGCAACAGCATTTGATGACACCCCATAATACGGTTAGATGCGTTGATGGCTGCATCGTTACCAAACCTGTGAAGTTTTGGGCTGTTTGGAGCATTTTCACTGAAGTTATGAGAAAACCGTGTTTCATGCCGAGCCTTGTGTTACCATGGCAACGACATTTGAAGAAACCCCATAATTGACGTAGAGCTGTTGAGGGCTGGACCGGTGATATACAAGCGAAGTTTGGGGGACGATCAGACCGTGTCCATTGGACTTACAGCGACATCGTGCTTCATGGCGAGTGATCTGTCGCCAAGGCAACGTCATTTGATGACACCCCATAATATGATTAGATGCGTTGATGGCTGCATCGTTACCAAACCTGTGAAGTTTTGGGCCGTTTGGAGCATTTTCACTGAAGTTATGAGAAAACCGTGTTTCATGGCGAGCATTTGAAGAAACCCCATAATTGACGTAGAGCTGTTGAGGGCTGGACCGGTGATATACAAGCGAAGTTTGGTGACACCCCATAATATGCTTAGATGCGTTGATGGGTATGGAGGGCAGAACATGACTTAAGTATACATAAATAAATGTGTAAATAAATGTATGAAGGAATACAGGAATAAATACGTAAATAAATAAATAAATACAGGAATAAATAAATGACGAAATAAATACATAAATAAATAAATGTTGAAATAAATACACAAATAAATAAAAGAATAAATAAATGCATAAATAAATATGGAAATAAATACACCAATGTATAAATAAATAAAACAGAACACACGTTATTATATATCTTTCATATATTTCTACATTTACTCGACATACATTTATTTATTTATTTATGTATCCGTATGCTAATGAGGTGGGCGGTCCTAACCTCAGTCTGAAGCAGGATTGGTTACAGGAGTGTGTGATCATTTCTGGCAGAGGGCTATACTAACGCCTGGCTAACCGCGCTGATTCGAATGCAGGAGCTTTACTGTTTAGCCCTTATCTTTATACATCCATGGTTTATCCACAGTTGTAAGGATTATTTATGGGTATTGGTTTAAGAGCCATTGGAGATCATTAGCGGACCATTTAGAGAACGGAGAACCAAAAGACTATGTCCTCTCTATGTCCAGTTTCGTGTGGAACGATGTATAGAGGACTTGGCTCAGCTCGACATGGATGTGGATGTTAACCCAGCTGTATTTGAGAGTCTTCAAGAGGTTGCCCGCCAACTTGAAATCCTCTCAGAAACAGAGGAGGCGACCCTTGGGCGTCCATCTTACATGTTGCCCCCAAACGTTATTGAAGCACATCTTCGTTGGGGGCACACCGCTGGGGACATCGCGAACGGGTGTGCGAAAGAACAATTATTAAAGAAGCCATTATTAGCGAGTTGCCGTGGGTGTACACTGTACACAGAATGAACAGATGTGACTTGCCACGAATCTCTTGCTTCTGCCTGGCTCCAACAATTGGCGAATCCTGCTTCAGACAGGTTAGGTTAGGACCGCCCACCTCATTAGCATACGGACACATAAATAAATAAATAAATAAATAAATAAATGTATGCCGCATAAATGTAGAAATATATGAAAGATATATAATAACGTGTGTTCTATTTTATTTTCGACTTTTATTTATTTATTTATACATTGGTGTATTTATTTCCATATTTATTTTTGCATTTATTTATTTATTTGTGTATTTATTTCAACATTTATTTATTTCGTCATTTATTTATTCCTGTATTTATTTATTCCTGTATTTATTTACGTATTTATTTATTTATTGCTGTATTTCTTCATACATTTATTTACTTAAAGTGGACCTATCATGCTATATTATAATAATATAGTGTAGGACCATACCTATATAAGGCATATTTATACTTTTTTTTTTTCAAAATACCAAACAGATCATGCATTTTAGCCATGCCTCATTTCGCTCAATTTGGACTTTTTTACCCCTGTTTTTGCAAGGGCTGATTCTGTGAGAACAGCACCACCTACAGGCCTGGCATATGTACTACAGCGTCTCCAGCGCTTTCGAACGGCAATGGCCGTGGCTGTCTCCTCCTGATTGGTGGAGTTGGCCCAATAGCCGTAGCGCCACTGTCCTGACGTCAGGACAGTGTTCAAATCTGGATCAGTTTTTATCAGATCCGTTGCAGCCCCTTTTTTAGAGATTTGGGTATGGAGGAAAATAGAGAGGGTTGTGTTTTCTGACACTTGGTGAGTTCCCTGGAACACCGGGGACACATATTCATGTATAAAAGACGTACAAAAGTGCATTTTGCATGATAGGTCCCCTTTAAGTCATGTTCCGTCCTCCGTCATCGTTACCAAACCTGTCAATGTGACATCATCGTGTTCCATGACACAGGTGTTTATATTTGAGCTAACGACGACAGCTGTGTGTCACCAATAATGTATAAAATAGGTGGAACATGTTGAAGTCAGTATGAAGTCTCCATCAGACAGATAAGAATAGGCTCAGACAGTCTGTTAAACTCCAGTGACCACGTCGTTAGCTCAAACACGAACACCTGTGTATTATGACATCATCGTGTTCCATGACACAGGTGTTTATATTTGAGCTAACGAGGTGTGCAGAGATCAAAGGTTTCCATTGTTCTGAATGAGAGATAAACCTCTTACATGTGAACGCTTTGTCGAAGAACCATAACAGATATCTGTGAAATTTCAAAACGTGAAGCATGTCAAGGAAGTTGAGTATCTGAAGTGTAATTTTTGTGTACTTTCGGGTTAATAATGTGGCCTTTTTGGCAGTTTAACTAAAGGTGTGCGGCTGCTACCGTGAGGAAATATCAGCCTGAAATTACAATGGGCTTTAATGGAGGCATGTTGAAAGTTTTTGTCACTTCATGCCCTCAAGGCATTTTGTTTAATTATTTTTGTTTAATTATTTGTCATTTTTCAAGCTACGACATGTTTTCCTACGTTTGTCATGAACAATGATGTCTCAGGAATGTAGGGTTTGGGAATTATGGCAGTTTTCAAAAAAAATATGAAGGCAAATTTCAAGATTTCCTCCACTCTAGCTGTGACATCACGCACTCTAGTTAATGTTAAAATCTGAAGAAAGCCTCTTTACCAAGGTCTGAACAATGTTTAATATCTCTAAAAGTAAGAATCAGATTTAAAAGTTGTGTTACACGAATAATGTCAGAAAGATGTGTAACATTTTAAAGTTGGAATGAGGTTTCTCAGTGAAAGTATGAATGAACAGTTAGCAGTTGTAGTCACATGAAGATTTGTTGAAGTCTGAAGAATTTCTCCATTGACTTCAATGGTTAAAAATGTGATGTATTATGGGATGTATCTCTGGAATTATGAAAGTTATGAATGATAAAAGTAATAGCCATCGATTCCCGACCGAGCTGAACGTTTTGATGTTTGAACGGAGTTTCTGCGATGTTGAATGTGGGAGGAGAAGAGGGCCAAAATAAGCCGACGGAATAATAAACCTTTTGTCCTAGCATAACAGATAGTTGGAATGCTGTTATCAGCATTCCCACTAAATAATAATAATGCATGCGATTTGTATAGCGCTTTTCTTTAAGCATGCATATTTGTTTACAAACACTTAAACATAATAGGATATTATCTGCATTTTACACAAACGTGCTGCAGTTATGGTGTCATAGAGTGGCGAAGTCACGCCCACTTACTTAATGGGACCTTATTTCGGAAAAATTATGCATTGAAGTCAATGGGGAGAGAAAACTTATCCTTCGATCCCGTTTGAATTGTGCCATGAATTACACGTATGATGTTTGTCAATCTTAAAAAATCATTTCCATGTCAAAAGAGTCACAGTTTGTCGTAAAACTGTTGAAATATAAGACTATGAAAAATACGCAACTAGAAAGACTACAAATCCCAGAGTCGCGTAAGTGATGTCACAATTGAGACACTACGATATACGTATAATACCGTATATATACGATCAGCGCCATATAGATAGAATCTATCTATATGGCGCTGGCTAAGATAAGATAACTTTCACAAGATGCCTGTGTGCTTAGTACCAGGTTGTTATTATACCAGCAATGGGTCTTGCTCGTTCTTTCGCTTCCCGTCTGATGAAAGAGGAGTGTGTGGATCAAGCTAGCTAGTAGCTAGCACGTTAGTTAGCATTACAGCCTTGTCATTTTTATTAGCCTTAACATGAAGTAACATTAAGTAACCCAAAATGTTAAACAGTAAGAGTAGTAGTCATATTTCGTGAACCCTTTGAATAGTACTGTCACCGGTGTGATCATTCTATAATACACCATTTAAGCCCGGGGGAGAAATGCTAATGCTAACGTTAGCATCGGCGATCTTCTCTACTTCATGCTATCTGCACAAATGGTTGACATTAAACATTAAAACGACCAGGCAGTTCAGAGAGTATCAAAGGAAGGCAGGCAGGCAGCTTTGCATGACATTCTTCAGGACGCGTTTCATTGTGGTGATAGTGAGTAGTCAATCGTTGTGTTGACAAGACAGTAGTGACGGCCATCTTGGTGACGTGTGTTGCTGACCAGAGATGTAGTTCATTGAGCGTTTCACACAAACAAATGTGTTACTTCACAGTTTTACGACACATTTTTTTTTTTTGACTTGCAAAATTATCTTTTAAATTGACAAACAACATATGTGTAATTCGTGGAACAATTCAAACGGGATCGAAAGATAATCTTTCTCTCTCCATTGACTTCAATACATAATTACACATATGTTGTTTGTCAATTTAAAAGATAATTTTGCAAGTAAAAAAAAAAAAAATGTGTCGTAAAACTGTGAAGTAACACATTTGTTTGTGTGAAACGCTCAATGAACTACATCTCTGGTCAGCAACACACGTCACCAAGATGGCCGTCACTACTGTCTTGTCAACACAACGATTGACTACTCACTATCACCACAATGAAACACGTCCTGAAGAATGTCATGCAAAGCTGCCTGCCTGCCTTCCTTTGATACTCTCTGAACTGCCTGGTCGTTTTAATGTTTAATGTCAACCATTTGTGCAGATAGCATGAAGTAGAGAAGATCGCTAGCGTTAGCATTTCTCCCCCGGGCTTAAATGGTGTATTATAGAATGATCACACCGGTGACAGTACTCTTCAAAGGGTTCACGAAATATGACTACTACTCTTACTGTTTAACATTTTGGGTTACTTAATGTTACTTCATGTTAAGGCTAATACAAATGACAAGGCTGTAATGCTAACTAACGTGCTAGCTACTAGCTAGCTTGATCCACACACTCCTCTTTCATCAGACGGGAAGCGAAAGAACGAGCAAGACCCATTGCTGGTATAATAACAACCTGGTACTAAGCACACAGGCATCTTGTGAAAGTTCTTATCTTAGCCATCGTATCGTGTATATATACTGTATTATACGTATCGTATATATACTGTATTATACGTATATCGTAGTGTCTCAATTGTGACATCACTTACGCGACTCTGGGATTTGTAGTCTTTCAAGTTGCGTATTTTTCATAGTCTTATATTTCAACAGTTTTACGACAAACTGTGACTTTTTTGACATGGAAATGATTTTTTAAGATTGACAAACATCATATGTGTAATTCATGGCACAATTCAAACGGGATCGAAAGATAAGTTTTCTCTCCCCATTGACTTCAATGCATAATTTTTCCGAAATAAGGTCCCATTACCCGGAAGTAAGTGGGCGTGACTTCGCCACTCTATTGTTTTTACATTAGCGGGGAAAGCTGTATATACAAAATAACACGGTTTCGTGAAAGAACTACACCTCCCAGAGTGCCTTGCAGCGGTAAACGGAACCACTTCCTGAGATCAGAGTTCATCTTTTTTCCATGCGTGTTTTAGTGGAGTAGCGGTGGCAGTGGATTGTGGGGCAAATGTTAATATGAGAATACGTTACCCTAATTCTCTTGCGTGTTTATTTTTCGTCGTGTGTCGAACATGTCTAAGGTGGAAGCAGCGAGGCGCGAGCTTACCCTGCTGATCTACCGCCACCTGAAGGAGCATGGTTTCCACTCTGCTGCAGAGGAGCTACAGAAATACAGCCCACAGGTCAACACACACACTACACGCACACAAACAAACACGCGCGCACGAACACACACACTGCATTGTAATGTAACTGCTGGAGGACTGTTTAAATGCATGTACACACACACACACACACACACACACACACACACACACACACACACACAGTGCATTGTACATTTAAATCATAGATTTAAATGCATGTTAAATGGCCAGCATTCGGCGCCACTCGATGACGTGGTATACTTGAAATAGTGGCTCTGCAGCAGGTATACTCGACATTGAGAAACGGCCACGGTTTCAGGTTTGAAAACCCAGTGGTCAATAACCTGTCTTCCTATAGGAGTAACCTAGCTGACGTAACGGGTGACTACACTCGACACACATAGTTGCTGGCGGGCAAAACACAGGCAGTGCCACTGTGCCAAAGACAATACTGTTAAATATATATAGATGGTAGACGTGACGTGTAGACTACTATAGTTTCACAGATGTATTCATAACATCACAGAATCCCTGTCTTAAGCGTTAAAACTGTTTTTGAATCTGATCCATTTGAAAAAAGGATCTTGTGCAAAGCTATATAGAATATTTCATCAACGATATGTATGGTTGTAAGTATGATGTTCTTTTTTGCAGGGAGAGACACAAGTAACTGAGTCATTATTGGACATCTACAGATTGTGGTTAAGGTGAGTTTGATTTCTCAATTCTTTGCTGGAATCAAACACCTTATTTTGACTTGATGGTAGTTATGATGTGTGTGCTAAATATTGTTTCTATTCCCATCAGTGACAAGCAGCAGGACTCAGCCAAGCTCTCCAAACGAGAAAGGAATAAGGGTATGAGTGCTTCTTTCTCAAAACTTAAAGGGGACCTATCATGCAAAATGCACTTTTGTACGTCTTTTATACATGAATATGTGTCCCCGGTGTGTCGGGGAACCCACCAAGTGTCAGAAAACACAACCCTCTCTCTTTTCCTCCATACCCAAATCTCTAAAAACGGGGCTGCAATGGATCTGATACAGACTGATGCAGATTTGAAAATTCTCTGACGTCAGGAACGAGGAGCTCCGCCTATATGGCCAACTCTCCACCTATCAGGGGAATGAGAGGTTGGGCCACGGCCGGCCATTGCCTCTCGGAAGCGCTGGAGACGCTGTAGTACATATGCCAGGCCTGTAAGTGGCGCTGTAGTCTGCCACAAAAGCAGCGAAGAAGACTTCCCGCGCATGGTGACAAACACCCACCTCTCCGCCTCTTCCAAGGAACGAGGGGACCGTGCAGCAGAGTTTCAGTTAGATTTTTTTTCGCCGGTCAACATGTCCGTTAAAGTTTAAATCTTCCGGACAAAATTAGATGGTGCCGGTCAAAGGTCTTCTTTATTATTTATTGAGCTTTAAAACAAATGAATAATGACTCCATATAAGAATAAAACACGGAGGACGGAGATCTCTTTTTCTCCCCCTCTTCTGACAGCCCAGCAGCTGATCAGAGCGCGCTCCCCTCTCCTGCAGGGGGGCGTGGTCAGCTTCAGCTCACAGAATCAGCCCCCTGCAAAAACACGGCTGGAAAGAGCAAATAGAGCAAAATGAGGCATGGCTAAAATGCAGGATCTGTTTAGTTTTTTTTTCAAAATACCAAACAGACATGTTTTATATAGGTATGGCCCTACAATACATTGTTCAAATATAGCATGATAGGTCCACTTTAAATATGATTATTCTGATGAAGGCCTCAGGCTGAAACGCATTGGCTTTAAATGTGTTATTCCTCATACCACTAGTGATGCTAGAGTCTTACCTCTTTTTGCTTACTCCACTTACCTTGAAAGTAAGCGCAGTTGTGCCTTACTTTGAAAACGTAAAGTAAACCGCATGGAAAGTGTCAAACTCCGTTAACATAGCGTGATAATTGCGTTTTACATTTTTGAAGGGGTTTGAAGGTAGGCTAACTCGATGCAGTTTCCAAACCAGTTCTGTGACAAGTTTCATTCTTACCTTGCCTCCCACTTGTTTATGGAGGACTTGTGTTTTCCTTCCATCAAAAAACGTTCTGAAATGTTTGATATTTAATGCTCCTTTGGTCTAGTAAAGTTTGGCATATGTGAGGTTAAATTATTCTGTGAAACAAAGGAGGAAATACTGTAGCCCCTCTGAGCAGGGGGCTCAAGATGCTGCATCAACAACACTTGCATCATCCTGTTAGTACACTTGACAGAGTTCTTCCACAGTCACAGAAGAAGTGATTGATAGTCTGATAGTGTGCTTGAGTACATTTTGTACTTATTCTACACACTTTATTTCCAGCTGCAACAAAGAAAAAGGACAAACTTGCAATCAAAAAAGAGATGGAAGAAAAGAAGGTAATTAGTTACATTTTTTTATGAGACATTAAAGCCACTGGTTTAGTAACTTGTTCAACGCATGTTTGTTCAACTTTACTTATTAGGCTGTTATTTATTATGTTTTTCTTCTAGACTGTGCCGGCAAAAAGAAAAAGAAGTGAAAGTAAATCTGGAGAAAAAGTAATCAAGACAAAAAATTCAAAGACCCAAACTAAAGCCCAGGCTGTGGCTGGAGACGATTCTGACTCTGACGACAGTCTGGATGTAGATAAATGGAAGAAACTCCTCCAGCAGATGACAGGTAGGTGAGGGCGTGGGTCTGAAAAAGGGCATTTGTGTGTAAAGGGTGAGGATGAATCGAAAGTTTCCAATCATAATTTCCTGGCACTTTCAAATGAAGCTAATGGTAATATTTCCGAAGACACTAAAATAATTAAGATTAAGTCACATACTCCTGAGATAAGAAGAAAAATGTATTTTTTACATTGAGAAACAGATAGAATTTCTGTTTTAAGGAATGAGCTGCCAACAAAATAAATGAAACCCTACTGAGAGCTGTGATTTAGGCTGTTGTGTTTCTTAAAGCATTTTCAAGTATCAAGAATATCTTACCTATATTTGATTGATTTTGCTAACTTATAACTAAACTTATGTGGCAATATACCAGCCCTTCGTATATTTTTCTGTATGTGGCCCTCGTGAAAAAAGTTTGGACACCCCTGGTTTAGAGGGTTGGAAAATGCTGGACATGTTGGAAGATGGAAAACCATTTAGGGCCGAGTCCTCTCAATTAAAGAGAGAAAGACAACCAAGAGGTAGGACCACAACTCCAATGAATAACGTCACCATGGGAAACGGTGATTTCATACAAACAGAGCTGTGTACAGAAGCTGTGTGGATACTGTTTTCTTTTAAGCATTTGTGCCACCTAGTTGTGTTAGTTTAATGTATTCGTCATGTTTACTCAACAGATTCAGACATGGCCAAGATGGACACCATCAATGCGCTGGACTCGGCTGTATCACCACCCGTAAAAAAGAGAGTGAGGAAATCCCGGGCAAAGCCTCCCGCAAAAACAATTACTCCCAATGAACAGAACACAGTTGGAGAGAATAAGACAATGGAGGAGAAAGCCATTACAGAAACACCAACAAAGAAGAGTAAACCCAAGAAGAGTACGTCCAAAAAGAAGGCGCCTGTGATCTCCTCTGCCGCTCCGAGCCAAGAGGAAAACATCAACGCTGTAGAAGACAGAGCAGCGACGCCCACTCTTACCTCGTCAAAACAGGATGAAATAAAAGATGTGACCATGATTGAAGAAAAAACTGATGAGACACCGTCTGAGCCCAAGAAAAAGAAGAAGAAAAAGGAAATGAGTGAAGATAATGTGAAGGAGAATACAAATGACACTGGTGTCGAAGGAAAAGATGGCAAGAAGAAAAAGAAGAGTGGAGTCACTAGAGGGACACAGGGAGATAGCATAGAAGAAGAAATCATAGCGAGTGTTGATAATGTGGACACTTTAGAACCAAGAAAAAAAAACAAGAAGAAGAAAAAAGCTGAAAAGGTACAAGAAAATACAGAGCTGATAGTTGAGGAACCAAAAGAGACGGCTGAAAGTGAAGAAATATTAGAACAAAAAGTAGAAGAAAACGGGAATAATTCAGAAGAGATACCTGAAGAAAAGAAGCAAAAGAAGAAGAGGAAGGAGATTGCTAAAAATGAGGAAAATTCAGAGCAGATCGTTGCAGAAAAGAAAGCAAAGAAGAGGAAGGAGAAACCTGATGAAGACAATTCAGAGCAGATAGTTACAGAAAAGAAAGCAAAGAAGAAGAAAAAGGAGAAACCTGATGAAGACAATTCAGAGCAGATAGTTAAAGAAGCGGATGATAGCGAGGAGATGACGGAGCAGGTATCTGAAGAAAATACAACAATGACAAAGATATCAGAGAGCGGTGACGGAGAGGAACAGCCAGAGCAGAGCACTGAGGTGAAGAAGAAAAAGAAAAAGCTCTTATCATTGGAATATAATGACACAGAGCCACTGCTTCCACTCAACCTAGACACGCCAAGTCCTCCGACAGAGAAGAAGAAAAGTGAGTCCCCGTAATCATGACAACATTCTATTTGGGGTTTTGTCTTTTGCAAGTTTGTATTCACTCTTTCATTTTTTCCTTCTGTCAGAGAAAATCAAGTTAAAATCAGCTGATGTCCCAGAAACCCCTGCACGTTCTGTCCCAGACAGCGAACCTACAGAAACCATCCAGACACCCTCAGGGGACTCAAGCCACAAAAAGGTATGACACGTTCTACTTCTCACCTCTTCTCCGACTCTGGTCAAAGCATAATAACATTTTATTAGTTTCAGTGGAAAGATAACTCATACTTACTTTTCTGTTATTCTTCACAGAAAAAGAAATCCAAGAGTCATGAAGATGTCTGATTCTGCATCCCTGGAAACGCATCCTGTCCATCTTAGTACTAGTTATTTTTTAATTGTCCTAAAGATAGCTGTAAAAAACAACTAGTTTTCTATTTGGAACATTTCTTATCTTTTTCTTTTGTTTTATGTTCACCAACACAGTGTGGCCTACTTTCTGTATATTTTTATTTTTGATCCCTCCTATGATATTTTTCTATTTCAATTATAATAATTCTGATATTGATTGAAAAGAAAAATGTCTTGTAAGCACATTCTCTTTCACTCAGGTTTTCTTATGAAAATCACACATTCATTTGTATGCCTACAAACTACAACGGTTTTATATTTATGTAAAAATACATTAGAAACTGTTTAACAGCCTATTTTGGTATAAAGTTGAATACATAAGCCTGTTTTTTAAGCAACATTTTATATATTTTATAAAGCTTTTACATGTGTACAAACATTATGTCTTCAAATACAAATTAAAACTCAAGGGTTTCTTTTCAAGTCCTGTGCCTCTGACCTATATTGTGTCAACTGTAGACTGAGGTGGGTGGATTTGGGGGGTTTTGAATGTTGTCAGTGGAAGAAGTAGTAGTGCTTCACTTTCTCCTTTAAGAAAAACTGTGACTTAAATAATATACCTATGTAAATAATCTTGATGTCTTTTCAAGATGGAGCTTTCAGTTCTGATATAATGCCGGATAGTTCAATGAATAATAGTTCTAATGCATGATATTGTTATTTTTATATTTTGTGAGTAAAATCTGAATCTGCAACAATACTACCATCATGTAAACATATTACTACAATGTTTACCCTGATGTAGAACTACACAGTAAGTTTAGCAGTTGAAATGCATACTTTGAAGTGCTTAATGGGCTTTTTGTCATGGTTATAAGTTATTTTGGGGTACAATAAGTCAACTTTTTCAGTTGATTTCTCCATTTGTGTTATACAGTCAGGGGATTTAAATGTTGTATTCACCATCCCAGAAAATATATACATTATGTATACAAACCTATACATATACACACATTAAGAGGTAGAAATAAAAAATAGACAGTAAATGTTCAAAAAGAGTGTAGTCTAATGGGCTAGTCTGCTAAACGGATGAATTGAAAAATATTTTAAAATATTTCAACATTACAAATACAGTAGTGCAAAACTGTCTATAGCAGCGTAGGAGAAAAACTGCCTGGAGCTGTGTGTACATAATTTAATAGAAAATCATATTTTAACATATTAAACTTAAAGCATTTTAAAGCCCTTATATTCAGGCCAAGATGCCCCCTTGGCAGTGAAGATAAATGCAGTGTTCACTTGCGGGTGCAGTACCTCGCTGCCAGCTGGGCCCGCTAGATGTCGCTGCAGCATCTGAAGGTCTGTAAAAAAGACAGCGAAGAAGAGCATCAAAAAACATCTTCCAACATGAGAGAAGAAGAGGCCAACCTAACCGGCGTTTAACTGTTCTACCTGCAAGCTGTTGACCTGGAAATAAATACAATGTGGAGATTAAACAAAGTCCGCCACAAAGCTGGTCGACCAGGAGACAGCGTGGAGGAGCTGAAGTTAAAGAGGCGAGAACACGAGAAAGGTGAGAGTGCTAATGACAAGAAGTGTGATGTGTTTTACTTTAGTCTCATTAACCAGCCAACGTAACACGCTTAATAACTTTCCAATAGGCTGGTTATGAAACAACAATAACATTGACCAATCAAGACATCAAGTATAAAAGAGGCAGTTTATAAGAAAAAAAAATAGCAATATGGAAAAATGTATGTTCTTTTTAATCTAAACTAACTTTATTTAACAGTATAAACGTCTAATTATTAATGATGTAACTAAGATACCTAAAATCTGATTGGGGAGAAGTACTCAGATCTTGTACTTCAGTAAAAGTATAAGTACCAGAGTGTAGTAATACTATGTTACAAGTAAAAGTCCTGCAATCAAAATGTTACTAAAGTAAAAGTAGAAATATACTAGCACCAAAATATACTTAAAGTGTTTTTATTCCAATTACTGATGCATTAATGTTTTTATCATACTGGTCAAGGTGCAGCTGGTTTTAATTACTTTGTATGCTGCAGGGTAGTAGGCTACATGTTTTTAAGGGTACTTTATGTTTCACATTATTTATCCAAATCTGCAAAGTAACTAAAGGTGTTAAATAAAGTGGAGTAAAAGTACAATATTTACCTCTGAATTGTAGTGAGGCAGAAGTACAAAGTAGCATAACATTTAAATACTCAAGTAAAGTACAAGTCCCTCAAAATTGTACTGAAGTACAGTACTTGAGTAACTGTACTTAGTAACTTTACATCACTGCCTAAAATGCTCTTGTTTTTGAAAGCCCTACCAGCATACAGTCCTCTGTCTCATTGCCCATGACAACCAGCTGCAGTGGAAAGTCATTTACATTCAATCACAAAATTACATTTTGACATTTGCTTTACTTGAGTATCTACGTTCTCTGCTACTGTATACTTCTACTGTACTACATCTCAAAGGCAGATCATATTTTCTTTACTCCTCTACATTCATTTGATCATGTATATGATATATATATATATATATGTATATTTTTAGGCCAATACTTTTGTACCTTTACTTTATTACAATATCAAAGTATTTCTTCCACCTCTGCATCTAGCTATCTTAGCTGAATGTTTACCTTTCAAGTTTTTAACGTAATAAACAGAAGGCATTTTTCCAAGTTCCTGTAGAGTTGGTCGGATATAATGATATCAATCAACAGACATCAACTCAGTGCCTACTCTATTCAGTGCAGAGATATAGTCCATGTTCAATGTAATCATAGCTTTTTGGTATCACATTGGTAACTTCATCATTATTAACTGGTGGCCAACTAGCTTGGGGCAATTGATTATGTTTTTATTTGATAGCCTTCCAGACAAAAATACAACATTATTTTTATATAGTAATAAATAGGGAACAATAATCCAAGTCGATTTTTAGTAATTCCTTCAGCAATTGTGACCGTCTTATAGTCAATCTAACTCTTCATCACAGAGCAGTCTCTGAATTTGACAGTTGTATGGCTTCAAGGGCATCTTTATGTTAAAACGCTTAAATATGATTGGCTTCTCTCAGCTGAAGCAGGCAGATGGTGATTATATTTGTCTATGTTGAATGCTGCAGCGCTGAGACAAGCCCGCAGAGACAGACAGCTTGTGAGTAAGAGACTCCTCCTGAATGACGATGAGGACCAGTCAGAGGTCACCATGGACACCAACTCAGGAGAACAGGTGAGAACGACAATGTGATCGATAATGCTCTGGTAAATCAAGTAAAACTCCCCATCTCACCATGCTCCTCTTTTCCCTCAGGATGTGGTCGCTGTTCTTCAGAAACTTCACCACAGCGGGCCGGAGAGGGACACCCACCTGAAAGCTTTGAGTAAAGCTCTGCGGGACCCGTCAGCACAGCTCACCTTCATCAAGTACAGCTTTAACTGTTATCGTCACATCCATGGTGGATTATGAGATATGAGCCCCTTGTCACAGCCATTTTCTGTGTCCTCCCTGCAGGCAGGAGAATAGTATGCATCTTCTGGTTGGTCTCCTCACCGGCTCTGATGCTACGTGCCGTCTGCAGGCGGTTCGATGCCTGCATGAGCTGTCTCACTCCCCCCACACCAGTGTGGCTTCAGCCTGTCTACCTGCCTCCCCCTACCTACTCACCTACCTCTCCGGACAGAGCACCAAGTTCACTGTGAGTACTCCTTCATACCGGGTAGTGTGTAATTTATCCAACTTGTTATATGTGACATTTTTGAATTTCCATGTGTGTGTTCATGCAGGAACTCTGTCTCTACACGCTTGGTAATTTATGCCCGGATAGTGTTGTGAAAGAGAAGCTCCTGGCACAGGGGATCGTGCCAGCCCTGGCTAGCTGTTTAGAGGTAAACGTATTACTTCAACACAACGTTAACGTATTAGTAAATCTTTGTGAACAAAATGTATAAAATGTTTGCAAAGAAACTAAATCCAATTCTTATCTCTCATAGCTCTGAACATGTGTCACACAGGGTTTAATGTGGTAACGTTCACCTGTCTATCTTGATGTTTCTATGTGTCCAGAACCAAAGACATAACCTGGCGGTAGTGGAAGCTGTTGGATTCACCCTTTCTCAGCTTCTCCAAGCCAACGATGCAGCAGAGAAAATAATCCCGTAATGACACCAGTTCACCTCTCCTCTCCTCTTCATTGCTGTTTCTTCAGATCAGGTCACTTTTAAGAGATTGCTCACATTTACTCCTGTTGTCTGATGTATTCCTGTTGTCCTCTGTGTCTGCAGGATGGTCCTTACCTCCAGCTTACCTTCACACTTGTTATCAGTCCTGACTCCTGACCCGAAGTTTGGCCTGGGTCCTGCCATTGAGTGTGCTTGGTGCATACACTACCTAACATGCAGGTGAGAGAGAATTGTCAACAGTCTGTTACATTAACTAAGTTGTTATTATATCTAATTTATCATCATAACACTCAGGGCCGGCCCTGACCAATTTGCTGCCCTAGGCAAGATTTTATGACTCGCGCATGCATGCATGTGCACGGTTGTGGCATGACCACCAAAACAGAAAGATATGGACACAAGATGTGTGCAAATGTATTTAGTATCCTATCCATTTGAACATGATTTAAGTGGGGGGTGGACCTAACCTCCTCTAGGGGGGTCCGGGGGCATGCTCCCCCGGGAAGATTATTATTTTTTTAATATTGAAGTTAAAAGCATCAATCTGGTGCACTTTGAGAGCAAAATTAAGAGATCTATGGATACATCTCTCAACACCCATATGAAACAGAACTGGAAGCAGATTTTCTTTTTCTTTATGATATTTTACAAATCACTCCCCTTTTAAACTGTATTCTTGTTTATTAATAACAATTTTGTTTTACTGTCATATAGTATTTTATACCTGTTTTTCATTTATTCTCTTATTTTTTTATAACCATAATGATCATATAAAGGTGTGCCTTTACCTCACTGAGCTGAGGTTATCAGAGCCGCTCAGTCTTTCAGGAGAGAGCTCTCGCGGCCGCTTACACAGTAAATTCCAATGTTAATAAAAGCACACGGAAGCTGTATACGTTTTTTGGGAGTTTGATTTATTTTAAATGAACACAAATACAAAATTAAAACCTATAATTGCACACTAAAACCATTATTTCAAAAAAAGAACTATTTCACATAAACCTCTGGTTTTTACTGGGGCTGGGGCAGTTCAACTTGATTTTGGGGGGGGGTGCGCCATAGTTTATTGGCGCTGTACGCAATATAGGCGTAGTTCTGTTAGTATAAGATAATAAGATGTACTTTGTTGATCCAAAATCGGGAAATTGTGTTGTTATGAAATAAATAAAAATAAACCTTTTTATTTATTTATTTTTTTTCCCAATTTTCGGCCCCCCTGATGGGTTGATGCACCCTTAGCATTCGCCTATACTGCCTATGCCAAGGGCCGGCTCTGATTACACTAATAATCTGTGTCTCTTCTGCCTTCATTTCACTCCAAAAGTATGAAGGACCACAGAGTGCTGCTGGCTCAGGGTGCCCTGTTGCAGTGCAGTTCCCTGTTAGTGTCACTAGGTGGTGCTGTGGCTGAAGGAAACAAAGAAGAAGGAATGGAGCTGGTAAGGAAATGAATTAATTGAATAAATATATAATTGTATTTGTTGCTTTTAAAGATTCTTGTTTGATTTTGTTCTGGTCAGATTTGATCTCTTAAAGAAAATTTGCCACAATAAAAAGTATACGCAATTTGTAATCTCAAAGATGAAGTATGCAACTGAAATGGAGATTCTCAATGTGTTCCTCCTCTGTAGTTAATCTGTCCTCTGCTGAGGTGCGTGGGGAACCTGCTCTCCTCCTGTCCACTGACGGACCTCAGTGCTCAAATGGGCGACATTCGTATCGTGGTGGCTCTGTGTGCTCTGCTGCAGGCCTTCCTGCACACCCAGCCAGCGCTGGCTAGAGAGAGTGCCTGGGTCCTCAACAACTTCACCGGTACGAACAGTCTTAGGCACACCTGATCTCTGATGAATCTCAAACACATACTTCTGCAATAATGATGCTGAATATGGCTTTTAAATTGGGATTTGTCTTTTATGTACTCTGTCTATTTGGCTCAGGGACAGCTAACGCTAGCAGACATGTTTCAGTCTGTAAGCACACAAAATAAATATTTCACACTTTATCATTGTTTTTGTGTCACCTAAATAGTTGTGATGGATAAATAGTTTGTTCCCATGCCTTTTCCTTCTTTCTGCTACAGCTCACTCCAGAGCTCGCTGCTCCGCCCTGCTGACTCTCAACTTGGTCCCTGGGCTGATCCAGCTGCTCCCATTCTCTCAGGGCATCAACACCATGGTTAAGGCAACTTTTATTTTCCTTGCTTCATAGAAAATGTCACTGTCATTGTAGCACTCGAAGATGAACGATGTGTTTTTATCTGTGACGTTTTTTGTTCTTTGAGTTTTTTATGTCACACTCTCACTGGTCTGTGCTTTCTTGTTGTTTTCTTGTTAGATCCTGAGGGTTCTAGCAAATATTGCCCACAGCAAAAAGGATTTCTGTGTCCAGCTGGCCCATCGTGGATTGCTGTCTGCACTCTGTGCCACACTTAAAATGGCCGACCAAGAGATGGTGACCCTGAGTATGGATGTCCTTTTCATGCTGGTAGTTAGCAGTCCACAGGTAAGTGAGTGCCTTTGAAACAATGATCCTGCTCATTGGGAATAACTGATGACACGCTTTTAACAAGATACTTAAGGTCAAACAGCTTTTACCCAAAGTATTCCCTTCTTTTAGGTGGCAGAGGAGTTTGTGAAGCAAGGCGGGCTCTTACTGTTAGAAGCCATCCAGTACAACAGTGAAGGAGAGATCAGACAGAGAGCGACACATCTACTGGAGCACCACCTGCTGTCATAATCATCCTATTGCTCGGTAAAGACTGTAACATTTGTACTCAGTTCTTTTTTTAACTGACTGACATCATCTCTCGATCTGCAGGGAGACAACATCACATGTTCACAATGTTTTATATTTGTCATTTTAATAAAATTTGATCATGATATATTGGTATTTCAATATTTACTGTCGTGTTGTTATCAATGCAACTGTAGTGTATGTATATGAAATATACCCTAAACTTTGTACCTCTAGTCTTTTTCTCTGTTTATTGTGCAACCATCTCTTGAGAGGCTGAAGATGACTGATGTACTTTTGCTCTTCACAGTATCTGATCAGAAATGTGAACACTTACTGTCTGCACACATGGCTTTATTTGGTTGACTGTAAATATTGAGACCAAGGGTGATGCAAAAGCACAATTTGTATTGGTTTTGTGACATAATGGATGTTATAAGTATCATGTATTTTTGAGCTAATGATGCATTCTCATTACAATGCATGGCCATGAAATAAATAAAAAATATCAACTTTACTACCATTTTAAGTTATTTAAGGGTAAGATATTCTTTAGATAGTTTGTTTTCTTTTCTTTACAAGGATATTGGGATGAATGAAAGAGCTGCAATTATTTGTACCTTTTTCATACAAAACATGTTTTACATTTTAAACGGTCTCAGTGGGATCATGTCAATGCGGGGCTAACGGGCTATAGTCACACATCTGGGTAGCCCCGGTCAGCCCCGGCAGGTGTCATTTCATTTGGAATATATGAACAAATTAAATTTAAAAAAAAAGGAAAAAAACATTTCCTAAGTACCTCTGTTGTTTCCAGTGGCGTTTTCTCCCGGAGGCCAGGGAAAGCCAGGCTCCCCCAGTTTTTCAGACCGTCGTCTGTGCTGCCATCTCTCCCTTATTTTCATAGTATTTTACAAAGAGTAAAACCTCTAAATGTTACAGTCTATTTGGTGGATGTGTGGTGAAACACGGTATTGCACTCACTGGTGCCCTAATAATGCATGGATGTATAATGCCAGTATGCCACGGTCCAGAGGAGGCTGGTGGTGGGAAATTATACGACATGATTATTGACCACAGGCCTTCCTCTACTAATAGGGTGAGTGAAGTACACACACACTTCTCTCTCTGACGCTACTGTTTACTGAGCTGCCCTTTAGCTGTGTGTAGTTTCTGATGTGCTTACTTACTGTGTGCTGCTGGCCTGGAATGACCTTCATCATGTGTTACTTTCTCGAGTACTTGTTTTATTAGAGTTGTTTACTCACAGAAAAAGTGGGGCCAGGTTAGCTGAATGATCAGTTTGAGAGCTAATAACAGATAGGAGGACTCGCTGGGCCGTTCTCATTTCATCAAATTCCCCTCCTCGACTCCCCTCCTCGACTCCTATCCTCGAGACTTAGTCCCGCCCACGGGAGATGCGAGCGGAGGAGCCGAGGAGGGGAACCGAGGAAAGAGGAGTGGAAGCAGCAGGCGGTTAGAGAAATGAGAACTCCTCTCCTCTGAGCGGTCATTGGCGTAGGCTCCACGAGGACGAAAACGGGTTGAATCCGCATATTTCTCATGCGTATAGCCCTTTAAGCTTGACGACGCCGTAAGGGAAACGTAGAAACATACCCCGCAAACGACAACGGGTCCAAAGGTGGATAGATCTGGGAACGGAGCGCTCTGGGGGGTCCAACGGGGCCGTGGGGTCGCCTATACGGTCATGCGTTTCATAGCCCCGCCTCTCCCCGCCTCTCCCCACCTCTGCTGCTCACCTCCGCAAAAGTACACTGCACACTGAATTCAGATTATTTATCTTTATCTCGATATGAACATAAACGCGAGTGAAGTCTAATCTGACAGGACGGAGACACGCAGCTCCTCCGGCTGTGAAGCAGCGAGAGCAAAACACACACTTCAAGTCAGATCACCACCCTTAGCTATTTTAATTACCTCTCAAACTACCTAAACTAGTTATAAATATGTTTATTTTTACTGTCGGGTTTACTTACTGGATCAGCTGCTGCATGAGGAAGCATGAAGATTTAAACTTTAACACACATTGACCGGCGAAAAACTCTGCGCGGTTCCCTCGGCCCTCACCCATGGATGTGCCCCCACCGCGGAGAATAAACAGAAGTGCAGCCATGACAACCATTCTTCTTCGCTGCTTTTGTGGAGGAAGTTGCTGCTTTTGTGGAGGAAGTTACAGCGCCACGTACAGGTTCGGCATATGTACTGCAGCTTTTCCAGCGGTTGGATGTAAACGGCAGTGGCGACTGGTCATTAGGGGCAGGTGGGGCACAGCCCCACCTAGTGTCAGCAGAAAGTATTACAAATAATGATTACAAAAATGCAAAAAAATGAATAAAAAAATATATAAAATATATTTTAAGATCATGTTTAATCATCTGATTCGTCTGTACATTGCTGTTTTAGTCTGTGTTCTTCTAATTAGTGTGTCTACAGTCACAGTGTGTGCCTATTGAGCTGTTTAGAGCCATGTGGGACAAAACCTGATTATGCCCCTTCCTCTCGCTGTGAAGTGAACGGTGACTGTAAAAACTACACTGCGCATGCTCAGAGTATTTTGTAATGTAATGTGTGTGGCAAAAAAATAATGACCAGAGGGGCACGGAGCTACCATCCCCACCATACGTCATCTCAAATCATTCAGAGCTGATTGGCTGTAAGTACGTGTGCCGCGAAAAGTGTGGTGCTTGAAGAGGAGGAGAGAGCTGCAGTGGCACGTCCTAAAACCAGGAAGTAAGCACAAAAAAGCAATGAGATTTCTCCAGAGGATTTTAGAAAATAGCTCGAAATAAGATCTGTGGGAAACGTACCTGTTAGATAAATGCACGTTTTGATTAGCCAGATAACATCCACATGTCTACCCTACTTTTATAATTGTTTTATCATAAATCTATGGATTATATTTATGATAGACTTTTGAAACTACAAGAAGATAAGGAGGACTTTTACAAAAAAGTAATAGAAATGTTTGTCCAGAAGGATAGGCAAATGGACTTCATCTTCAAGTCAAGGTAAGACCGCCATTTTATTGAAAATGGGATCTTACTAAGAGAGAACAATTCAATATTTAAATGATAAAATTACATTTTTTGGGTATCCTTTTGTTGAACTGTCTGTTTAAAATTAATCGAAGCATCAGACAAAAAAAGCTTTTGAAAATAATATTATATTTTGGTTTAGGTCAAAATATAATATTTGTAAACCTGAAGAGTCAGTGCCAGTGCCTCAGCAGCCATGAACCTCACTGCACGTCACTGCAGAAGCTTATATACAGACATCTAAGTTTTTTGTGCCCCACCACTTTTGTACATATAAAAACGCCACTGGTAAACGGAGCCGTCTCGTGGAGCTTGACACAATCCGGTGTATATTGCGTGTGGTCGGAAGGTTTTTTGCGGTTGCGTTTGCGTTACTCCGATGCGTTTTGCCGTATTTGTTCTCGTGGAGACGTCCATTAATGATGACAGGAGGCACAGCAGCCCTCTGTCTGATGGACAGATGTGTTCATGATGACTTATTTACTTTTAATTCATTGACAGTGCGGTATAATGAGACAATAACAGGCTACAGATGCGGACACACACACACACATATATATATATATATATTTATATAAATATATACAATTTCAGAATCAAACAGAGCACTCTCATAATAACGTAACACTATCAGAGACTGGATATATCCCCCCGTACAGCCGTTGTGTATTTTATTATGTGAAGCTCTAAATGGTTTTAGAAAAATATCGACTCTTTGTTTGTAGATATCTACTAAACTAAAGCAAATAAAGAGAGTAATGTAGGCCTGTTATACTGAGTGATATATATTATACACACTGCTCTGCTTTCTGCACGGACCTCACAGCTGTTCTCACTGTAAACATCGCGTCGCGATGAAAGCAGTTAATAAAATAATATCCAGGGGATGCATGCAGAGCTGTCATTGGCTGAGATAAATCCGGCCGTGCGTCACGACTCTTTGAAACATGTTCTGCTCATAACGGGTTTTAAAATGCATTAATTAAAAAGACGTCAATGGAAGTAGTGTGCGTGGGTGTGTGAGAGAGAGACCGAGGCAGAGAGAGAGAGAGAGAGAGAGAGAGAGAGAGAGAGAGAGAGAGAGCACATGAGTGTTGATCAATAAAGTGTCAGCTGTACTGTAGGCCTATGCCGCGAGTGCATGGCAGCTTCTTACGTTACATTACAGTAAATGATACCCCCCTGCCTGGATGACTGATAGGAGCCTGTACATTGCAAATAAAGTTTGCAGCGCCTCCCCTTAATAAAAAAAAAAGGAAAAGGTCTCACATTTCCCCATTTCCTCTTTCCACCCACAACATTCTCTTCCCGTTATCACGCACACTGCTTCTCTGCAAGAACAGCTAAAACAAGGTGGGTCCCTTCATGTTTTTGTAAATATCCCTGCTTCTAGCATGTTGCATGCAGCTGAACTAATTCTGCCTCTTTAAATCTGCTTAGCTGTGGAGAATAAATCTGTTTTGATTCTTTCTCTCCTCCCACAACCTAAAACAGTGTTGCAATGGAGGGAACTGAGTCAACAGCAAGAGAGAGATCAACAGCAAAGGATGGGAACAAGGCAGCAGACGCAGACCAAGAGGTGCTGATGTCCAGCAAACCGCTGCATCGCTTCGTCCAAAGAGAGCCCAGAAATGTTGGGGTAACAAATCACACAATCCAGAGCCACAGAAACTAATGTTACACGTTTACACAATGAGCAGCTGCAAACTCTTACTCTACTGTAGGCACTTGAATCCATCCTTCTCCTCCTCCTCAGATTGCCATTCTGATCTTTGGCTGTGCCGAGGTCATGATGGGGTTTACGCTGTCCGGGGAGAGGGATGTGTTAACTTCTTTTGGAATCTTCATATCCTTCTGGCAGGGAACTCTGGTACATGACATGTGGCACACACATGCATTGTCTTCACAATTACCATGTACATTTTTACAAATGTCTCCTTGGTTTCTAAAGTTAAAAGTTCACCATTTTTGGAAATATACTTAGATATATCCTGCTTCTCATCCAACTCACGACAAAATAAGGAACAAGATCAAATACGCCTATTTCCCAGTTTTACTCAAGTTAAACCGTTATTAGCACTTGTGCCATATTGAAAATCATTTTTTTATAGATGTTAAAGGGGACAGGCAAATTGGTAGACAGAGGATGTTATTGTTTTCTCCACTTAAGTCTTTATTACATTTCTGAATGAAATTAAAAAAGACATCCAAAATTTCACTCCAGTTCAGGAAAGCTTTCTACAGCTACAATGGTGATAAACATGACATATAAACAAAGGTCATACAGTCATCTAAATGTTTCTTGGGGTGAATGTCAAAGTAAGAATTATTATTTGATTTGATTGTTCTCAGTTTCTTGTCTGTGGAAGCCTGTCTATCTACACTGAGTTACGTCCATCCAAGAAGATGGTAGGTATATTGTGATTTTATGATCTATAGTGGTTATAACTTTATTTTGTCACTGTCAGTCTCTCCCTTTCTTTACTCAATAACTCATCCCATGTTGTTGAACCTCTCTCTTCCAGGTGACTGTGTGTTTGTCTATGTATGTGGTTTCCCTTCTTGGAATCATTGTCTCTTTTGGCTACAGGATACACATTCTCTCCTATTTAACGTACCTTAACTTTGTGCGCTATTGGAGGGAGTCTTTAAGCCTGCAGAGAATAGTGAGTTACAGACATGTGATCTACACTACATGGACACATATCCACATTGTATGAATAACTTCCTCTTTCTTGTGCTTCAGCACCAGATTTGTGCTATTGAAGCCCTTTTGTTCACTTGCTCTCTGTTTGTGGCGGGTCTTCTCATCTTCTTGTGTGTCATCACACGTTTGGCTCTCAAATCCACACGCACTCAGGTAAAGCATTTTTCATCGTTTCTCCATCTGAAACATTCCTTTACCACTGAGTGTGTCGGGGTTCACAAAACAAACTTTTGAACAGCATTACATTTGCACATGAAAATGTTAGTGAAAACTTCAAATAAAACATGAAAGGTAAAAAAGAATGAGAGAACTGGAGAAATATATTCTGGACGATCTCTTTGGCAACAAAGCAATGTCTGTTTGTTTCCCCTTTATTCCTGTTGGCAATGACCCGCCCTCTTGTGTTGTAATCTTAATAATAATAATAATATATTTATTTTGTAAGCGCTTTTACAGGTGCTCAAAGTCGCTTTTCAGAGATAGTGAAAAGAAAAGAACAACAAATAAATGTAACATGTAATGTAATAAATATAGTTAAAGTCAAATTCAAATCAAGCAATACAACAACAATCACACATTAAAAGAAAGCCAGATTGAAGAGGTGAGTTTTTGTACGTTTTTTGAAGGTGGTGAGGTCAGTGCAGTCTCTGATGGGTTGTGGGAGTGAGTTCCAGATAGTAATCCCTCCCAAATTCATTCATATAACGTTAATGTCACTCAAAGAGTTGCTGACTGAATAAAAGTCCACAATGTAATGTCTTTCTATTCAACCAGAAAAGCCTAATTGAAATGATGCAGCATTAACAAAGAGTAAAACGACACCATGAGACAGATATCACTTCAGTATTAAACAATTAAACAGACATGCAATAAAATAATAGAATCATGATTGATATGATGTCCAGTACAAAAATAAATGAGTCCTAAAGACCATCTAAATGGGACCTCAAATACAAACAATACATCTGATCAGTTATATTCACTGTTACTGCCTCCTTCCCTAACACATGCCCTCCGTATCTTCAACAGATTATTGTCCGGCACATCTCGGCTCCACCGACCGACACGACTGCAACTTAATCTCATCCTTGTGAAGTATTATCCTACGATAACTAACACTGGTTTTCCTGCAGCACACTAACTCCTGTACAGTATATCACATGTGAATGTTACACCCACTAGAGGCTCATCTTTAAGCCCCAGCTTCTTCTCTTAGCACAGCACATGTTACTGCAGTAGGAAATGCATTATAACCACATTTATTTGCTTTTGTTAAAGCTTGTTTTGGAATCTAAAAGATTCCTGTCTTCTCATGTGAGAAAAATATTTGACATGCACTTATTAAGGGATTAAAGTAACCACTATTATCTGAAGGAAAGCCTATATGTATTTACTGTACGGGTCATACAGTAGTAAACTAAAGCTAAGGTACATTACTTTGAATTAAAGCCTTGAGGCAAACAGGGCTGATACTGATCACTGATACATACACCAATATGTAAAGTATTGTAACAGTACTGTTATTGTAATTTATATAAATATAAAGAATGATATCAAAATACATCAACATATGTGATTATTATCTACATTACCTGAATTATTTGTAATGTGCAGAAAATGAGCATCGTTATGAACTGCAGCTTTTGATAATCATTGTGAACCTCTTTATATATTTGATATACTGAGCTGCAAATATTTCTGCTTTGTGATTTAGTTACAGCACAGCAGATCCACCTGGGATTGCCACTTTAGAGGAATTACAGTATGTTTGAATACATTTGGCTTTTTATATCCTCGGACACAAACATCCAGCATTATTTTTTTAAGCTTATGACTTAAATATTGTTCACCATTTTCATCTATACGACTTTGAAACCTGTTGCCACTTTGGGCCTTTGAATGTGTGAAAAACAAATATTTTTGATTTAGTTTTAGCTTATATGTGTTGCACTAAATGTAATGTATATTGTCTTTGCTAAATAAACAATACAATGAAATGATTCTCAGGTCGCTGATTATATTACACACATTTGTATCTATACTGTACACTAACAGTGACCACTCCACACAGACATAGTGCACTATTGATTCATCATCATTGTTTATCATATAAAGATAACAGTCTGTACCACTTTGAACACATTGTTAGATGGCAAGCAAATAATTAACCGGGGTCTTTGTTTTAGTAGGCTACAAGTTAAAAGCCCAGCATTGAATTCTGATGTACACATACATTTAAGATAAGTTAGAATTTACAACATATTGAATACAAATAAACTATAATGTGATCCTTTCACCATTGCCTAAAAGATTAACAGTTTAGGTACAAAAGATGATCAAATAAGTAATATTAATCATTGTGTTCCTATATTAGAAAATGTACAATTGAATACTTTTACTTACAGTTTAACATTTATATTTGTGTAATCAAACTGATCAGCATCAGCACATTTCAGTGTGCTTATTAGCTTCTGATCCTGTGTTGATTTTGAGGTGGAGCAACACATTTAGATTAGATTATTTTAAAATGCTATCAGTATATCCCCATGAATGTTGTGTTTGCACATTGTGGCTCCCTCATTTAGTTTTTTCATAGACATCCTCTTTAATTGTCATTAAGTTAACGAACACAATGCTTTTTGTCCCTTTTTAATGTGGAGTTGTTTTGCCCATGTTTTTAGTTATGTCTCCCTGAAGGTGCTTTTCATCTCTTTTGTAGTCGTTTTATGTTATGTTGTGGTCATTATGCATCTCTCTCTGGTTGGTAATGTCTGTTTGGGTGTAATTTAATTTATCCAACTTGTTATACGTGACATTTTTAAAAATGTTATGTGTGTGTTCATGCAGGAACTCTGTCTCTACACGCTTGGTAATTTATGCCCGGATAGTGTTGTGAAAGAGAAGCTCCTGGCACAGGGGATCGTGCCAGCCCTGGCTAGCTGTTTAGAGGTAAACTTATTACTTATTAACAAAATGTATAAAATGTTTGCAAAGAAACTAAATCCAATTCTTATCTCTCATAGCTCTGAACATGTGTCACACAGGGTTTAATGTGGTAACGTTCACCTGTCTATCTTGATGTTTCTATGTGTCCAGAACCAAAGACATAACCTGGCGGTAGTGGAAGCTGTTGGATTCACCCTTTCTCAGCTTCTCCAAGCCAACGATGCAGCAGAGAAAATAATCCCGTAATGACACCAGTTCACCTCTCCTCTCCTCTTCATTGCTGTTTCTTCAGATCAGGTCACTTTTAAGAGATTGCTCACATTTACTCCTGTTGTCTGATGTATTCCTGTTGTCCTCTGTGTCTGCAGGATGGTCCTGGCCTCCAGCTTACCTTCACACTTGTTATCAGTCCTGACTCCTGACCCGAAGTTTGGCCTGGGTCCTGCCATTGAGTGTGCTTGGTGCATACACTACCTAACATGCAGGTGAGAGAGAATTGTCAACAGTCAGTTACATTAACTCAGTTGTTATTATATCTAATTTATCATCATTACACTAATGATCTGTGTCTCTTCTGCCTTCATTTCACTCCAAAAGTATGAAGGACCACAGAGTGCTGCTGGCTCAGGGTGCCCTGTTGCAGTGCAGTTCCCTGTTAGTGTCACTAGGTGGTGCTGTTGCTGAAGGAAACAAAGAAGAAGGAATGGAGCTGGTAAGGAAATGAATGAATTGAATAAATATATAATTGTATGTGTTGCTTTTATAGATTCTTGTTAGGGCCTGAGCACGAAGTGCAAAGACCTATTGTTTTCCATGTTATTATTATTCTTATTTTACCGTGTCTGCACTTTCGACCTGTTTTTGAGGGGGTTACGACCCTATTCATGTCGCGACATTTGGCAACGCCGGCAGGACGGGTGAAAATGTTAACATTCTGGATTCGATGGGTGCAACATGTACATAGTCGCAGCGTAAGTCGGATGGACCTGAAATGTTGCACACTTATCCGGGTGGAGCAGCCCTACATATTATCCTCTCATATCCCTAAGCTCCGCCTACTTAAACATTTTTTAAAGGGGACCTATCATGCAAAATGCACTTTTGTACGTCTTTTATACATGAATATGTGTCCCCGGTGTTCCAGGGAACTCACCAAGTGTCAGAAAACACAACCCTCTCTATTTTCCTCCATACCCAAATCTCTAAAAAAGGGGCTGCAACGGATCTGATAAAAACTGATCCAGATTTGAACACTGTCCTGACGTCAGGACAGTGGCGCTACGGCTATTGGGCCAACTCCACCAATCAGGAGGAGACAGCCACGGCCATTGCCGTTAGAAAGCGCTGGAGACGCTGTAGTACATATGCCAGGCCTGTAGATGGTGCTGTTCTCACTGAAGCTGCCCAGAGCTAAAAAAATGTCAAATTGAGCAAAATGAGGCATTGCTAAAATGCATGATCTGTTTGGTATTTTGAAAAAAAGAAAGTATAAATATGCCTTATATAGGTATGGTCCTACACTATATTATTCAAATATAGCATGATAGGTCCACTTTAAATTAGCATAATGTCAAAAACAGTGAAATATTAACTACAATTTCAATTGTCAGACACACTACCGTAGAAAATGAGCACCACGTGTGGAAAAATGTGGCCGACATCAGTGGCAACGTATTACCAAAAAGGTGTGGCTTACACATAAATGCTACTAATTCATCCGCAATGTATCCAAATATCACAGATTTCGGTGGATAGGTTCAGTCTGTCTTGGGGAATAGGCACAAAAAAGCATGTTCATTTTGGACAATAGGGGGCGCCAAAAACACAACAAATTCATACCTCAAGAACCGATGGACGAAATACATATATTTTGTCATAGACATACTGGCAGGATTAGTATAAACTGAGATTTAAAGGGTCGCAACCAATGACGAAGGTGGGCGTGTCCTATTCAGTTTTTTCTCCAAATCGAAGGGTTAAAAAACGTACCGAGCCATAAGTAGGGGACAAAATGAGTTACGGCCTTAAAACTTGGAACGCATGTCACAGCCCACGACCTTCTCCAGACTGTCAAAACAAATTGTACGTTTTTGCAAATACGGCTCAATAGCGTCCCCTATTGTGCGGTACTCACATATAGTGTCTCCCAGCGACCCGAGTCTTGGCACAGACATGCCTCATGGAATTGCGGACATATTTCAAAATGGCTTCCATTAGCCCCTCCCCCTATAAAGTCGGCCATTTTGAAAAATGTGCTTTTTAAGCGCGTTTTTGCGAACTCCTCCTAGGGAAATGATCGGAGAAATTCCAATCCAGCACCAGTTCAGGCCATATCCAATGTGATGCTAAATTGCGAATGAATAGTCGACCGCTCAAACGGGGTGCTCGTAAGCTCACGGAGAATGTGCCATGTTCGACCATTTAAGCCCCGAGCCTGTTTTTCAGGTTTCAAGCTCGAAAATGACATGCCCAAAACAAATGACTACAACTTCACTTTTAAAAGGGTTATATGAATAATTTCTTTTATCAAAGCAAGGTTACATATGTGAGTTGGATGTAGAAGTGTCAGAATCAATATAGATTTTTCTCAGTCAGAGTAAATTCAGATGGAACATAGCAAAAAAAGGTAAATTCTTACCTCCGCCTAAAGAAAAAACATTACTTATAGTGAAAACCACCCTTGAATGATGGGATGGTAGACTAAAGGCTTTAGGAATCCAAACTATAACATATAATAAGTACCCTGTATCAAGATTGAGGCAAAACAAGTTAAATTTGACCTTTTTAGGTTTAGCAAAAAAAAGTTCCAGGCGGAATAAGCTTTCGGCACATTTGGGTACATCTGGTTCCATCAGTGCCATTTGACCTTTTTCAGGTACCAGACTATAAAAATGATGTATTACATTGAATTATCACCATAGGCAGTGGCGGCCGGTCCATAGGGGCGCTAGGGGCGCCGCCCCACCTCTTCCCATATTGAAAAAAAATAATAATAATAATAATTAAAATTAAAATTAAAAAAAAAAAATGTTTAAAAAAATATATATGTTTTTATTTTTATTTTTAATGAACAAGGTAAATATTATATAATTGGTATCAGTAAAATGTATAATCTACAATAAAATCTCGTTTAAAATTGTGTTACGATGTCTAAAGTTACTGATAAGTCACATGTTTCCTGCCTGGCCTTGCCCATGCACCTTCTCTCGTCTGGGCGCTAAGAGAGGAGCCTTCAACCAGTGCAGCAGCAGCCACCAGCAGCTGACTGTTGCTATCTGTAACGTGTAAACTATGCCGCGAAAATATAATTTCAGCCAATCAGCGTCGTCAAAGATGACGGTCACCGGGCGCCAATGTCAGCGCCCAGTGCAGTCTGTGAGTAGTTTGGACAGTGACTCGTATCCGGTTGACGCAGTAGTTGATGAGGATGGCTTCGTGTGCAGGTGGAGTCTCCGGACCTCGGTCCCCGCCTAATTCTGTTCAAGAGCTAATCTCCAATCCTTTCGAAAGGAGAAGTTTGGCAGATAAATTGTTGCTTAAAGACCTTGCACCAGACCAACCCGATTTGAATATATCGCAGCAATCTCGTGAAAAAGACAAAATGTATACACGAGGCTTCACAAGTAGCTGGTACACAAGAAAGGCTTGGCTAGCTGGATGCAAACAGGTAAATGCTGTCTTTTGTTTCCCATGCTTGGATATCACTTTATATGTAGAGAGGAGGTTTCCCATGGTTGTTAGAAGTTTATTAATAAGTGGGCATTTATCACAGAAGTGATTGTTCTGTCTCCACGTTTGTTGCATTGTCTGTGATGTATTTTCCAACGGTTATAGCTCCTGTTCTGTCCCAGCAACACTACACGGTTTGCAGCTCCACCACATTTTTGGTTTATCTTCGGTGTCGCTTAAAATCTGCTTCCCATCGGACTAAAACCTCCACGTAATCTGAAGACAGATACTTGAAGTTATTTAAACCTTTTGCAAACTTTATGTTCTTTCTTGCTCTAGCCTTGCCAGTTACATTGTACATAACACATATATTATCATTATGCTAACTGGTTGTTCGTGTTAGACGATGTAGCTTTTTCATTTCTGAGTTATTGCTATATGTAAATAAGCCTGTTTGTAAATAATCCTCAGAGAAACAAAGAAAATACACAATTTATGACATTTTGTGCTGTGGTTATTTTTTTTAAATTGCATTTATTCACAGTTCAGTTTGAAATGCTGTAGTGACTTGTATTGAACCACTTAAATATTTATAATTAATGCTACTGAAAAGATGCTATTAATTTTATATCTCACATGCAGTTCACTGTAAAGCTACTTGGTGAAGGTGTTGGTTCATAAAACATGAACAGTTTTAAGAAAGAAAAAAACAGACCAGTTCTGAGAACACAAATTCCTGGTAAAGTAGTAGATGTTCAGGTTGATAAATAATATTTTCCACACTGAAGATTATGGAGGTATTGATCAGTCTTCTCATATTTTTAAGCCTCGATTTCTCCTTTCCCCCCCCCTCTAACATCACCAGAAGTCATCATTTAAGGGGTCATTTCTCGAAAACAATTTCCGGGGGGAAACCCCCCGGACCCCCCGGGTAGGTCACTTACGGTACGTCAAGAGCCCCACCAAAAAAAAAGACCACCGGCCGCCACTGACCATAGGTATTCATTCCATCCAAAGAAAAAAAATTAAAATAAAAAAAATTAATAAAAAATAAATAAATTTAAAAAAAATATTTTATTTTTTTTTTAATTTGTGAAAGAAAAAAAGACCCGCCGACGGGGGCTTTGGGGCTTAACAGGTTAATGACAATTAAAGAGGATGTCTATGAATGAGGGAGCCACAATGTGCAAACACAACATTCATGGGGATATACTGATAGCATTTTAAGATAATCTAATCTAAATGTGTTGCTCCACCTCAAAATCAACACAGGATCAGAAGCTAATAAGCACACTGAAATGTGCTGATGCTGATCAGTTTGATTACACAAAAATAAATGTTAAACTGTAAGTAAAAGTATTCAATTGTACATTTTCTAATATAGGAACACAATGATTAATATTACTTATTTGATCATCTTTTGTACCTAAACTGTTAATCTTTTAGGCAATGGTGAAAGGATCACATTATAGTTTATTTGTATTCAATATGTTGTAAATTCTAACTTATCTTAAATGTATGTGTACATCAGAATTCAATGCTGGGCTTTTAACTTGTAGCCTACTCAAAACTAAAACAAAGACCCCGATTAATTATTTGCTTGCCATCTAAAAATGTGTTCAAAGTGGTACAGACTGTTATCTTTATATAATAAACAATGATGATGAATCAATAGTGCACTATGTCTGTGTGGAGTGGTCACTGTTAGTGTACAGTATAGATACAAATGTGTGTAATATAATCAGCGACCTGAGAATCATTTCATTGTATTGTTTATTTAGCAAAGACAATATACATTACATTTAGTGCAACACATATAAGCTAAAACTAAATCAAAAATATTTGTTTTTCACACATTCAAAGGCCCAAAGTGGCAACAGGTTTCAAAGTCGTATAGATGAAAATGGTGAACAATATTTAAGTCATAAGCTTAAAAAAATAATGCTGGATGTTTGTGTCCGAGGATATAAAAAGCCAAATGTATTCAAACATACTGTAATTCCTCTAAAGTGGCAATCCCAGGTGGATCTGCTGTGCTGTAACTAAATCACAAAGCAGAAATATTTGCAGCTCAGTATATCAAATATATAAAGAGGTTCACAATGATTATCAAAAGCTGCAGTTCATAACGATGCTCATTTTCTGCACATTACAAATAATTCAGGTAATGTAGATAATAATCACATATGTTGATGTATTTTGATATCATTCTTTATATTTATATAAATTACAATAACAGTACTGTTACAATACTTTACATATTGGTGTATATATCAGTGATCAGTATCAGCCCTGTTTGCCTCGAGGCTTTAATTCAAAGTAATGTACCTTAGCTTTAGTTTACTACTGTATGACCCGTACAGTAAATACATACAGGCTTTCCTTCAGATAATAGTGGTTACTTTAATCCCTTAATAAGTGCATGTCAAATATTTTTTCTCACATGAGAAGACAGGAATCTTTTAGATTCCAAAACAAGCTTTAACAAAAGCAAATAAATGTGGTTATAATGCATTTCCTACTGCAGTAACATGTGCTGTGCTAAGAGAAGAAGCTGGGGCTTAAAGATGAGCCTCTAGTGGGTGTAACATTCACATGTGATATACTGTACAGGAGTTAGTGTGCTGCAGGAAAACCAGTGTTAGTTATCGTAGGATAATACTTCACAAGGATGAGATTAAGTTGCAGTCGTGTCGGTCGGTGGAGCCGGGATGTGCCGGACAATAATCTGTTGAAGATACGGAGGTTGCATGTGTTAGGGAAGGAAGCAGTAACAGTGAATATAACTGATCAGATGTGTTGTTTGTATTTGAGGTCCCATTTAGATGGTCTTTAGGACTCATTTATTTTTGTACTGGACATCATATCAATCATGATTCTATTATTTTATTGCATGTCTGTTTAATTGTTTAATACTGAAGTGATATCTGTCTCATGGTGTCGTTTTACTCTTTGTTAATGCTGCATCATTTCAATTAGGCTTTTCTGGTTGAATAGAAAGACATTACATTGTGGACTTTTATTCAGTCAGCAACTCTTTGAGTGACATTAACGTTATATGAATGAATTTGGGAGGGATTACTATCTGGAACTCACTCCCACAACCCATCAGAGACTGCACTGACCTCACCACCTTCAAAAAACGTACAAAAACTCACCTCTTCAATCTGGCTTTCTTTTAATGTGTGATTGTTGTTGTATTGCTTGATTTGAATTTGACTTTAACTATATTTATTACATTACATGTTACATTTATTTGTTGTTCTTTTCTTTTCACTATCTCTGTAAAGCGACTTTGAGCACCTGTAAAAGCGCTTACAAAATAAATCTATTATTATTATTATTATTAAGATTAACAACACAAGAGGGCGGGTCATTGCCAACAGGAATAAAGGGGAAACAAATAGACATTGCTTTGTTGCCAAAGAGATCGTCCAGAATATATTTCTCCAGTTCTCTCATTCTTTTTTACCTTTCATGTTTTATTTGAAGTTTTCACTAACATTTTCATGTAATGCTGTTCAAAAGTTTGTTTTGTGAACCCCTACACACTCAGTGGTAAAGGAATGTTTCAGATGGAGAAACGATGAAAAATGCTTTACCTGAGTGCGTGTGGATTTGAGAGCCAAACGTGCGATGACACACAAGAAGATGAGAAGACCCGCCACAAACAGAGAGCAAGTGAACAAAAGGGCTTCAATAGCAAAAATCTGGTCCTGAAGCACAAGAAAGAGGAAGTTATTCATACAATGCGGATATGTGTCCATGTAGTGTAGATCACATGTCTGTAACTCACTATTCTCTGCAGGCTTAAAGACTCCCTCCAATAGCGCACAAATTTAAGGAACGTTAAATAGGAGAAAATGTGTATCCTGTAGCCAAAAGAGACAATGATCCCAAGAAGGGAAACCACATACATAGACAAACACACAGTCACCTGGAAGAGAGAGGTTCAACAACATGGGATGAGTTATTGAGTAAAGAAAGGGAGAGACTGACAGTGACGAAATAAAGTTATAACCACTATAGATCATAAAATCACAATATACCTACCATCTTCTTGGATGGACGTAACTCAGTGTAGATAGACAGGCTTCCACAGACAAGAAACTGAGAACAATCAAATAAAATAATAATTCTTACTTTGACATTCACCCCAAGAAACATTTAGATGACTGCATGACCTTTGTTTATATGTCATGTTTATCACCATTGTAGCTGTAGAAAGCTTTCCTGAACTGGATTGACATTTTGGATGTCTTTTTTAATTTCATTCAGAAATGTAATAAAGACTTAAGTGGAGAAAACATTAACATCCTCTGTCTACCAATTTGCCTGTCCCCCTTAACATCTATAAAAAAATTATTTTCAATATGGCACAAGTGCTAATAACGGTTTAACTTGAGTAAAACTGGGAAATAGGCGTATTTGATCTTGTTCCTTATTTTGTCGTGAGTTGGATGAGAAGCAGGATATCTAATCTAATCTAAGTATATTTCCAAAAATGGTGAACTTTTAACTTTAGAAACCAAGGAGACATTTGAAAAAATGTACATGGTAATTGTGAAGACAATGCATGTGTGTGCCACATGTCATGTACCAGAGTTCCCTGCCAGAAGGAAATGTAGATTCCAAAAGAAGTAAACTCATCCCTCTCCCCGGACAGCGTAAATCCCATCATGACCTCGGCACAGCCAAAGATCAGAATGGCAATCTGAGGAGGAGGAGAAGGATGGATTCAAGTGCCTACAGTAGAGTAAGAGTTTGCAGCTGCTCATTGTGTAAACGTGTAACATTAGTTTCTGTGGCTCTGGATTGTGTGATTTGTTACCCCAACATTTCTGGGCTCTCTTTGGACGAAGCGATGCAGCGGTTTGCTGGACAGCAGCACCTCTTGGTCTCCTGTCTTGTTCCCATCCTTTGCTGTTGATCTCTCTCTTGCTGTTGACTCAGTTCCCTCCATTGAAACACTGTTTTAGGTTGTGGGAGGAGAGAGAGAATCAAAACAGATTTATTCTCCACAGCTAAGCAGATTTAAAGAGGCAGAATTAGTTCAGCTGCATGCAACATGCTACAAGCAGGGATATTTACAAAAACATGAAGGGACCCACCTTGTTTTAGCTGTTCTTGCAGAGAAGCAGTGTGCGTGATAACGGGAAGAGAATGTTGTGGGTGGAAAGAGGAAATGGGGAAATGTGAGACCTTTTCCTTTTTTTTTTTATTAAGGGGAGGCGCTGCAAACTTTATTTGCAATGTACAGGCTCCTATCAGTCATCCAGGCAGGGGGGTATCATTTACTGTAATGTAACGTAAGAAGCTGCCATGTACTCGCGGCATAGGCCTACAGTACAGCTGACACTTTATTGATCAACACTCATGTGCTCTCTCTCTCTCTCTCTCTCTCTCTCTCTCTCTCTCTCTCTCTCTCTCTCTCTCTCTCTCTCTCTCTCTCTCTCTCTCTCTACAACATTATAATCATTTACTTTTCCCGTCTAGTTCCGATAGTTCCTGGGATTTTGCGTTCACACCAAAAGGAGAACATAGTTCATGAGAACTTGTTTTATCCCCTTTTTAGTGCTAGACTCTAGTACCACCCATAAATGGACGTAGGGTCCGTGACGTCACCCATAGGATTCTGCAGAGTTGCCGAGAAGCCCTTAGTAGGCGGAGTCGGCCACTAACGGCTCGAAGCTCCCGATCTAGCTGAAGCTACCAAGCTAGGCTAACATGCTCACATGCTCATGCTCAATTAATAAGCCTTGTTCAACATCATTTCTTTAGCTAATACTACAGCGGGCTGCAGGCGAACCAAGTCCGCTAGCTAGCTCCCTGCGGCTCCGTTAGCTCCGGCCGGCGGACTCCGGCGGCCACCACTGGGATAATTGGGTCCCCTTTTAACATTTGCTCCCGTTTAGCATTATGGGCGTCATAGCCATAGACTATAAAAGTCTTACCCAAGGCTGAATCATAAACTAAACTGTATATTGTGGTGACACGTTATGGGACATAATTCACCGTTGGGAATATTGTGTTGCAACACGGACCCGTTAGTGAGGGCACCGGGGTTGGTGTCATTCATGCTAGCTTGAGTAGCAACAAGCAGATGTACTTACCTTGTCTTCTTTCTAATGGATAATAAAGTGTGGAGTTCCATACTGAATACACCGCCTCTGACTCCATTTCATCGGCTCTACACATGGTGACCCTGACGTTTTCGTGAAAGTTTCCGAAGACTTAATGAGCATGGCTGATCGCAATGTTTTTGTTAAACTGCCGGAGTTTTGGGAGCATGCTGCCGCGGTGTGGTTCGCACACGTGGAGGCGCATTTTGCCTGCCGCCATGTCCGTGACGGGGACCTGAAATATTTTCATGTGGTGGCGGCGCTGGGGAGCTCCACGTCGTCCAGGTTGGTTGGATTTATCACAGATCCCCCACGCCATGACAAATATGAGGCGATTAAGGCCCTTCTCCTTAAGACATTTAGCTTATCTGCTAAGGAGAGGGCTCGCCAGATGTTTGAGATCCAAGGCCTAGGAGACAGCAAGCCATCCCAGCTCATGGAGAAGATGCTGAATCTGCTAGGGGGGGAAGATCCCCGGATTTTGTTTGTGGAGACGTTCCTGCGCCACTTGCCGCCCCGGGTTCAGACGGCGCTGGCCAACACGTCCATTACTGAACCCCGCGACTTGGCTGAAGAGGCAGACCGTTTTTTCCTGGCGACCCAACAGCCCGGTGCAGAGGTGCTAGCTGCGACGCTCAGTGCCCCCTCGCCAGTTGGGAAAGCTTGGGGGGGGCGGGCCGTGACGGTGCCAAGCCGGCGTGGGGACACAGGAGAGTGTTTTTACCATGCACGGTTCGGGACTAAGGTGAAGAAGTGCATCGCTCCCTGCAGTTACAAACCTCCGGGAAACGAGAGACCTGGCGCTCGGTAGTGGCCCTGAGCGTTGGCGGCACGAGCAGGCTTCTCTTCGTTAGCGACATTGTTTCGGGAAGCTGGTTTCTTTGTGACACGGGCGCCCAACGGAGCGTGGTTCCTGCGTCGAGGGAGGACGTCGCTCGAGGGGGACACGGACCGCAGTTGACGACAGCTAATGGCGGCCCCATCTGCACTTACGGCGTGAGGCTTATGTGTTTATGTATTGGAGGACAGCGTTTCAACTGGGATTTTGTGACGGCGGACATTTATTTTCCCCTCCTCGGGGCAGATTTTTTATGTGCTCACGGACTCCTTGTGGACGTTAGAAACAAACGCTTGGTTGATGCCTTGACGTTTTCCTCCCTTGTGTGTAGGGCAAGGCGGCGTACAACGGGCTGTCCGGTTCGCTGTCGGGGGCAGACAGTTTTCTCAGGCTGTTGGCCGAATTTCCGGACTTGACGCTGCCTACCTTCTCTGCACTCACCATCAAGCATGGGGTGGAGCACCACGTCACCACCGAAGGTCCCCCAGTCTACGCCAGGGCCCGGCGGTTGAATCCTGCTAAACTTGCAGTCTGAGTTTTCGACCATGGAATGCCTGGGTATCATCCGCCGGTCTGACAGTCCTTGGGCCTCTCCTCTGCACATCGTTCCCAAGCCTAACGGCGGTTGGCACCCATGTGGGGATTACCGCCGTCTCAACGACGCCACGACACCCGACCGCTACCCGGTGCCGCACATTCAGGACTTTTCAGCACACCTGGCGGGTACGCTGGTGTTTTCAAAGATGGACCTGGTGCGTGGATACCACCAGGTGCCCATGCATTCCCTGGACATTCCCAAAACGGCAGTGATAACGCCGTTTGGGTTGTTCGAGTTCCTGCGGATGCCTTTTGGGCTCAAGAATGCCGCTCAAACGTTCCAGCGCCTGATGGATTCGGTGCTGCAACCCTGCAAAGTGCCTGTTCGGGGTGTTTGACATTGACTTCCTCGGGCACCGCGTCACCAAAGGTGGGGCTGCACCCCTGCCGGCGAAGGTTGAAGCTGTCGCGGCGTTTCCTCGCCCGCATATGGCCCGGTTGCTCCGTGAGTTCCTGGGGATGGTGACTTTCTACCACCGTTTCATCGCAATTGAGACCCATTGTTCCGGTCTCGCCTCTTCCGGAGGCCGCCCATGCAGAGGTCGCTTTCCCGGCTCCCGTGCTCAGGAGTCGTGGGGGTCAGCCTGTCGTTCCTCCCCGCCATGCTGACTTTGTTTATGGGTGAATTCTGGGGGGGCTTGTGTGGTGACACGTTATGGGACATAATTCACTGTTGGGAATATTGTGTTGCAACACGGACCCGTTAGTGAGGGTACCGGGGTTGGTGTCATTCATGCTAGCTTGAGTAGCAACAAGCAGATGTACTTACCTTGTCTTCTTTCTAATGGATAATAAAGTGTGGAGTTCCATACTGAATACCCCGCCTCTGACTCCCTTTCATCGGCTCTACAATATATATATACATATATATATATATATATATATATACATGTATAAAGGGTTACGTCCTTAGCTGGCTAATAAGCTATATAACAAGCACACAAACACCTGCTAACATGTATAATATTATCATTTTACTCAACGAAAAAAAGCTGAGAGTAGACTTCTTGGAAGCTCTGTTAGTACATTGAAGTAAGAAGATATGATTCTACACTGTATTGAAGTAAACATGTATTGTTTGAACTGTTTTATGTAATCACAACGGTTTGGGTAATTATATATAGAATAGGAATGTTATTCTCACTTTCAAACTCACTGACTCAGAGATTCTGTGTTTCATACACCAACCTGGCCTGGGCTCACCCCTAAAAGCAGATGTCGTCATTAAGGTCGTTAAAGACAACATTACATTGCTTCTTATCATCCCTAAGAACAGATGTTGTTTTCAAGTCGTTAAAGACACATCGTTAAATAGGTGAGGAAAAGTTTAAATGTCTGTGGGAGAATGGTTTAGGTGAAAATATCCCCTGGGAAGGAATGTAGAGTAAGATAAGGTAAAGATAAACATTGACTTTTGACCTAGTGTGGTTGGGGATCTCACTCTGTTCGAAAACTCTGATTGACCTCGGCCAGAAGCGAATCCAGCCAGTCAGGGCACTTGGGGGAGGTGGTCAGTTTAAACAGCTCCTCCCCAGGGGCTCTCTAATTCGCTTGGGAGAAAAGTGGGAAGGAAGAATCGACAAATCTCCGCCCCAAGGACAGATAGAAATACTGATGTTTGTGTGTGTAAAAATGCTTTTGGGTTTGGTGAGTGGCAGGTCCTGAGAACTGTGTCCGTATCGCATCACAAACCTGAAGTCCAATTTCTTTTTGGTTTGATGAGTTGGCGGGTCCTGACGCATTTATCCGCATCGCATCACAAATCTAAAAGTCCGGAGTACTCGAGTACTCTGTATAACTTGTATATGTGTTTGGTTTCCTACTAGAAGTAAACTCAGATAATTTGTTATAACTTTGATTCCGGTGTTTTCAATTCCTTTCTTAATTTAATAGAGATCCAGCCTCATCCAACGAACGGCGCGTAGCAGAGGTATTCTACTCCAACAACATTCAACCGCACAGCACGACATTTTAATTGTCTGGTATTTGTAACAACATTCCCTAAAAGGCACAATCACCACGAAAACGGCTAAAGGGTCAAGTACAGTAACTACAACTAGCTAACGTTGTAGCCTAGCAGAGTGGACAAGTTGCTGTTAGCTGACAGTGAGGCACGTACCTGTCCATCAAAGTGACCACGCTCTAATTTATGCAAAAACGTTAAGAAAAAGGGTTGCGTTATAAAACAATTCACTCAACAATTAATAATCATTAAGGTGGAATCTAACTATATCCCGAATAATTTTTATTGCATCCAGGGGTAGAAACATGTTTATTTCTGCTGTAAAGTTGGGCATTTTAACATGGGGTCTATGGAAATTCCTCCTTTCTGCAGTCATCGCCTATCGGCCAATAGATGAACTGCAGTTTGTGGCACTTCCTTATTGACGTCCCGGCTCTGCACCAGAGTTTGCCGCTTGGTACCACCTCTCTAGCAGCTAGAGAGCCTCTCTAGCAGCTAGAGAGGTGGTACTTTCCTGGGGAGAAAAAAGTTCCAATTTCCGATTGGCTGGGCGAATTGCAAACCACGCCCCGTAAAACTCTGAAAAGTTTTGCGAAGCCGCCATTGTATTTGCTGGCATTAGCATTATTAGCATTAGCTCTCTCTCGCACCAACGGAGAGAGAATAACTTATGGCAACACAAAAACAAACATTGGAGCGGTGGAGTGATGAGGGAGTTTACTCGTAAGGCTTCAGTAGAAGCTGCTGGGAGTCCCAGCAGCTTCAAACTAGCTGCGGAAGTTATGCACTACGAAAGATAGGTACCAGAAAAACCCTAACCTATCACAGGGGGGCAAGGGCAAGACAGGGGCCTCATCTGATTGGTCAATTCCTTAAACGTTTTTCACCAAAGGAAGCCACTTTCTTGTGGCCTCCTCTGGACCGTGGCATTATACATCCATGCATTATTAGGGCACCAGTGAGTGCAATACCGTATTTCACCACACATCCACCAAAATAGACTGTATAACATTTAGAGGGGCGCTGTTTTACTCTTTGTAAAATACTCTGACAATAAGGGAGAGATGTCAGCACAGACGACGGTCTGAAGAACTGGGTGAGCCTGGCTTTCCCTGGCCTCCGGGAGAAAACGCCACTGGAAACATCAGAGATGGTACTTGGGAAATGTTTCCTGCCGGGGCTGACCGGGGCTACCCAGATGTGTGACTATAGCCCCAGTTAGCCCCGCATTGACATCCCACTGAGACCGTTTACAATTTAAAACATGTTTTGTATGAAAAAGGTACCTAATAATTGCAGCTCTTTCATTCATCCCAATATTCTTGTAAAGAAAACAAAACAAACTATCTCGAGAATATCTTACCCTTAAAGTGGACCTATCATGCTATATTTTAATAATATATTGTAGGGCCATACCTATATAAGGTATATTTATACGTTTTCTTTTTCAAAATACCAAACAGATCATGCATTTTAGCCATGCCTCATTTCGCTCTATTTTGCTTTCCTCCACCCTGTCTTTGCATGCGCTGCAGCTGACCACGCCCCCCTGCAAAAGAGGGGGCCGAGTTACGAGCGTCGTGTTACCATGCTGTTACCATGCTGTTACCATGCTGTTACCATGCTGTTACTATGCCACGGCAACCTCTCATTCCCCTGATAGGTCAGCTCCGCCGTCCTGACGTCAGAGGAATGTTCAAATCTGGATCAGTCTGTATCAGATCCGTTGCAGCCCCATTTTTAGAGATTTGGGTATGGAGGAAAAGAGAGAGGGTTGTGTTTTCTGACACTTGGTGAGTTCCCTGGAACACCGGGGACACATATTCATGTATAAAAGACGTACAAAAGTGCATTTTGCATGATAGGTCCCCTTTAAATAACTTAAAATGGTAGTAAAGTTGATATTTTTTATTTATTTCATGGCCATGCATTGTAATGAGAATGCATCATTAGCTCAAAAATACATGATACTTATAACATCCATTATGTCACAAAACCAATACAAATTGTGCTTTTGCATCACCCTTGGTCTCAATATTTACAGTCAACCAAATAAAGCCATGTGTGCAGACAGTAAGTGTTCAAATTTCTGATCAGAGACTGTGAAGAGCAAAAGTACATCAGTCATCTTCAGCCTCTCAAGAGATGGTTATCCAATAAACAACAGAGAAAAAGACTAGAGGTACAAAGTTTAGGGTATATTTCATTTACATACACTACAGTTGCATTGATAACAACACTAAAGACAGTAAATATTGAAATACCAATATATCATGATCAAATTGTATTGAAATGACAAATATAAAACATTGTGAACATGGGATGTTGTATACCTGCAGATCGAGAGATGATGTCAGTCAGTTAAAAAAATAACTGAGTACAAAGGTTACAGTCTTTACCGAGCAATAGGATGATTATGACAGTGGTGGTGCTCCAGTAGATGTGCCGCTCTCTGTCTGATCTCTCCTTCACTGTTGTACTGGGTGGCTTCTAACAGTGAGAGCCCACCTTGCTTCACAAACTCCTCTGCCACCTAAAGGAAGGGAATACTTTAGGTAAAAGCTGTTTGAACTTAAGTATCTTGTTAAAAGCGTGTCATCAGTTATCCCCAATGAGCAGGATCATTGTTTCAAAGGCTGCTCACTCACTTACCTGTGGACTGCTAACTACCAGCATGAAAAGGACATCCATACTCAGGGGGTGTTTCTCAATCTCGAGTAAAGCTGCTCCAGAGCCACTATTTCAAGCATACTACGTCATCGAGTGCTGCCGAAGTACTGTTCCAATGTCCAGCATACTTGGAATTCTACCGAGCCCGGCATACTTTGTTTGGAGAAATTTGAAATTCGAGGCTGCACATGTGTAGACTCTGCGGTCTTAAAATCCCCACAATGCTTTGCGCACGGACCAATTTCCCCAAATCTGTGGCGGAAAATGTAAGGCGGGGCCTATCATATGACGCACACCTGCACACTTGCTCGCCTGTTCCACTCTTCGTTTTCCGAATGCCAGGAAGTATTCTTGCCTCGCTTCTGAAGCAAGACGCTCAGAAGACATGTGCTACCAAGCAAGCGTACTCGAGATTGAGAAACACCCAGGGTCACCATCTCTTGGTCAGCCATTTTAAGTGTGGCACAGAGTGCAGACCAGTGCTTGAATTGGGCCGGTACTCACCGGTACGCAGTACCGGGACTTCTAATTTTTAACCCATCTGGTACCGTTACTTCTTACTGAGTACTCCGTAGATGCATCATGAGGTGCCGCCGCCGCTTTGCCCGCCTCGCCCCCGGAGCAGCAGTCTTCGTCGCCCCAAACACCGCCACCCCTCGGTGGCCCACAAGTGCCAGAGGACCTCGGCAAAACAGAGCCTGCCAGGTATATTTAAACAAGTTCCCAACTCGCCTGTACAGTGGGGTAAGGCGCTCATTTTGCAGCTCATGGTTTAAAAACAGAGATTGGCTGGAATTTCCTGTAAAAAAGATGCCATCTTCTGCTATGCCTGTAGACATTTCGGTTCAAATACATCTAACTCAGATGCCTTCACCACAATTGTACCAGAGTACCAAACGCTGTCTCCTGGTACTCATCTGAGTAACTCACTAAAAATGAAATACTATATGACAGTAAAACAAGAATAGAGTTTAAAAGGGGAGTGATTTGTAAAATATCTATAAAGAAATAGAAAATCTGTTAACAGTTCTGTTTCATATGGATGTTGAGAGATGTATCCATAAAGCGCTATGCGAGTACAGGGGCATTATGGCCGGCGTGTGATTGTTAGGAGACACACCGCGCCTAGTGTAAAGACTCCAATTAATGCATTTTACCGTCTTAGAGGCGGCATTATGGCGGTGCGTTCAGGGACCTCAGTAGAAAATCGGCCCTTTCTGTGTCGACCCCCCATGGGCCGAACTTCCTTTTATGGAGAGTTTGGCGGTGGAGTGGGTCACCAGGGAGTACCACAGCTTCCTAGCTGTGGCTCCACAGCTGATGGCTTGTCCCCTAACACAGTGTTATGGGGAATGGAAACTCAGCTGTGTATTAACAAAGTGGATGGACAGGACCCTGAAACGGGGTTACTCACTCCAGTTTTGCAGTGTCCCTCCTCCTTTCCATGGCATGAGAGAGGCAAAACTATCTTCCCAGGAGGGGATAGGTTTCCTCTCGGCAGAGATTCAGGCCCTGGTGCAAAAACAGGTGGTGTCTATTGTGCACCCTCGGCACAGAGAACAGGGTCTTTATTCCACGCACTTCCTGGTTCCCAAGAAGACGGGATAATTCAGACCCATTCTAGATCTCCGCAGCCTGAATCGGCACATTGCCTGCAAAAAATTCCATATGTTAACTGTGAGACAGTTATTGGACCTAGTGCAGCAGGGCGATTGGTTCACAACCATCGACCTGAAGGACGCTTACTTTCATGTCGAAATTGCTTCAGAGCACAGAAAGTATTTGCGTTTTGCCTTCCAGGGGATAGCCTACGAGTACAGCAGACTACCGTTCGGCTACTCCCTATCCCCACGCACGTTCAGCAAATGTGTGGCCACAGCGCTTCAGCCGCTTCGCGACCATGGCATGAGTGTTTTCTTTTATCTGGACGACCTCATAGTCATGGCCAGGTCCAGGGAATGGGCAATGTTTCATACAGCCCAATTGATCCTACACCTAACCAAGTTGGGTTTTGTGGACAATTGGAAGAAGAGCAATCCCATACCTCACCAACAGGTGCAGTATCTGGGGATGGTGCTCGATGCAGGCAGGCTACGTGCCACCCTGTCAGAGAGCAGACAGGCATCCCTGCTTCGGGCAATTTGCAGACTGCGACAGGGGGAAACGGTGACGGTTTTGACCATCATGCAGACTCTGGGTCTCATGGCGGCTGCTCACGTTGTGGTGCCGCTGGGGTTGCTGCATATGCGCCGCCTGCAGAGGTAGTTTACCGGCCTTCGTTTAGATCCCAATAGGCACAACTCCACTGGGGCGAGTGATCTCCTACGTCACGGTTTTCACAGACACATCCGTGACAGGATGGGGGGGGACCTGAGAGCTATAGGTGGTTGCTGGTCTCTGACAGAGACGCGGCACAGCAACCTTCTAGAGCGACAAGCTGTAGTGTTGGTCCTCCAGCATTTCAAACCCTTTATACAGAGCAAACATGTGCTGGTGAGGAGCAACAACCGCACCACAGTGGCATACATCAACAGGCAGGGCGGAGTCCGCTCCGCCGCCTTGTTGACCACAGCGGAGAAACTGTGGTTATGGGCTTCAGAGATTGTGTTGTCTCTGAGAGCCCTCCACATCCCGGGACTGGAGAACAGGGGGGCCGACCTCATGTCAAGAGGTGGGCCCCTGCCAGGCGAGTGGGTGCTTCACCCAGCCGGTGCAACAGCCAATGTGCCCTGTGGTTTTCCATGGCTCGGCAGGACAATCCGCCCTTGGGGGTGGACGCGTTTGCACACGAGCCATGGCCAAGAAAGCTGCTCTACGCCTTTCCACCGCTGCGCCTCATTCTCCCGCTCCTGGGGAGGGTGAGACGAGAGCATCTTTCAGTCATCCTAGTGGCCCCAGATCGCTGCGGGGCGCCGTGGTTCGCAAAGATGACACAGATGATGGTGGGCCAGCCCTGGGCGATTCCTCAGTTCTGGGGGGCGATGTCTCAGGAAGCAGGTGCAATAGGGGCGTTACCCTCTCTGGGCCAACCTCTCAGGGACAGGCTGAGACAGGGGGGATTGTCTGACAAAGTTATCCAGACTATCCAGGCAGCAAGAGCAGGATCCACCACAGCCTGTTACAGGCCAAAGTGGTTGGGATTCCAGCGATGATGTGAGGAGCGGAGTCTATAGCCCCTATCTTGTACGTTGGGCTCTATTCTGTCCTACTTACAGTTACTGGTGGACAGGGGGCTTGCTCATTCCACAGTTAAAGTGTATGCAGCAGCCATTTCATCCTGTCATGAGGGATTTGGCGGCAGGTCAGCCTTCAGTCAGCCGCTTATGTCGCGGTTTTTGCAGGGGGTCAGGAGGCAGCGCCCTGTAGTGCACGCCTCCTCCCCGCAGTGGGACCTGCCGTTGGTGCTCACAGAACCATTTGAGCCTCTGGAGCTCTTCTCCCTGAAAGCACTGTCATGGAAGACAGCGTTGCTGCTTGCCTTAACTTCAGCCAAGAGAGTGTCCGAGCTGACCGCTCTGTCGGTGCACCCAAGTTGCTTGTTGATCCGGGGTGACCGTAGCGGGGCGACACTCAGGCCGAACCCCTCCTTTGTTCCCAAGAGCCTAAGGAGTTCGTTCAGGTCAAGAGCTATTCAGTTAGGTGGCTTTAATCTTCCACCCCATATTGGGGCCAGGGAGGCTAAAATGCACCTCCTCTGCCCGGTGCATGCGCTAGCATGTTATGTGGAGCTCACGGCTGCCTTTAGGCGTACTGAACAGCTGTTTGTGTGCTTTGGGGGTGGTGTGGCCGGTAGGTATCTGACCCCCCCCCTGGACATAATGCACTTATGTTTTCCCATGCTCCTTAGGGACCCGGGGAACATGGTGCGCAGTAAGCCCCAGGCAGGGCTGGAAGACTCTCCCCGCCTGCCTATGGGCAGGCGGGGAGAGCCTTCCTCACTATTTTTCATGCACACTCTTCACGAGGTAAAAGTGTGTCTGAGTGTGCTCTACCAGCCAAGTAAACTGCGGCCCCGACTTCTCCACGGTCACAACCGGAGGAGAAGGAGTTGCGGTGCAGTGGCTGTTAACCAAAAGCCGGTCAGGGGCAGTGTGATGGGCCGATGTTGTTGGACGACAGCGCGTTTATGCATCAGGGCTCCGCCCACTGTACCCATAGAGTCCAGTAGAGGGCGGAGCCTGTGTAAGATATAACAAGGGGTTACGTATTGTAACCCTAGTTATATAAGCACAGACGGAGCCCTCTACTCGGGGCACTGTCTGTCCTATGCCGCTCGCTGAAGAGGGTGTAGGATGACAGTCAGGAGGCGAGGCCGCCTTTTATACGGTGAGCTTGCGCGCGCATTCAGGTAGCCCCGCCCCGGGGGGCGGCTACGTTTATAGATATCTCAATAGGTGAATGCTTGCATGGTATGGTTGAGAGGTAGTACCCATAGAGTCCAGTAGAGGGCTCCGCCTGTGCTTATATAACTAGGGTTACAATGCGTAACCCCTCGTTACATAGCTTTTTTTCCTTCTCAAATAATTCATAATACGATTTTAAAGCTGTTTCTTTACAATCTGTTTATGCAAGAAATATTTCAAAAAAAGACAGTGTTAAAGCTGGATTGTCTGATAGACATCTGTTGAATGTGATATTTTTTTAGAAGCCACTTCTGAAATAATTTCTTGTCAAGGCATCCTTTAATGCACCAACAAAAGGGACTATGCAGTGATGGGATAAGCTTGACTACATACATTCACTGTGGTGGATAATCTCGAGCATGGTTCAAATATTTAACAACATTTGTATTCTTGTGAAACCATTTATTTCCTGTATTGTAAGAGATAAACACCTTTCTTTAAGAGAGAAAATCAGACCAGAACAAAATCAAATTAAAACTGCGGTCACAGACGTGCACGCAGTTGTGGGCGGGCCTTCGCGTCCGAGCGCCTGTAGGGGAGGGTCGCCGGTCGTCCCGGCGCCAAGCAGAGGCGCGCGAGTCCTCCGAAATGAGCTGGTCAGTGGCGGCCGGTCCATAGGGGCGCTAGGGGCGCCGCCCCACCTCTTCCCATATTGAAAAAAAATAATAATAATAATAATTAAAATTAAAATTAAAAAAAAAAAATGTTTAAAAAAATATATATGTTTTTATTTTTATTTTTAATGAACAAGGTAAATATTATATAATTGGTATCAGTAAAATGTATAATCTACAATAAAATCTCGTTTAAAATTGTGTTACGATGTCTAAAGTTACTGATAAGTCACATGTTTCCTGCCTGGCCTTGCCCATGCACCTTCTCTCGTCTGGGCGCTAAGAGAGGAGCCTTCAACCAGTGCAGCAGCAGCCACCAGCAGCTGACTGTTGCTATCTGTAACGTGTAAACTATGCCGCGAAAATATAATTTCAGCCAATCAGCGTCGTCAAAGATGACGGTCACCGGGCGCCAATGTCAGCGCCCAGTGCAGTCTGTGAGTAGTTTGGACAGTGACTCGTATCCGGTTGACGCAGTAGTTGATGAGGATGGCTTCGTGTGCAGGTGGAGTCTCCGGACCTCGGTCCCCGCCTAATTCTGTTCAAGAGCTAATCTCCAATCCTTTCGAAAGGAGAAGTTTGGCAGATAAATTGTTGCTTAAAGACCTTGCACCAGACCAACCCGATTTGAATATATCGCAGCAATCTCGTGAAAAAGACAAAATGTATACACGAGGCTTCACAAGTAGCTGGTACACAAGAAAGGCTTGGCTAGCTGGATGCAAACAGGTAAATGCTGTCTTTTGTTTCCCATGCTTGGATATCACTTTATATGTAGAGAGGAGGTTTCCCATGGTTGTTAGAAGTTTATTAATAAGTGGGCATTTATCACAGAAGTGATTGTTCTGTCTCCACGTTTGTTGCATTGTCTGTGATGTATTTTCCAACGGTTATAGCTCCTGTTCTGTCCCAGCAACACTACACGGTTTGCAGCTCCACCACATTTTTGGTTTATCTTCGGTGTCGCTTAAAATCTGCTTCCCATCGGACTAAAACCTCCACGTAATCTGAAGACAGATACTTGAAGTTATTTAAACCTTTTGCAAACTTTATGTTCTTTCTTGCTCTAGCCTTGCCAGTTACATTGTACATAACACATATATTATCATTATGCTAACTGGTTGTTCGTGTTAGACGATGTAGCTTTTTCATTTCTGAGTTATTGCTATATGTAAATAAGCCTGTTTGTAAATAATCCTCAGAGAAACAAAGAAAAAACACAATTTATGACATTTTGTGCTGTGGTTATTTTTTTTAAATTGCATTTATTCACAGTTCAGTTTGAAATGCTGTAGTGACTTGTATTGAACCACTTAAATATTTATAATTAATGCTACTGAAAAGATGCTATTAATTTTATATCTCACATGCAGTTCACTGTAAAGCTACTTGGTGAAGGTGTTGGTTCATAAAACATGAACAGTTTTAAGAAAGAAAAAAACAGACCAGTTCTGAGAACACAAATTCCTGGTAAAGTAGTAGATGTTCAGGTTGATAAATAATATTTTCCACACTGAAGATTATGGAGGTATTGATCAGTCTTCTCATATTTTTAAGCCTCGATTTCTCCTTTCCCCCCCCCTCTAACATCACCAGAAGTCATCATTTAAGGGGTCATTTCTCGAAAACAATTTCCGGGGGGAAACCCCCCGGACCCCCCGGGTAGGTCACTTACGGTACGTCAAGAGCCCCACCAAAAAAAAAGACCACCGGCCGCCACTGGAGCTGGTTGTCATTTCTCAAATGTTGGCGTCCCGGAGTCACAGGTCCTCCGGCAGCGACCCGGAAACGGATGTGGGCGCGCCGCCTCGAAAGGAAATCGAATTTCTGTAAAGGCTCGCCGAGGATCGATTATCGCGGAGGCTGTCTGGAGGAGCAGTAACCGTGGCGTGTGGTGCAGTGGGTTGTGCAGACTTTCTGCCCTTTACCGTTTGTTTACTCAATAAAGGCATCTCCTCTGGATATTAGGCTATGTATATTTTTAATACAACTGCTTTAATTGTGAGCCGACATTTACAGTGACAACAGCTGCTGAGGCCAGTGCAGAAAGCAGAAGAGTGTGTATAATATATATCGCTCAGTAATATAAGTAACAGGCCGACATTACACACTGTATTTGTATGCTTTAGTAGATATCTACAAATAAACAGTTGATATTTGGCATGAAACCAAATAGTGTAAATCGTCAAAAATGGTATCTTCTCTGTTAGCTTACGACCGCCCCAATTGAGCTAGCAACTTCCTCATTCCCAATTCAGCATGACTGTGGATATGGGCATAATTAGTCCTTGAATGGAATTTTTCCCATCATTTCCCTAAGAGCAGTGTGCAAAAATGTGCTCAAAATGCATGACAAACGGCCATCTTTCAAAATGGCCATTTGTCTTGGGGGCGGGGCTAATGAAACGCCATGTAAAAAATGTGTGCCATGATAATAGCAATGTGTATACAGCGTTTCATGAATATCGGGAAAACTATATGCGATTAGTTTGGACTAACCCCTAACCCTAACCCTAACCCTCGTCAAAAAAGGTACTTTCCCTGTTCGCTTACGTCCGCCCCGATTGAGCTAACAACTTCTTTATTCCCAATTCAGCATGGCTGGGCATAATTGGGCTCAACTGGTCCTGGAGTTGAATTTTTACGATCATTTCCCTAAGAGCAGTGTGCAAAAATGTGCTGAAAATGCATGAAAAACGGCCATCTTTCCAAATTGCCATTTGTCTGGGGGGCGGGGCTAATGAAAAGCAATTTGAAATATGTGTGCAATCTTAAGAGCAATGTGTATACAGCGTGTGGTGATTATCAGAAAAACTATATGCGAGTAGTTTGGAGTAATTGGCGACATGTAAATCGTCAAAAATTGTACATTCTCTGTTAGCTAACGTCCGCCCCGATTTAGCTAGCAACTATGTTATTCGCCATTTAGCATGATGTTGGATATGGGCTGAACGTGTCCTGGACTGGAATTTTCCCGATCATTTCCCTAGGAGGTGTGAGCAAAAATGTGGTTAAAATGCATGAATAACGGCCACTTCTCAAAATGGCCGACTTTCTGGGGGGCGGGGCTAATGGAAGCCATTTGGAAATATGTCCGCAATTCCATGGGGAACGTCTGTGCCAAGATTCGGGTAGTTTGGAGGAAGTAGATGTGAGTTTCGCAAAATAGGGGGCGCTACTGAGCTGGTTGCGAAAAACGTACGATTTTATTGTACAGTCTGGAAAAGGTCGTGGGCTGTGACCATAGACTGTATATATAAATGGACGTAGGGTCCGTGACGTCACCCATAGGATTCTGCAGAGTTGCCGAGAAGCCCTTAGTAGGCGGAGTCGGCCACTAACGGCTCGACAGTGACGTCTGAGTCTAACTCCCGCCTGCTCCAGCCTGCTCCAAATAAGGGCAAAGAGGCGGAGCCGAGACGGGACTTGCTGCCTCCAGCTGGGAAGTAACAGAGCTAGCTCAAGCTAAGAAGCTAAGCTAACATGCTTCCCCATCTGCACACTGCCGTCACATTTTACGTTTCTAAGGTAAGCGGACATGAAACTATTCAGCAAAACTATAAATAATAATCTAAGTTATTGAGTTTTTAGCATAATACTTCAGAATCTTAAAATCCCTTAACGTTTGTATGCAATGTGCTAAATGCAACACTGGAATCAAGCAAATATTAATATGTTTGCATGACATTAGTTATTTATATTTTGCTATCACTTAATTATACGTTTAATACATTTAAGTTAAGCTAAGGTGCATGTGATGGTAGCTAGTTAGTGCTCTTACCTGTGAGGCCTCCTCCAAACAGCATTATAACCAGACTGTATCATTAAAACTATAAGTACCAGTTCTAGATCCTTGACTTTAGACAAACAATTCAAAAGACAAAATGTATTTAAAGACCAATCTTTATTTGAAGGTGCCTCTTAACCTGAGATATTAGTTATACAGTAATAGTATTGACAATCTAAAAAAACTGAGCAACTCAACAGTCAACTTTATATTTCTTATTGTCTAAAGCATTTATTATTTTCATTTTCCCCTCTCATATTCAGTGTGGACGGATTGAGACAGCGTGGTGTCCAGAGAGCTGCAGAGACTTCAGGGAGAAACCTCCGTGTGATGGACGTCCAGTCTGTTGGTTTGGAGAGGACTGAGGGTCTTTCCTCTGCGAGGAGGACCAGGCCTGATGGAGAAGCCCATGCATAGCTGATACCACCTGCACAGGCCTAGTCTGTCACTTTATTTGACTAAATGTGTTTACTTATACATTTAATAGGTTTACACCTTCTGTCCATATGTGCTTTTTTATTTAAAACATGTTTGATTAACTTTTGGTTCAGATTTCAATAAATTGAATTTGTATTTGCACTCCTTTTGTCCATTATTCTTACTGAAAATGTTAGATTACACATTCACATCCGACTGAAGATTGGCCCCATTTATTTGCGTTGCAAACTCTGCGGTACAAGGTACATGTTGTGAAGCTCATAAAGTGAGGCAAATAGAATTAATCAGCTGATGGAGTGTAGATGTGGAAATAGGTGCATTCGATCAGCTGACTTCACAATAAAAGTAGTTTCTTAGTGAATGTCCTGTACTGGTCTTAAAATCTCATAACATCAGCTTTTAATTTTCCTCTTGGATGTTCTTCTTGACCCTCAGAGAAAGAGGAGATGCTGAATCGTGTCTTTCAGGCATGTCCTTTCCTAACAAAAATTACAGGAAACATAAAACATATTATTGCAGAACAAGTGTGTTATTTATGAAAGAGGTGTGCTTGTGTTTAGGGGCTGTAGATATAATTATTTTGTAATTGTAATGTTTTATTTTATTTCAACAGTGAGCTACAAAGACAATCAGATTATGAATGAACAGTATGACATTCATCAACATTGAAATATATTTTATTATCAAAATAATATTTAACTGTTATCAAAACTTAGTGCAACTGTAGAAGCTTGCTCTGTTGTCTCACTGAAATAATAACTTTTACCACGTTTTTTACAGACAATATTGAGAGATAAATAGCAGTTGTCACTAATAGCTTTGCCTTCAATACCTTAAATTAGAAAGCTGACAGTCATATTGCTTGTTAACATCTAAATGTAACCCTTTGCATGGAAAAAACCCTCAACTTCACTGATGTGTAGGTGATCTAGTATTTAGTATTGTTTAATGGAATGTATATCAGTGTATTAAAGTCAATACTTCATTTATTTAAACCAATATCTTTCTTGATTCTTTGTACAGTATGAAAAAAGAGTATTTGTACCTGTGCTGAAGTTCACTGCTGTGAGGAGTCCAGTTCTGTCTCTCACTCTCTGGTCCATCCTGTCTGCATCACCTGGAAACTTTAAACAAACAGATATATATGTAAAGAACCATGTGTACAAACAATATAACTTATTCTCTTCTGTTGAACATGTTGGATTGTGTATTTTCCGAGTCAGGGTTCTTTTTATTTTACTGTAACTTTGGAAGTTGTGTTACCAATGCTGTTGTGTTACTGTTTATTTGATACCAATTTGGTAATGCAATTAATAAAAACAACAACGTTTGGGTTCGTTCTTCAGATGACTGTGACGTTAATGTGTAAGCTCAATAATGAACTCCAGCTCAACCAACCATATTGTAATATCTAAGTAATCATCTTGAAATTTGACATTAATAATTGTAATATACACACATCTTATTGTGAGGTTGATTTCACATACACTACTTCGACGTTAGCTTGTCTACATACTTGAGCATAGCCAATTTAAATTAACCTTAGCGATGCATACAGTTCCTACCTACATAATAAAATATCTCTCTAAGTTACAAGGATGACCTTATTTTATCAACCTCAAACAGAAGCCTTTTGTTCTACACTCATAAAAACGATTCAAGCCCTTCTTAGACTTGACACAATAAACACATGTTCGCTTTATTCAATATTTTTATTTAAGAAATAAACCTAAGTATAGTTCATTAGTGTAACACAAATTACATTAATCAATTCACTTATTAAATGTATTTAGGACAGATCAACTCAAAATGAATTGTTTTCATCTGGGGACCGCCCCTTTGCACATCCCCTTTGCACATGCGCAACATCCGTTCTGTCTTTTACCGCCTTTTGTCTGACACTGACTGTGGAAACTGACTGTGGAAAGTCTATTCTTTGGTAAGTATTTCTTTTAGTAGTTTCTTAGTAGTGTGTAGTAGTTTAGAACGTACCCTGTTTCCAAGTAATGCCTTTTCATAATATCAACAAGAATATTTGAAACCACCGTGTTATATTTAGCTTTTTAGTTGGGTCTAAATGGCAAGCTAGCTATAGCTAGCCAGATAACTGGTAGCTAGAAGCTAGCTTGCTACATGTGGGTAGCATTGAATACCTGCTGGATAATGGAGATCAGTAGATTGTATTATATTAGATTTAATGTTATTGTCATTGAACACAGTATAGGCCTACACCAAAATTCAGTTTATATCCAACCAAAAAAATGCAAAGAGTAATTAAAGTGCATGAGGTAACAGTATAGGGGGCAGAGCATGCATGCCCCTGCAAGCGCCGCCATTTTCTATCATAAAGCTCTGCAGGTCTGTCCACCTCTCCTGGCCTTAGTGCAGGCAGGCAGAGGAGGACAGGTGAAGCCACTCGTTTCTGTAGGAGTTCAGTTGAGTTTAGGCACTGGTCTTTTTTTTACTGCCAAATATTTAATATAAATAATGAGATAATATATGTGCTGAATCTTTTATGGGTAACCTCACTCACAAGCAGGCACCCACAATTGTGCAGAAACGTAGACCTAAGTTACTTTTTTTATTCCATTTGACTTCTCAGAGTAGTTTTAATGCTGCATACTTTTTGCTCGTACTTGAGGTAAACCTTTAGAAAAAGAGTCATCACTTTGAATTGGTTAGATTTGGGTGATTCTACCGCAGCCCCCTATATCGTCTCCACACTTAACACAACGGCTAATGCTAAAGCTAACGCAGAACTCCAACTTGTAATAAAGCTAAAGAGGCAGGAGCTAATTTATACAGAAGTATTTACAGCGTACAGTGCAGCGGGCTCCAGTGTGTCTTCTGTTCTGTGAAAATGTTAATAACAGTAGCACACGGTTTAACGTGCTTTAAAACTAATACTAGTGGGCTACTCTAGTACCCCCCCCCATCTCTGTTGTAATGTTAATATTCAAACTAACTAGGGATGCATGCGATGTTTTACTATGTAAAATGTAATAGTAGCATTTATGCTGACTGGGGCAGCCTTGTCCGTTTAAGACAGAGACGGGGGAATACGTGTGTGGCGCGTGCATGTGTAGAGCGAGTGAGAGGGAAGATGAGCGAGCCGTAGTACGTTTCTGGAAGTTAACTGGAGTAGCAGCAGTATAACAAAGTCATAAATATAAAATACGGCCTCCGAAGAACATTGAATGATGTATTTCATACTGATCCTGCAGACACCCACTACACGGGGCGGAAGTCCTGCAGCATGCGCGTCCCCCCTGCAGCGGCAGAGCCCCCCCCCCCCCCTCCAAATTACTTTAAAGTTACGGCAGACCCACAGTTACTCTACCCACTGAAGCACACGCACACTGCTTGCTTTCTCGCTGGACTTACTAGCTTTTGAGACCCTCTTAGCGACTTTATTTCTAAAAAGCGACGAGCGAAAAATCTAGCGAGTTATTGAGATCATCAGGGGGAAAGTGGGAAATCTACACCAATCTATTATATTGTAATTTATTCCTTCGCTGTTCACTCAGCGGGGTCTCAGCACCGCGTCTCCCCCTCTGGCGCTGTGCGAACACAGGCACGAGTGAGATTGAGTTACTATGGTTACAGTTACGCTATTTCTCTGAAACTGTTCAACACAAACAAAAACTGACCTGATCCAATTCAAATGGTGTCATTACTACAGAGATGCGGTATGTTCTTAGGTAATTACAGTGGAACTATATGCTTAATTTAACAACATAAACACCTAGCATAATTATAGTATAAATGTGTATGTTTGTATGTGTTGACCGTTTTTATTATTGTCCACAATCGCAATTTGAATTTGCCAATTATCCTACATCCCAATTTGGTAGTAATTCTGATAAACAAGTAACACATTGTTGTATTCTGTTTGTCAATAATATTTTTAAGGTGAATGCAGAGTTCTTGCGCATCACCACCAAGCCACTGCAATCGAAGTTCATGTATCAGCTGGACCACTTTTCCGACAAGCTGCTACAAATCTTCACCAGCAAAGGAGGAGTGAAGGGGAAAAAGATGAAGGAAGCCCTTGCAATCACAGAATCGGTTAGTACAAATGCATTTTTCTTCAGATACCATGTCCTGCTTAGGGACATTTCGACTGATACAACCTTTCTGGTCTTCAGACAACCGCTCTGTCGCACCCACATTAACTAAATTCTGTCTTGATTTGTCGACCCTGCTTTAGTGTGACAACATCAACACCAGGAGGGAGTGCATCCTGAGAAGCCTTGTAATATACCTAAAGGAAGATCCAGACTCGTTCTTCAAGGAGTATCTGGTAAGTTTATACAATATTTTTCCCATGTAGCGTTGAACAGTGTTACCCTAACTTATTAATACCATGGCATATATTATATATACATATATATTATATCCATACCCAAGGCTAGGTGTCTATAATGTCAACTTCTCACTTGCGTGTATTACTTAAGTATCAATAAATAAATAAATGTAAAAATAAATAAGGAAATAAATAAATAAATATAGATATTAATGAATAAATAAATGTATACATTAATTAAGGGATGAATAATTATATACATAAATAAATAAATAAAATAATAAATAAATGCTGAAATAAATACATTTAAGCATAAATAAATGTAGAAATAAGTAGGTAAATGCATAAATAAATAAGGCAATAAATAAAGTATCAATTGATACAGAAATAAATAAATAAATGCTGAAATAAATAAATTCTCGAATAAATAAATGTTGAAATACATATAGACATAAGTAGGTAAATGGATTAATAAATACAGAAATACATGTTTTTAATTATTACAGGAATAAATAAATAAAATTATAAATAGATTCTGAAATAAATAAATACATGAATAAAATAATAAATAGGTAAATGTATGAATAAATAAGTAAAAGTTGATAAGCAAACAGGACATACTTGGATAACTATCTTTTTTAGATTTAATTTATTTCTACATTTTTGTACAACTATTTATTTCTGTATTTTAGGCTCTGTATGTTGATAAGGTTGGAGGTCCTTATCTCAGTTTAAAGCAGTATTGGTCAATTAGGCGAGCCAGACAGAAGCAAATCTGCTTCTCTAAACTGCAGTAGATGGTTTAAGAATGCTTATTTATATTTTCATACAGTTTTCTGTTTGTGGGGTTCAGCTTTTTACTTAACATAAGTGTTGTGTGTTTGTGTTGTTTTTCAGGCCTCCGCGCTGACGATGCAGAGAGGGACATTTCCAACACAGTCATGGGGATTTACACGATCCGAAGAAACGGGGATGGGGGGCCAGAGGACGTGGGAATTGTTATCGAAGGCATTAAAGTCATGGAAAACGTAGGCAGCGTCATTGTGGGACTCATCATGCTCTTGGGGCTCATGTATGCCCTTGATCTCAGCTTCCCGGACAACCTGAAGTACACCTTCGAGTTTCTACAGAAGGTCGTAATGAACTTGGATGGGCACAAGCTGAATGCAAAAATACAGCAGCTGCAAATCAAGCTGTTTGCATAAGAGGTGAACAACATGTGAACAAGTGTATTGTCAAGTTTCCTTAACAAATATTTTGCTTTTTTGCTTTTTTTGTAATTGTAGGTTCAAAGCAAATGGCTACACTACACTTATTCAATTACCAAATATACTGTAGGGTTTGTGCAGTGCACTCTTTATAAAAACCACCCAATGATATTCCCTGTTTGGAGAGCAGTGCAAAGCCTCCACTTTTAATAGTGTCTTTGTTGTTTGTGGCACTGGGAGATCTAGAAAGCTGGGTGTTCACTTTTCACCACTCTTAAATTGTTCTTTAAAAAATATATTTGTACATCTTGCTCTGTGTATTCAAGTAAAGTTAATATTGAGCTGTGTATATAAATATTGATGTTGAATTGAGGATTACTGTCACCTTCCTCATCCATGATTGGTGTTATTAATATTTTTCTGAGTTGCTTTTATCTCCTGCTCAGTCTGTTTATTGATATGTTTTATAAAAAAAGAAATGCAGACAGACAAATAACTCTGATTGACAGAGAGCTGTGACACTCTGTTTACACAAGTAAAGGTGAGGATTGGCTATCCACCTCAAGGTGTAATTGTTATCTGAGAATTTTCAATAAAAATATCTCAACCAGGTTTTGTCTCATGAGTGTCTTAATGGGGGATAAAGTGAAAAAAATAATAATTGTACGTTATTTCTTTACCAATTAATTATATTAGTTTGAGTTGGACAAATGTAAATTCATTTAATTTACGTAACGTGATAATTTTATTTCAGCTGTATTTGATAAAAATGAGTTGGACAAATGTAAATTAATTTAATTTACTTAATGTAATAATTTCATTTCAGCTGTATTTGATAAAAATGAGTTGGACTAACTCAATTCAATTTTATTAAATGGATGTTCTTAGTTTCAGTTGGGGCTACGCATATTTATTGGATGGAAATCCTGCCCACAATTGAATTGAGTTCATCCAATGAGTTATTTTTTTGAGTGTACAGTACTATCTCACTTAACGCTTAACACTTGTCTATTTCATTTTAACCTTTATATATACAGTCTATGGTTTTAAGTTAACTTGGAGGATACGATTAGCATCGTTAGCACCGATGTAGCTACCACTCAAGCTAACCCAAGCCTTAACATTCATTACGTAGCTGATTAAAATCATAAACACATAAATAAAGTACTCGAATTTCACTTACCGCAAAACGGCATTCATGCACCGTCTGTTTTAACCGCAGAGCGAGTCACAATAGTCCGATATATAAGCATGAAGAACAAACAAACACGGCCGGGATCAAGTTGTGTTCCCTGGATGAACTGACCAGGCAGAGTCCCTGTAGCTTCACGGACGGAGCAGCTAGCAGAGAGACAAAAAGCTAACAGCAGCAGTCACCTGACAGAGCTGTCACTCAATGTGACCACGCCCTAATTTATGCAAAAACTTTAAGACCTAATATAAATAAAAGGGTCGTGTTAGAAAACAATTCACTCACAGATCCATAATCATGAAGGTGGAATCTAACTATATTCATAATAATATTTATTGGATCCATAGGTAGAAACATGTTTTTTTAGGCTGTGAAATTGGGCATTTTAACATGGGGCTCTATGGAAATTGCTCCTTTCTGCAGTCAGCGCCTATCGGCCAATATATGAACTGCAGTTTGTGGCACTTCCGCATTGGCGTCCCGGCTCTTCCCCAGAGTTTGCCGCTTGGCTGTGACGTGTGTCCCAAGTTTCACGTCCCAAGCTCATTTTAGCGAATTTGTGCCATTTAGCCTGTTAACCTCTTAAGCACGGCGGTCCCCGCATTGGACCCCTCCCACCGTTTTGTTTTCGAGATAATGTCTCAGGGCTTCTTAACATTTATGAAACTATTAATGTGTAGCACCAGATTAACGGGAAGAATCTCAGCTAACTGAAGATATGAACCATTTTTACCAAAATAAGAAGCGTCTAAATGACCCCATAGCGAAAAAATTCTAACGCACTGCGGCACACAATTCAAGATAAAAATACCCTTATTACTTATCGTAGCTGCACATACAATATAGCCGATTAAAGCTGAGACTCCACTGATTATTTAGGTATAGTATCATCACTGAGCGATCCGAACTTGCGACAGGGGAAGCAAACACAGACATCACAACACGTACCTTTACGGGGCTTTTACGGCAGATCGTCTCACCGTAGCTGTCAATTAGGTCAAAAGACGTGTTCAATGGCATTAAAACGAAAAGAAAAAAATGCTACAACTGTTGATCCATAGGTTGATAATGTACCTGTGCCTTTGAAGAAATTATTTATAATACATAATTCCATTTTTTATGTAAAAATCGGAGCGGAAAAGTTAGCTGCTAATGGTAGCCACCAGAGTGTATGCAGCTTCCGGTTTTGGTAACGCGTCACTCTCACTCCTTATTTGTTAACGTTTTGGTGTGTATATAACTTTCCCTCGATTCCATTGGCTCTAGCGGTTATAAAGAGATTTCATTCATCAAAATCGAGCAAGGGGGGCCAGAGATTGGTCAAATCCACCCAAATGACCCCAGAAGTGGGGGTTTTTGGCTAAATCTCTCTAAAAAGGTCAAATTTCACTTGTTTTGCATCAATCTTGATACAGGGTACTTATTATATGTTGTACTTTGGATTCCTAAAGCTTTTAGTCTACTAACCCATCATCCAAGGGTAGTTTTCACTATAAGTAAAAAATAATTTTTGGACGGACACTATAATTTACAGTTTTTTACTATGTAAAATCTGAATTTTCTTTAAAATAAAAAACATCTATATTGATTCTGACTTTTCTACATCCAACTCACAGGTTTATCATTACTTTGAGAATAAAGATTATTAATTTAACCCTTTTAGAAGGGAAGATATGGTCATTTGTTCTGGGAATGTCATTTTCGAGCCTGAGACCTGAAAAACAGGCTCAGGGCTTAACAGGTTAAGTTAACGAACACAATGCTTTTTGTCCCTTTTTAATGTGACAGGGGAGGCACATATAGTGTCTCCAGCGACCCGAGTCTTGGCACAGACATGCCTCATGGAATTGCGGACATATTTCAAAATGGCTTCCATTAGCCCCTCCCCCTATAAAGTCGGCCATTTTGAAAAATGTGCTTTTTAAGCGCGTTTTTGCGAACTCCTCCTAGAGAAATGATCGGAGAAATTCCAATCCAGCACCAGTTCAGGCCATATCCAATGTGATGCTAAATTGCGAATGAATAGTCGACAGCTCAAACGGGGTGCTCGTAAGCTCACGGAGAATGTGCCATGTTCGACCATTTAAATGGCACAAATTCGCTAAAATGAGCTTGGGACGTGAAACTTGGGACACACGTCACAGCCCACGACCTTTTCCAGACTGTACAATAAAATCGTACGTTTTTCGCAACCAGCTCAGTAGCGCCCCCTATTGTGCGAAACTCACATCTACTTTCTCCAAACTACCCAAATCTTGGCACAGACGTTCCTCATGGAATTGCGGACATATTTCCAAATGGCTTCCATTAGCCCCGCCCCCCAGAAAGTTGGCCATTTTGAGAAGTGGCCGTTATTCATGCATTTTAACCACATTTTTGCTCACACCTCCTAGGGAAATGATCGGGAAAATTCCAGTCCAGGACACGTTCAGCCCATATCCAACATCATGCTAAATGGCGAATAAAATAGTTGCTAGCTCAATCGGGGCGGACGTTAGCTAACAGAGAATGTACCATTTTTGACGATTTACATGTCGCCAATTACTCCAAACTACTCGCATATAGTTTTTCTGATAATCACCACACGCTGTATACACATTGCTCTTAAGATTGCACACATATTTTAAATTGCTTTTCATTAGCCCCGCCCCCCAGACAAATGGCAATTTGGAAAGATGGCCGTTTTTCATGCATTTTCAGCACATTTTTGCACACTGCTCTTAGGGAAATGATCGTAAAAATTCAACTCCAGGACCAGTTGAGCCCAATTATGCCCAGCCATGCTGAATTGGGAATAAAGAAGTTGCTAGCTCAATCGGGGCGGACGTAAGCGAACAGGGAATGTACCATTTTTGACGAGGGTTAGGGTTAGGGTTAGGGGTTAGTCCAAACTAATCGCATATAGTTTTCCCGATATTCATGAAACGCTGTATACACATTGCTATTATCATGGCACACATTTTTGACATGGCGTTTCATTAGCCCCGCCCCCAAGACAAATGGCCATTTTGAAAGATGGTCGTTTGTCATGCATTTTGAGCACATTTTTGCACACTGCTCTTAGGGAAATGATGGGAAAAATTCCATTCAAGGACTAATTATGCCCATATCCACAACCATGCTGAATTGGGAATGAAGAAGTTGCTAGCTCAATTGGGGCGGTCGTAAGCTAAGAGAGAAGATACCATTTTTGACGATTTACACTATTTGGTTTCATGCCAAATATCAACTGTTTATTTGTAGATATCTACTAAAGCATACAAATACAGTGTGTAATGTCGGCCTGTTACTTATATTACTGAGCGATATATATTATACACACTCTTCTGCTTTCTGCACTGGCCTCAGCAGTTGTTGTCACTGTTTTTTTTTTTTTTTATTTAACCTTTATTTAACCAGATAAAAAACATTGAGATAAAATCTCATTTTCAATGCTGACCTGGCCAAGAAGGCAGCAACGTTACACATAACACATAACACAAACATATAAAATACAGAGAACATAAAGAAAACAAAAGACGAAAAAGCAGTCACTACATTGTGCACATTAGGACAATAAAAAAAGTACACTACTTGTTACTGCAAGAGCAGCTGGTGGTGAGGACTTCAGACAACTTCAATTTAAAACATGAAATAGAGACAAGTGCCCTCAGTTTAAGGCGTGATTGAAGGTCATTCCAAGACCAAGGACCATAATAAGAAAGACTCCTTTTTCCAGCCTCAGTCCGTACAGTATATGGTCCTCTTGATCCCAGGATGGCAGGTGAGCAGCGATGAGTGAGCCCAATGGACGACCTGTGGACGTACAGTAACGGGCACAAACAGACGGTTTGGCGGACAACCACTAGGTCTCACCGTTAGCTTGCTTAACCACAGATTCTATTTGCCAAGTGACCGCCCCTACCACACGGTTCAGTGGCAGGATGGATTCAGGCTTCTTGGCAACCGGCTCGGGGTCAAACAAACGGGACAGGGCATCCGGCTTGGCGTTCTGGGACCCCGGCCTGTAAGACAGAGTGAAGTTAAAACGGTTAAAAAACAGAGACCATCTTGATTGGCGAGAATTTAGTCTTTTAGCCTTCCTAATGTACTCAAGATTCTTGTGGTCGGTCCATACTATAAAAGGAAGCTGAGCCCCCTCCAACCAATGTCTCCATTCCTCCAGAGCAATCTTTACCGCCAACAACTCACGGTTCCCCACGTCGTAGTTCCGCTCTGCAGAAGAGACACTGTCGCTAACGAAGAGAAGCCTGCTCGTGCCGCCAACGCTCAGGGCCACTACCGAGCGCCGGCTCTCTCGTTTCCCGGAGGTTTGTAACTGCAGGGAGCGATGCACTTCTTCGCCTTAGTCCCGAACAAAAACACTCTCCTGTGTCCCCACGCCAGCTTGGCACCGTCACGGCCCGCCCCCCCCAAGCTTTCCCAACTGGCGAGGGGGCAATGAGCGTCGCAGCTAGCACCTCTGCACCGGGCTGTTGGGTCGCCAGGAAAAAACGGTCTGCCTCTTCAGCCAAGTCGCGGGGTTCAGTAATGGACGTGTTGGCCAGCGCCGTCTGAACCCGGGGCGGCAAGTGGCGCAGGAACGTCTCCACAAACAAAATCCGGGGATCTTCCCCCCCTAGCAGATTCAGCATCTTCTCCATGAGCTGGGATGGCTTGCTGTCTCCTAGGCCTTGGATCTCAAAAATCTGGCGAGCCCTCTCCTTACCAGATAAGCTAAATGTCTTAAGGAGAAGGGCCTTAATCGCCTCATATTTGTCATGGCGTGGGGGATCTGTGATAAATCCAACCAACCTGGACGACGTGGAGCTCCCCAGCGCCGCCACCACATGAAAATATTTCAGGTCCCCGTCACGGACATGGCGGCAGGCAAAATGCGCCTCCACGTGTGCGAACCACGCCGCGGCAGCATGCTCCCAAAACTCCGGCAGTTTAACAAAAACATTGCGATCAGCCATGCTCATTAAGTCTTCGGAAACTTTCACGAAAACGTCAGGGTCACCATGTGTAGAGCCGATGAAAGGGAGTCAGAGGTGGTGTATTCAGTATGGAACTCCACACTTTATTATCCATTAGAAAGAAGACAAGGTAAGTACATCTGCTTGTTGCTACTCAAGCTAGCATGAATTACACCAACCCCGGTGCCCTCACTAACGGGTCCGTGTTGCAACACAATATTCCCAACGGTGAATTATGTCCCATAACGTGTCACCACAATATACAGTTTAGTTTATGATTCAGCCTTGGGTAAGACTTTTATAGTCTATGGCTATGACGCCCATAATGCTAAACGGGAGCAAATGTTAAAAGGGGACCCAATTATCCCAGTGGTGGCCACCGGAGTCCGCCGGCTGGAGCTAACGGAGCCGCAGGGAGCTAGCTAGCGGACTTGGTTCGCCTGCAGCCCACTGTAGTATTAGCTAAATAAATTATGTTGAACAAGGCTTATTAAGTGAGCATGAGCATGTGAGCATGTTAGCCTAGCTTGGTAGCTTCAGCTAGATTGGGAGCTTCGAGCCGTTAGTGGCCGACTCCTGAAGTAAAAAGATATGATTCTACACTGTATTGAAGTAAACATGTATTATTTTGAATTGTATTTTAGTGAACATGTATTGTTTGAACTGTTTTAAGTAATCACAACGGTTTTAAGTAATCACATATATAGAAATGATATTCTCTCTTACAACTCACTGACCCAGAGATCCTGTTTCACACACACACCGCTCCTTTTCACCCCCACACACAGATGTTCGTTTTAAGGTCGTTAAGGACATCCATATATGTGCACAAAGGTTTAATTGTATGAGAAAGAATAATTTATGTGAAAAACTCCCATGGCAAAGTAAGGGAGTGAATAGATAAAGAGATAAAGATTGACTTTTGACCTTGTGAAACTTTAGAATCACACGTTCTGGTCAGAACTCTGATTCGCTGTATTGAACCCGACCAGGAGTGAATCCAACCAGTAAAAACACTTGGGGGATGTGAGCAGCTCATACAGCTCCTCCTCACGGACTCTCTCATTCGCTTTGGAGTAAAAGGGGAAGGGAAAAGTCAACACATCTCCGCCCCAAAATATGATTATGAATACTGTTGTTTTTGAGTGTAAAATGCTTCTGGTTTGTTGAAAGCTGGTGCTAGAAGACGGTAAACCGCATCACAAACCTGGAGTCCATACTTCTGGTTTTCTGAAAGCTGGTCTGTCTACCTGTAAAACCGCATCACAATCCTGAAGTCCGGAGTACTCTGTATAACTTGTATATGTGTTTGGTTTCCTACCAGTAAACTCAGATAATTGTTATAACTTTTGATTCCGGTGTTTTCAATTCCTTTCTTTATTTAATAGAGATCCAGCCTCATCCAACGAACGGCGCGTAGCAGAGGGGGTGGCTATCAGCCACCACAATAGGTGTTCTGCTCCAACACTCCGCCTACTAAGGGCTTCTCGGCAACTCTGCAGAATCCTATGGGTGACGTCACGGACCCTACGTCCATTTATGGGTGGTACTAGAGTCTAGCACTAAAAAGGGGATAAAACAAGTTCTCATGAACTAAGTTCTCCTTTTGGTGTGAACGCAAAATCCCAGGAACTATCGGAACTAAACGGGAAAAGTAAATGATTCTAATGTTGTAGAGAGAGAGAGAGAGAGAGAGAGAGAGAGAGAGAGAGAGAGAGAGAGAGAGAGAGAGAGAGAGAGAGAGAGAGAGAGAGAGAGATAGATAGATAGATAGATAGATAGATAGATAGATAGATAGATAGATAGATAGATAGATAGATAGATAGATAGATACTGTTGATCAATGAAGTGTCAGCTGGACTGTTTGCCGCGAGTGCATGGCAGCTTCTTACGTTACATTACAGTAAATGATACCCCCCTGACTGATAGGGGCCTGAAAATTGCAAATAATGGGTGCAGCTCCTCCCCTTAATAAAAACAAGCAAAAGGTCTCACATTTCCCCATTTCCTCTTTCCACCCACAACATTCTCTTCCCGTTATCACGCACACTGCTTCTCTGCAAGAACAGCTAAAACAAGGTGGGTCCCTTCATGTTTTTGTAAATATCCCTGCTTCTAGCATGATGCATGCAGCTGAACTAATTCTGCCTCTTTAAATCTGCTTAGCTGTGGAGAATAAATCTGTTTTGATTCTTTCTCTCCTCCCACAACCTAAAACAGTGTTGCAATGGAGGGAACTGAGTCAACAACAAGAGAGAGATCAACAGCAAAGGATGGGAACAAGGCAGCAGACGCAGACCAAGAGGTGCTGATGTCCAGCAAACCGCTGCATCGCTTCGTCCAAAGAGAGCCCAGAAATGTTGGGGTAACAAATCACACAATCCAGAGCCACAGAAACTAATGTTACACGTTTACACAATGAGCAGCTGCAAACTCTTACTCTACTGTAGGCACTTGAATCCATCCTTCTCCTCCTCCTCAGATTGCCATTCTGATCTTTGGCTGTGCCGAGGTCATGATGGGGTTTACGCTGTCTGGGGAGAGGGATTTGTTAACTTCTTTTGCAATCTACATTCCCTTCTGGCTGGGAACTCTGGTACATGACATGTGGCACACACATGCATTGTATTCACAATTACCATGTACATTTTTTCAAATGTCTCCTTGGTTTCTAAAGTTAAAAGTTCACAATTTTTGGAAATATACTTATATATATCCTGCTTCTCATCCAACTCACGACAAAATAAGGATTTTCCCAGTTTTACTCAAGTTAAACCGTTATTAGCACTTGTGCCATATTGAAAATCATTTTTTTAAAGATGTTAAGGGGGACAGGCAAATTGGTAGACAGAGGATGTTATTGTTTTCTCCACTTAAGTCTTTATTACATTTCTGAATGAAATTAAAAAAGACATCCAACATTTCAATCCAGTTCAGGAAAGCTTTCTACAGCTACAATGGTGATAAACATGACATATAAACAAAGGTCATGCAGTCATCTAAATGTTTCTTGGGGTGAATGTCAAAGTAAGAATTATTATTTTATTTGATTGTTCTCAGTTTCTTGTCTGTGGAAGCCTGTCTATCTACACTGAGTTACGTCCATCCAAGAAGATGGTAGGTATATTGTGATTTTATGATCTATAGTGGTTATAACATTATTTCGTCACTGTCAGTCTCTCCCTTTCTTTACTCAATAACTCATCCCATGTTGTTGAACCTCTCTCTTCCAGGTGACTGTGTGTTTGTCTATGTATGTGGTTTCCCTTCTTGGGATCATTGTCTCTCTTGGCAGGATAGGCCTGTGCTCCTCTGGAAGGCGGCAGACAATAGTGAGTTACAGACATGTGATCTACACTACATGGACACATATCCGCATTGTATGAATAACTTCTCTTTCTTGTGCTTCAGGACCAGATTTGTGCTATTGAAGCCCTTTTGTTCACTTGCTCTCTGTTTGTGGCGGGTCTTCTCATCTTCTTGTGTGTCATCGCACGTTTGGCTCTCAAATCCACACGCACTCAGGTAAAGCATTTTTCATCGTTTCTCCATCTGAAACATTCCTTTACCACTGAGTGTGTAGGGGTTCACAAAACAAACTTTTGAACAGCATTACATTTGCACATGAAAATGTTAGTGAAAACTTCAAATAAAACATGAAAGGTAAAAAAGAATGAGAGAACTGGAGAAATATATTCTGGACGATCTCTCTCAAAGCAATGTCTATTTGTTTCCCCTTTATTCCTGTTGGCAATGACCCGCCCTCTGGTGTTGTTAATCTTAATAATAGATTTATTTTGTAAGCGCTTTTACAGGTACTCAAAGTCGCTTTACAGAGATAGTGAAAAGAAAAGAACAACAAATAAATGTAACATGTAATGTAATAAATATAGTTAAAGTCAAATTCAAATCAAGCAATACAACAACAATCACACATTAAAAGAAATCCAGATTGAAGAGGTGAGTTTTTGTACGTTTTTTGAAGGTGGTGAGGTCAGTGCAGTCTCTGATGGGTTGTGGGAGTGAGTTCCAGATAGTAATCCCTCCCAAATTCATTCATATAACGTTAATGTCACTCAAAGAGTTGCTGACTGAATAAAAGTCCACAATGTAATGTCTTTCTATTTAACCAGAAAAGCCTAATTGAAATGATGCAGCATTAACAAAGAGTAAAACGACACCATGAGACAGATATCACTTCAGTATTAAACAATTAAACAGACATGCAATAAAATAATAGAATCATGATTGATATGATGTCCAGTACAAAAATAAATGAGTCCTAAAGACCATCTAAATGGGACCTCAAATACAAACAATACATCTGATCAGTTATATTCACTGTTACTGCCTCCTTCCCTAACACATGCCCTCCGTATCTTCAACAGATTATTGTCCGGCACATCTCGGCTCCACCGACCGACACGACTGCAACTTAATCTCATCCTTGTGAAGTATTATCCTACGATAACTAACACTGGTTTTCCTGCAGCACACTAACTCCTGTACAGTATATCACATGTGAATGTTACACCCACTAGAGGCTCATCTTTAAGCCCCAGCTTCTTCTCTTAGCACAGTACATGTTACTGCAGTAGGAAATGCATTATAATCACATTTATTTGCTTTTGTTAAAGCTTATTTTGGAATCTAAAAGATTTGTCTTATTTTGTTGTTGCACATTGTGGCTCCCTCCTTTAGTTTTTTCATAGACATCCTAATTGTCATTAAGTTAACAAACACAACTCAAGTGTGTTTTGACTCTGGTGCTCTCACTCGTGTGGCCTACATTTATTGTTGAAAAAACAGGAATCAACCCCAGGAATGGGTTTAGCATAAGGTGGGGGTAAACTTGCATTAGCTGCATGGCCATGCGCCACAATTGAGTCATATTGCAATATATTATTCAGTTGTGTGTGTGAAACCCACAAGCACAATTATGCTAGGATCCAATAGATTTTCACCCTGTTTAACATTGTTAAGAAAAACAAAAAGGCTCTCAGTTTGAGTTATTGCTGACAATTAATAAAATGTGACACTCTGAAATCCAAAACACAGATGACATCACCAATATTTTGGTCACTTAATTTATTTTTCATGCATTTCATTGAGTAGACAAAAGGTATTTCAACATTATAATGGAGGTCTTCTCCTGGTGTTGGTAGGGAAGTCCAGCAGAGGCATTTCTCTGTGTCATATTTGGTCCATGTGCAATTTTTTTTACGTTCAGTTTTTAATAAATGTAGCTGGCTGAGAACAGAGACTGCATGGAGGCCTGGTCAGCTGAGCCGGAGGCCTTGTACTCTCCTTTGGAAGCCAGGCCGTTGATCTGAGGAGAACAGAGGGCAAAGTCAAATCTGAGTGTTAATGATCAGCCTGGGCCACATTAATGAAAGACTGAATGGACAAGCTTTTAAGAATCAATCATTTACAGGTCAGTATAACGTTTGGTAGTACAAGGTAAGAGTCATTTTAAAGCCAGTTTATGCACCGTCAACAATTTTAAATTGATAAGGAGGAAGTCATTTATTACGGTCTATTCAGTGGAAGTGATAGCTTCATGACCTCTGAGACTCACCTTGGCCCGGCTGCAGAAAGCTTCCTGTGCAGCGGCTTTGTTGGCAGTTTTGCCCTGCCAGGCTGCGAGAGCAGAGGCCTGGAGCGCACGGCCGTAAGAGAAGGTCAGCTTCCAGGGGCGGTTGAGGGGCACCTGGTTGATGGCGTTCAGGTTGAGGGAGGCCTCCTCCTCGCTCTGGCCTCCAGACAGGAAGCAGATACCTGGAAAGACCCATAGAGAGGCAAGCCACTGAGAAAATGTGTCTTCCACATTTTTCTCAAATAGGTTTGTTAAGGGTAAAGCTGGCTTATGGCGCGTTTCCACTACAGCGCGGAGCACGGTTTAAGAGGGCTGTGACGTCAGCGGCCCGTTTTTAGTTGCGTTTCCACTTGGCCTAGTACCGGCCGGCGGGTCCTAATTCACAGTTTTTCTGGCCTCATAAAATCGTGGGTCTAGGGCCAGAGACAACGAGGCTGAGTCGGGCTGAGTATGCTAAACTAGAGAGAGAATCGCTGGCAAGGGGGCTACAACTACAACAAGATGGACATATTTGACCGTGATTTAATTGTAATACACGTTTCAAAATGATGCCGAAGTAACAACATACTGATACCGGTTAGTAAAAACCATGAATTAATGCTTTGACAAGTCTGCAGACAGACGGCAGGCGAAAAACCTTTTAAAATGCGTGTTTTCTAAATGGAGATTGGCTAAGCTAACGCAGTATATGCTCCGACCGTCCACACTCGCAACAACGGCCTATACAGACATAAATAAAGCAGCGACTGTATTCGCCATGACACAGGCAGTCTGTGGTTTGTACTTGTTTAACTTTTGTCTAGTTTCTGAACATATATGAAGAGCTGTGAGCTCTGAGTGCTAACAGCTAACGGCTGTGTTGTTTTTCTGGGGTTCTCATTGAAGATGACGTTACGGCTCCGCCTACACTGCGTTACTATAGATACTACCCCAGTTCCTAAACTGTAATGGAAATGCGCCATAAAGTGAGCCAGTCCTAACGAGGCCTAGCCATACCGAGCGAGGCCGTGTAGTGGAAACGCGCCATTAGTGACACTTACCAGGCACAGAAGCTGGAACAGTGCGCCTCAGAGCGGTCACTGTGGCCATGGCAACCTCCTGAGGGGTGAACTTCTTTGCACAGGACTGTCCAGCTGTGACCATGTTGGGCTTCAGCAGAGTGCCCTCCAGGTACACATGGTGGTCAGACAGAGCCTTGTACACAGCAGCCAGAACCTAAACATACAGAAGCAGATTTATTACTAATCATGAAAAACTAACTTTTTCAGTGGTGGGGCACACATATTTCCCTACCGCCTTTGTCTGACTGTCTTAAATGAAATGCAGCAACCAACCTTTTCTGTGACGTACTGGCAGTGCAGCAGGTCGTGGGTTCCGTCAGGCATAATCTCTGGCTCCACAATAGGCACCAGGCCATTCTGATAGAAAACATTAATGTCAATTAAAAGTTTCCAATAATATTTATGAGCGAGTCTTTTCTATGGAGACTATGGCGCACACACACACACCTGTTGGCAGATGCTGGCATATCTGGCAAGGACGTTGGCGTTCTCAGCGATGGCCAGAGAGGTTGGGCAGCTGTCTGAGATCTTCAGCACACACCTCCACTTGGCAAAGTCACAGCCGTCTTTCTTATACTGGGCACAGCGCTCGGAGAGACCGTCCAGACCTGTCAAAAAATAACAAGACACAGAAATGATAGTATGGTGGTTGTGTTCATTCAATATGTTTGCTATAATGCACAAAGAGATTTACAGATTTAGCAAAAGGCTTGCATTTTGCACAACAGAAATACAATTAATTGTCACCTTGTGTGGTGGTCTCTCCATCTGTTCCATTAAGACCGGCTGTGCCTTTGTCAACCTAAAAAATCAGAAAACACATTAACTCACAAAAGGTCAATATGTAGAAGACTTAAAAATGTGTGTAATTCGGGACGGTTTAATGGCCACGGTTAGGCTCCTCACCTTGATGCCAACAACAATGCCCTTATCTTTGATGACCTGGGGGAAGAGCTTGCCGCTGTCTGATTTCTGGTAGAGCGTCTCGTGGAAGAAGATGATCCCACCCACACAGTTGGAGATTGAGGGGTCAGTAGAGAAGAGAAGGTCGCGGAAGTAACGACGGTTCTCCTCGCTGTTCTCCACCTTGATTTTCTCAAGACGCTTTCCCATGGTTCCTTGAAAGAAGAACGACAATTATTTCAGTTGCACTTAGTAGCCCCCCCCCCACCTTCACTTATATCAACTATATATTTGAGGCTCACCTGTTGATTCATCTGCAGCCAGGATGCCCTTTCCTGGAGCTACGATCCTCTGAGCAATGTCAGAGAGCTCCTTCTTCTGCTCCGGAGAGAGGGACGGGAACTGATGAGTCATGCTAGAGTAGGGAAAAAAGTTAGTTCATAGTTTATCAAAAAAACTCTTCAAGGCTTAACAATGAAAAAAGTATGTTATCTTTTATCCTATCAACACACAATGAACCTTTGCTGCCTCTAACTTCCTGCCTCTCTTGCATCATCTCTGTAAATATTTGGCTTGACCGGTTGAACTTTGGCTCTCAGGCAGATAAGTTCTAGCTTTAGATGTGCAACTTAAGATCATAGTTCTGCAGAAAAACCCACACTTAACAAAAACAGCTTAATATGAAGGACACTAATTCATACCACGAGCATTATTAGCACACATATGGCACACATGATCAGCAACGTCAGGTTGAACGCGGATATGTTTCTAACAAGCATTTGCACACAAACCAAGGATGCATTGCACTACCAACCTCCGTCAAATAGAACACGTCGACAATCAATATGCAACCCTTTCAAAATAAAATACCCTCAAATCTAAAGTGCAAAAAGTAAGTTGGAGTAATGTTGTTCGATCATACAGACTTGACAGCTGATATTTCCGGTTGTGCAAAGTTGACATGTTTGAAATCGTGCAATTTATATCCATAATTTCAACATTACTTTAAGAACTGCACATTTAAAAACACGAGGACACGTGAAAACGTGGACTTATCTAGCATAAGCCAGGCGAAATATGTCAGTTCGGAATCAGAAACAGAATGAGAATGCAAAAACCAAAACACGTCTTACTTTAGAGTTTGGTCAAACAGCGACGGCAACAGAAGTGGAAAGTGAGCACGGCCTCCCTGCAGTAAGTTGACTGATGGAGAAGGCCGAAACTGTGCACAAAGCTGTATTTATTGCATTTTCTGTTCCGGGGAGGAGGGGCCCGTGATGTAGAGGGGCGTGTGTCACCCCGGGGGTGCAATTGGCCCGGTCCGACAGACAGGGGCGGTGTTTGCATGATACGACGACAACGCTGCTATGTGGACTTTATGCTTGTGTCAGAACCTGGGGCGCATTTGTTGAAAACACGAAGGGAACACGGTGTTTCGTCTGAAAAAAAAAATCAAAATGTGCATGCGCCACGCAGTCCTGGAACAGCCCCGCCTCCATGTTTTTCTTTGATTGATTTACACTCCGAGGAAAGAATGAAATGCAATTTGAGAGGCCCGTTGCAATGTTGCAATACAAGTTTCTTTGTTTCCATTGTCCTGTGTTGATTGCAAAAGCATGGCTGTTTGTCTCATTTGTTTTTAGAAAATTCAATGGACAGTCATAGTTTTTCATATATGTTGATGTGTCGTGTTCATTATGGATACATTCAAGAAGGAAAATCTAATAAAATTGCTTCTCATTTAATCTCGTTTTTTAGTCCAAAGTCCCATGGAACACATGCTGTATGTCTTTAGATACTTTAACAGTTGTTTTTATATATTTTAGATAGATTAAATCTTTTTTTTTTCTCCCTGCACATGCATGTCCATTTTTTTTTATATAGTTTGCTAGTTTCTTCCCTGTTTTGATTTTTTTTTAAAGATATTTTATCAGCCCTGTCTACATTTAGAACATTAACAAACTTTAACTTTTGTCATAATATTTTTGCTTTCAGCTTTAATCTGTAATTACACTAGTAGGTGACTATGTGTGTACATTTATTGGATACAAATATGGCAATAGTTAGAACAGAAATAACTGCTTTTTCATGCTGACTTGTGTGTCTGCCTCATGCGTCACATTGCTTGTCAAGCACGTCATGCATAAACAGTCCTCATATCGATTATGAAAATGGCCAAAAACAGGTGTGTTTGAAATGCTCTCACTGGTCCATTAGTGACCTCAGCACAAACAGATATTTGAACCCATTTGAACCCATAGAATAGGGTATATATATTTTTAATTAATTACCTTTACACAACCTGGACTTTGCCTCACTGTGCAATGCACTCCTTAATAGTGCTGATCAAAGTTCAGTCTCTGTCCATGAGACCCTTTTACATAAGGAAAAGAGACAGGAAAGAGGAAAATGTTAATTTAAATAATTTACCAGAGGAATGTTGATGTTGTCTTGCTTGTAAAATCATTGTTTAAACCGAAGCATTTTAACATATAAGCATTACAATCAAACACTACAATCAAAGTGTCTCTTCTGTGAAGCCTGTGAATTTGGACGTTTTTGATATGTCTCAAAAGCCCCAGTTTCATTGTGTGTTGGTAATTTGAATGCGTATTTGGACCAAAATCATCCTGCAATATTTTAGTTATATTGTGGCCCTTGATTTGAGATTGTTTTAACCATGATTAAAATAGTTGTTTAAGTTGCCTATTTTAAATTCCTTTAAACACACTTGAAATGAGTCAAAATAAAGCAGCTCCCAAAGATTCAGTGGCTTTTGCATCTCATCTAAAGTTAAGGGAACAGCAAACTTAAGTGCCCTTTACCCCAGCTCACAAGGCTATTGATTATAAGACAATGAATTCCTGCCCTTATGTATAGTTCAAATAAACAAACAATGATAAGGAGGGCCCTCCCTGTGTTGAATAAATACCTTACATATATACTTTACTCAAAAAGCAGAAACGTATTAGCATCAAAATATACTTAAAGTACAAAAAATAAAAGTAGGCTACTTATTATGCAGACCGGCCCATTTCAGAATCATATATATTTTAAGTTTTGATTATGATTATTGATGCATGTGCATGTGTTTATCAAAGATGGTAAAGGTGCTTTTTATAGCCTACTGTCTATTTTATATAACATATTATTATTCCAAATCTGCAAAGTAACTAAATACATGAAATAATTGTAGTGGAGTAAAAGTACACTTTGTACCTCTGAATTGTAGTGTGATGGAAGTACTTGTAGCATGACATTTAAATACTCAAGTAAAGTACAAGTCTCTCAAAATTGTACTTGAGAAAATGTACTTTGTTACATCATTACACCACTGGACTATTATAGTTTATTCCTGTGTGGAACATTTTTCTTACTTAAATTGTTTCATCAAATCGACACCCTGAACAGTAATTATCGTGACTTAAGTGAGAGCAGTGCCCCTCCCGGACGGCAGCGGGCGCCATGTCAGGTGCAGTTCGCCCCACCAACAGCGTCCACACTTCCGTTTCCTAAAGACAGGGAGCCGCAACATCAACAGCCACAGACAACCATATCAGTTAATAACATAAAACTCGTATCATTACAAGCGGTAAGACTTAGATGTGGTTATTTATATTGTCAGTAATACAACGTTAATGCACTTATGGTTGGGGTCAGCTTCTCTGAGCACCAGCAACATCTAAAGCTGGAGTTAGCACACAGCTAACGTTAGCCTGACGCTACACTGACTGATTCAATCATCCTGGTCAGGTTTTAAAACGATTTGTGAATATGGTTTCAGAGTAAATATCCCAGTAGTTATTTTTGTATCACTTTATTGTCATCTACCTGCAGGTGCACGTAGCTTTCATCAGCATAACCTTCTGAATCTAACAGTCCTTCACTTGTTTTATCAGTGTTTTTATCTGTCTGATTCAGGAGTGAGTATGTCGGGGCAGAAGCGTCCTTCGGACCCCTGCGGCCCCTCGTCCTCCGGGGCGCCGCCGGAGAAGCGGAGGGAGAGGGAGGGAGAGGACGGAGCCCCCGGTGTCAGTACCGGGGGGAGCACCGCGGTGGAGACGGTCATCAAACTGGGAGGGGTGTCCAACTCAGTGAGCCCCCTTTGTTAATATCCACTACTGCTAATATGTGTTCACATCTTTAGTGGCTCTCTATTTGTTTACCTACTTGTCTTTTCACACTAATGTTTGAATTGTTTATTTCCAGGAAGAACAAGACATCAGGGCTCTCCAGACAAAGAACCGAAAGTTGGGAGAATCTCTTGATCAAAGACAGGTACATTACCAATATCTTTGTACACCTTCAAATGCACACACACACAGGAAGCTGTACTCTCATGTTTGTTGTTTTGCAGGTCATTGAGGATGAATTGCGAGAGCGAATTGAGAGACTGGAGACCCGTCAGGCCACTGATGATGCCAGTCTGCTGATCCTCAACAGATACTGGAACCAGGTAAACAAGTTCAGAGACTAAAGAGGAAAAACCCAGAATACATGTCCAGGATTAACACTCTCCTCCAGAATTAAGATCAAAACGTCTGAATGGGATCCCCTTTTCTCTCCTTCAGTTTGATGAAAACGTTCAACTGACCATCAGACGTTATGACCAAGCGAGCAGCGAGCCTGAGAAATCTCAGACTGGTGAGGGACGGAGCCTGAAGCCGGATACTCCAGAACCTGATGGCGACTCCAACCAGGAGCGGGCCAAGGACAGAGGTAAAGAAAAGATCATGACTTTAAAAGCAATATGTTGGTTTTGATGAACAAACCAGATATTAAAGCCAACACTGTCTTTCCTGCTGTTGTCACTCAGGCAACCAGGGAGAGCCAAACAACTCTTTCCTGGCCACGTTGGCGAGCAGCAGCAGTGAGGAGATGGAGGCTGAGCTCCAGGAGAGGGTGGAGAAAAGCCAGAAGCAGGCCAGCCACGTGGTGGAGATTTATGAGTGTCTGAAGAGGACCGTGGACCAACTGAAGACAGAGCTGGACTCTGGAGCTGGTGAGATAAAAGGAGACATAGGTTTGGGTATAGGAAAACCTGATGAGATTGCAAATGTGAAAGGCTAAGGATGAAGTATGATTGGAAGAAATTAATTAAGTTAGGTTATGTATTTACACTCAGAAAATGTTTATATTGTTGCTTTTCTTTCCAGACGGCAGTCTGTGGCAGGCAGCTTCCAAACTGAATACCCTCCTGACCAATGAAAACAAGCGGCTGCAACAGCTGACAGAGGACTTTAAGCAGAAGCACAGTCACATGACCAGTCAGGTACAAATGGTTTAATTCTGTTTATTAACATAAAGAAAGTGATTTAAAAAAAAGTGTTATTTTTTAATATTATATGCACTTCTATATTCACAATCGCAGTAAATGTGTTTGAAGTATAATTCTTAACAATCGCTTGGACTGCTGCACTCGATAGTAAACTTATTTGCCACCAAAACACATTATATTCGTAAGAGAATTAAGGCACTTTGAGTCTTTGAATAATAAAGCACACTCAATCATAAAGCATCAATCATGGAGAGTAGATTCAGTAACTTATTATAATATTGTCACCCACTGTGTTTAGTAAATTATCAAATACTTATTTGGTTTCCTGTTAATAATAATCCTTTAGTAACATCTGCTTAGTTGCACAGTACTATCTTATGTTTCTAATGGATGTCTCTTGTGTGTTGTCATGTGTCTGTGTTCCTGTCCAGACTCGTCCTCTGGGTCGTGCGGCTAACAAAGCGGACCAGCGTGTCAGCGAGCTGCAGGTCCTGATCGAGGAGCTGCAGTGGGACATGGAGAAGATCCGCCGCCGCGAGAACAGACTGAACGCTCACCTGACTGAGATACTGGAGAGGGTGAGGATGTGATCTCTCTCTCGCTGCATGTGTATCTGAGGAAGATGTCCTTGACACCATCGTGCAAGTCTTTATATTATACTAAATTCTTTATAACACTTCCTGTAATGTGTCCCAGGTGAACAGCAAAGGCTATAAGGTGTGTGGGGAGGCCAGCAGCGTTTGTGGGACCATCACTATTAACAAGAGAAAGGTATGAATTGTATATTTTGATGAGAGAAGTGTGAAGATCTTTATCCTGTACCTTTTCTTTCCATGCCTTGCTGTTCATACTTGCTGACATGTCCCCTATCTCTCCTGTGAAGTTTGAAGAAATGAACAGTGATATGGAGGAGAACACGGAGCTGGCAGACAACCGCTTCGTCGAGCTGCAGAAGCTCCAGCAGGACCTGCAGAGTGTGCACCAGGAGAACAACAACATGAAGGTAGACGTATGTTTCACAACTTTCTTCTAGCTTTCATTTGGAAAAGGACACATTGATTAATAATTCCAGGAAATGTGGTTGCACGTGTTAAATGTACTGCTATGTTGAAAAGAGAAGGGGACATGGGTCAAAAATAATCAATGGAAGAAACTGCCTCAATTTAAAGGCTTACCCTTAAATCTCGCTGGTAACCTTTATACTGCTAAAAAAGCTGCGTACTTTACTGTATTTAACATGTTTTCTTTTGCTGTCTCTTTCTCTCTCAGGCGGAGCTGCTGATCCGAGCAGAGGGCGTGGTCAAAGAGACTTCTGAGTATCGCTGCTTACAGTCACAGTTTTCTGTGCTCTACAACGAGTCTCTGATCCTGAAGTCTCAGTTAGATGAGACACGTGCTCGTCTCAACACCACCAGGACGGCGAGGCTCCGACAGCTGGAGCACATGGAGGTCCGTGGGTGCATCTGAACATGAGTGCCTATCTATGTTGCTGTTCGTCCTTTTCTCACTCTCATCCGCTCTGTACGCAGAATGACGAGGTGGCTCTGCAGAGGAAGGTTCGTACGGAGGTGTTTCAGCTGGAGGACACACTGGCTCAAGTCAGGAAGGAGTACGAGATGTTGCGCATTGAATTTGAACAGACGCTTGCTGCCAACGAGCAAGCAGGTAACCAACAGGTTCCATCTTAAATAGTGAATGAAGTGCACACATTTGCTCCTTGCTGAAAGAAATGAACTAGTCTGTATTCTCTTTTTTCTCTCTATCTACCTGCCTCCTTCTCTCAGGTCCCATCAACAGGGAGATGCGTCACCTGATCAGCACGTTGCAAACACACAACCAGCAGATGAAGGGAGAGGTGGTGAAATACAAGATCAGACTGAGAGAGACTCAAGCTGAGCTCAACCAGGTAGGTCAACTAGAGAAACTTGTACAATCACCACTCACCAGCCACAGAAATGAGATAGAGAGAGATAGAGAAAACTTTATTGAGACATTTGTGCTCCAATTAGTTTTTCTGTCTTTGTGTATATATTGCTCTATTGCAATTACAGTTCAGGACAGTGATGGAAGCTGGATCTAATGATGGCTACAAGAGGTTTGATTTGCACTTTATGAACATATTCTTCTTTCTTGATGGGAGAGTATTCTTATTCAGAGAAGAGGGGATGTTGGGAGTCTGCAATGACTTGCTCATTTACTGACTGCCTACTTGTATCGGCTCATCCTCTTGTATTCCTGTTCACCTCTATCTGTTTTGTGCATTCTTGCAAGCCTGACTTCCAGTTGCTGAACCACACCGTAAATCTGTGTTCAATTTATAAAAACGGATGTTGGAACATCCTCATGATCTGCTTGGCCTTAGAAACTAAACTATAACAAAGCTTGTTTTGCAGAAAAGGAGGTTTCCATGTTGACACCTTACTATTTGTATATGGACTCCGGAATCATTGTCTATCTGGTTGTTGTTGTTGTTTTTAATGTCTCGTGGTCAATCACTTCTCATATGTAAAGGGCTGTGTTTTGGTAACCTTCAAATGAGATGGTTAGTGCAACACTGTGTGCTCATGGTGTCATCATTGTACACACAAGGGTCCATGGCCTTTTGGAAAAGGCTCCAAATCACAGTATTCATTCAAGTTATCGGTCAGTTTGATAACACATTTGATGGGTATAGTATAAGAAAGCGCAGCCGCTCATCATGCTTTAACACATGAATCTGTTACTTCTTTAGGTCCGCGCCTCAAAGGGAAATGCCATCCTCCAGTCCCAGTCCAGCACAGAGATGGACGTGAAGGATGAGACCACCTCTCCTTCGACACCAGCCGTCTCCGGGGAGCCTGTGGTCAAATCAGAGGCTGACAACGGCTCCTCCACACCCAGCAGCACTGGTAACTATCACCGAGTGGATCGACTTTGATGCAAATAGATTAGATGGCTTTTTGTATCCTGGTTTCCCACTGTTCTCACAGCGGATATTAAGTATATCAGGACTGTCCTCATTGACAAGTCTTTACTTTCTTCTCTCTATAGGAGCCTCTGTGAAAACTGAGCCTGGAGCAGAACCTGAAGCAACCGTAAAAGAGGAGGAGAAAGATGAGAAGAAAGAAAAGGAGGAAAAGAGAGAAAAGGACATTATAAAGAAAGAGGAGAAAGACAGAGAGCGTGAGAAAGAGAAGGAAAAGGAGAGAGAGAGGCCGACTCGCAGCAGTGGGAGCAGCAGTGTGATGAAGGAGGAGAGGACCAGCAGCAGCCAGCCGGAGGAGTCGGCCGGGGAGCGCCTCTCCATCGGGGGGTCCAAGAGGAAAGAGATGGAGCAGCTGAAGATCATAAGAGCCGAACTCAAGTAAGTGGCCTCCTGGGAAGTTTTCATTATATATATATCTGTTAGGATTCTCTCTATAAAGATCAGGAACATACTGTGAACCAATATTAACTCGGGCTGTAAGGGTGCGTTCACACCAGCCTTTTATAGTCCGGTTGAATCGAACCCTGGTGCGTTTAGCCGCTTGGTGCGGTTCATTTGGGTCGGTGTGAACACAGTCCGAGACCTCTTAAGTGAACTAAACAACCGGACTCTGGTCCGCTAAAATAGGTGGTCTCGGAACACTTGCTTGCGAACTCTGGAGCGGTTCATTGCTGGTGTGAACGCAGTCCGCACCAAAACATAGGAAGCGTAGTATTTACGTGTCACAAGAACGCGGATGTCTTCAAAAATCTTTAGTGAAAGACTCTTTCAAGACATCCACGGTTGTTTAGTTAAAGAGTGAAGCAGAATTAAGTGTAAAAATGCTCCGTCAACTACATAAAATTAAGAACACCTGTCGTCGGTGAAACGCCCCTCCTTACTGCAGAACGTCTCTCATTATATGTGTTATCATGGTTTTTAACGGACGTTGTCTGATTATATAATCATATGCGCGGGCCGCTAGTGTCTGTTGATCTCCAGATTAACAGCAGCATGAGAATAACCTGCCGAAATTGCCGATGCTCCATGGCGGAGGCTCCGGTAGAAATTGCCGGGATTTGCATTTTTACCCCCTTAATGTCTGACCAATGGTTGAACAGCATTTCCGTGCACATGACTTGTGTTTAAAGTTTATAGTCCGTTTGAGTTTTGCCCGTGTGAACGCAAACCGAACCTTCTGAAAAATGAAACAATGTAACAAACTGTGGTCTGGTGCGCACCAGAGAAGCGGACTAGTAGGTGTGAATGCACCCTAAGACATTTAAAGTTTCTTTCAATCTTCTCCAGTAAAATAATAATAATAACATGAAAATAAAATAATTGTTTGTTAAATCATGCTAGTTTTTTAATCTATCAATTAGATCAAAAGAACTGTGTGGCCTAGTGGTTAATATGACGAGGGTGTTAGTGTGTCAGAGAGTATTGAATCATGCTGCATCATTACATATTCGTCATAGATTTTTACAAACAATTCTTTAATTACATTGAAGTACATAAACAAAAAATACATAGTACGAAGTACCCTAAATCTTAAAAATATTATCAAAATATCAGGGATGTTGTTTTGTTATCTCTTCAACCCTCTTCTAGATAGTAATACGAGGAAGTCTCTATTTTACCATGTTTCCCTCTCAAAGAGAAAGAGGGGGCTATGGTTTGCAACAAAGCCTCCTCACTTGGAAGTAAACCAAATATGTTGCAGTTATGTGGCATTATAAGTTACCATAGGGCTACCAAGGCTAAAATACTTTCCCCTTTACTGCGCAGGAAAGCCCAGGAGTCCCAGCGGGAGATGAAGCTGCTGCTGGACATGTACCGCTCAGCGCCAAAGGAGCAGAGGGACAAGGTCCAGCTCATGGCTGCAGAGAAGAAGTCCAAGTCAGAGGTGATTATTCTTTATAAAGTCAAACATGATTTTTGCTGCTGAAGTAACTTTTTAAATCTGTTTTGTGGCACCCCAATAATAACAATGCTGTTTCCAGGGAGAGGAGCTGCGGCAGAGGCTGAGGGAGCTTGAGGAGCGGGAGAGGAGGGAGGGCAAAAAGATGGCGGACGAAGAAGCTCTGAGGAAGATCCGCTCTGTGGAGGAGCAGATCGACATCCTCAACAAGAAGCTCTCCATAGCAAAACAGGTGTGTAATCTGGTCGTTGTGTTTGTATGCACTAACAATAACCCCTCTGTCTCTCTAACTCTCTTTCTGCCTCCCTCTGCAGGAGGAGGACGCCCTGCTGAGCGAGATGGACGTGACGGGACAGGCCTTCGAGGACATGCAGGAACAGAACATCCGTCTGATGCAGCAGCTCAGGGAAAAAGACGATGCCAACTTCAAGCTGATGAGCGAGCGGATCAAGTCCAACCAGATCCACAAGCTGCTGAAAGAGGAGAAGGAGGAGCTGGCAGACCAACTGCTGACTTTAAAAACTCAGGTGAGCCTCCAGTCAACGCCAGGTGCCATCTGTCAAGGGTTTGTAAACACCAACACAAACACACAGGTAAACTGCAGTGATAACAACCTGGAGTCACTTAATCATTTCTTTGCATGCCGTAGGGATTAGATATATTTAGTTTGAATGCTCAATTTTCTTTTCAATAGAACAGCGTGTCAGAGAATAAAGAAAGAAAGCTTGAATAAAAACTCTAATGTGCATTCAATTGACATCCTGATGCTGCTCTTCACTGCTGCTTTTTGTTTGTGTGCTTCTACTTGTTTACCGTCTTCTCCCTTCAAATGTCACATCTGTGTTTTCGATCTAGATAATTTAAAAAAACCTTTGTTTACCATCCACATTTGTTGGGTTTGTTCCCATTTGTCAGGTGGATGCCCAGCTGCAGGTGGTGAGGAAGCTTGAGGAAAAGGAGCGCCTCCTGCAGGGCACCATCAGCACTGCTGAGAGAGAGCTGGCACTTCGAACACAAGCGTTAGACATGAACAAACGCAAGGTAACACATTCAGATATGCACAGTTATGAACAGAAACATTGACGTTGAGGCAGAATAACACCTTCTCCCATCCTCCAGGCTCAGGAGTCTGCGGTGCTGTCGGAGGAGGTGCGAACCCAGCTGGAGCAAGTTCAGCTGAGGCTCAAACTGGTCAGAGAGGAGGTCATAGAGAACAGCATCTCCAGGGAGAAAGAGTCCTTTAATGCCAGACGAGCACAGGTAACATCCGCAAATAAACACGCACAAAATCAAGTCAGAAAGTTTCAGAAAGTAGGTGGAATTATAAAGGCAAGACGTGGTCTATACATGGTGTTTAACAGACGGGATAATAGGTTTCAAAGCGTTCTTTGTTTCCATGACCGTGATACACATTACACATGTGGCACAGTGCGGTTAACACAGCAAGAAGAAAGTATTCTGTTGACTTACAGGATCACCCTTTCATATCTTAAACTACATGTTTTCTAATGATACATGTAATGTGTTTCAGGAGGACATCTCCAAACTAAGGGGAAAGATCGAGAAGGCCAAGAAACCAGCAGAGAAAATCAGCAACGGAGACGACATCCTTAATGAAGAAATCAGTGACTATAAGGTAGGTTTCTGTGATGCAAAGAAAATAAAAGACGTTCTGTTTATAGGTCTGCTTCTGGAAGTCAGAGTTACTGTAACATGATGTTGGTCAGGGTTTAAGGCACACCCACATCAGCTAAGCGTGCCAATTGCAGATAGTAACTTAATTTTGTGCATTAACACACTAGAGTGGTATCAGTCTTCTGTAACGGCAAGAAAAACTAAATGGGACTTTCATTGCTCTCTTCATTTTCTAAATAAGCAGTAACTGAATGAGTTATCCTTATTACTGTAGTTTCCACCAAATGAGACCAGCTGCCAGTGTGATCACACTATTTTGACAGAAACACACATGCACTGTGCAAATACATCAGATATTATAAATGACTCACTTGTACAAATAGTAGCTAGTGTAGTCAGTGTCCATTTAGATCTGGTAGCACAGACCGACATCTAAATGGATCGTCCCAGATTTCTCCAGATTTGATCATGAACTGTAAAGGTGTTTGTTGTCATCATGAAGGGAAAACACTCTGAGGCAACCCGCAAGTCTACAATATCTGCTCTCTGTTCTGTACATGGTCTTGGAATCAGTATAGGCATGGGAGGATAGGATTATGGCAACAAAAACAATTCAAGATATTATTCCGATTGTCATCAAAACTCTTGAAAAAAGACATACTGGAATTGCTGGAAACATTTTTTTATGTTGCACAGACAGGAAATCTCTTCCCCTCGCATCAGCCTTCATATCATGTGGTTTGTCCTGCTTAGGGGCATCTGAAGATATTTGAGTCCACTTATCACAAAACCTCTCAGCTCAGCACTAAAATGGCTTCTCAGTTTATTGTTCAAACCGTTCCCTCCCCCCTCTCTCTGCCTCTCTCCCCCAGGCGCGCCTAACGTGTCCTTGCTGCAACTCCCGGGTGAAGGATGCAGTCCTGACAAAGTGCTTCCACGTCTTCTGCTTCGAGTGCGTAAAGACGCGCTACGACACACGCCAGAGGAAGTGCCCCAAGTGCAACGCCGCCTTCGGAGCGAACGACTTCCACCGCATATACATCGGCTAAAGCTGCGTTTCCCAGTGCACACTTGAAGGAAGAGGAAAAAGGTCAACAAGAAAAAGTGGTGGTGCAAACAGTGCCAGGAGCGAGACTCATCACAGCGCTCACATGTCTCCTCTGAACACGTGCCTCCCCCCCGCTGCTGTGTGTGTGCAGGAAAGCATCAGTGTGACTTCTTCAGATGATTCCAGCGTCAGAGGGCCGCCGTGATGCTCTGAAATGAACGCTTTAATATTTCTTTTGTTCTTAATAATGACTGAATTCAGCTTCTCCCATCCACAACTGTACTGCTTTAACGATTCCAGAAACTGGGGCAGAAAGAATGTAGAGGAATAAGACACTGCGAGTTTGCATTTGTGTGGAGTGTGTGCGTGAGTGAGAACAGCCAATTACACAAACCAGTATACAAAGAAAAAGATTAGTAAAAGTGTAGTGGATGTTTGTTTTAATGTTGGGTATGTGTGTCATTCATCATTTCTTATTATGTTTCTTTTTTTATTATTTGAAAATCTCTCTTGATGCTGTGTAATTGCTGTTCTATTAGTTATTAAAGTGACATCTTAACTGTCCGGATTCTGTTTCCAAATCACAATTTTCTGCATCTCACATGGTTAATAAACCCAGAGAATAATCATAACATTTGACCTAGAGTATTAAACGACAAACCCCAGTGTGCAAATCTCACTTTCCTCCACCCCTCCTCCTGAATATTCAGACGTGTTTGCATACAGGAATCTGTCGTTAGAAACGCTGGAAGGAAGGGCGCGCCATGCGACAAGGGAGGTTTCTTTCATAGATTGTGTCACATAATCCATCAGGGCAGACCATTTGATGCAAGCTCAGAGACAAAGGAGCACCAAACCTGACTCGCGTGGAGCTCAGCGCTGAAATAAGAAGCTTTAGAGACTCGTGGTCAGCTCAACGTCACCGCGTTTTAGCGTTTCCTCATACGCGCAAAACTACAACAGAAAAACTTTCGGGGGGCATTTCTGAACTATCTATTTTTTGAATTACTTTTAGCTGCATTTGGACTCCCGGTCAGATATCTGGATCGGTGCTGGTTCTTATGCCTTTGACAGTTTCTTACCAAATATAGCCACTGTTAATGCTGGAGTGTCCTTGACGGAGCTGAGCGGTCCTAAATTGGGTATTTGCAGCGCTGCCAAAGTTTATAATTAAATTCTCCAAACATTTTGGAGTCCTAACGGTGTGTATATATTTTTTTACAACACATTTAGTCTAATTAGCAAATTGGATGATTCGTTGTTGTGCTTTTTATAAGGTGGCGCATATTTCCTGCCTATTGTGAACTGCAGCGTGTTGGTTTAAAACTCGCTCTGTAGCCGATGCTCCCAAAAAGAAGCCATTTTTAAGTCTTTGAACTACAGTCATTGAACACGAGCTGCTTAACCGGCTCTGGGCTAAAGCTTTTGAACCCGGGCACACACATTTTGGCACCTTTTTTGTTTCTTTTGTTCTCAAATCCCTCACGATGACTTTTGGTGCGTCTGGCTCTTGGCGCGGTGGATGTTCCTCGGCTCGGTTGTTCCTCCTCTCCACCACCTATGTGTTGGTGCTGGCGCTGGCAGGAGCCGAACAGGCCCAGCCGGGCGGGGGGAGCCCTCCGCCGGTCACCCTCGGCACTCTGATCTCGGGAAGCTGCCTGGAGGTCCAGCGGTACGCGGAGTCAGTGGTGGGGAGCGGCGTGATCCGGTCAGCTGCCGAGGTACAGACAAGTGCCCCAATGGTTGCTATCACTACTGTTTCTCTCACCAGGAAGTGGCTTAACTCTCCTATTTTTCCTTACATTTTAATATCCTGGGTGTGTTTGGTCTAACTTCACTGTTTGCTCTAATTTTCCTTTCATCTCTCCATCCATTTTCCTCCCCCTTCACACATTCCTCTCTCCATCATGCCCCTCAACTTGTTAATCTCTCCCCTGATCCCTCTCATCTTTATGCCCTCGTTTGACATCTTATACCCATGCATTCCCATCACCCCACAACACACACTCTTCTGCTTCCACTCGGCTCTGGCTCCCTTTTCCCCAGAGAGCAGTGTTGTTTCTTGAGTCATTGCTTGGCCAGGAACACATCTATACAGTGGCCATGGTAAGAAACCTCCTGGGTGTCTCCAGCTAGTGCCCTGACATGGTTCTTAAAACAGAGTCCTCTCCTGTGGATCTGTTTTGCTCATGTCACGTTATAGTTAGTGCAAAGAGTAGGAGCATGCCTATAGTGGAGCTGTGGCTTTGTGTGTGTTTATGTACAGTGGTGTTTGCATGAAAGGGCCACAAAATAGTCCTATTTGTTGTGTGTGTGTTTGCATGTACTGGCATGCTGATGAGAAGGCTTGTTTAACATGACTGGTAGCTCTGCATGCAAAATAAAGGGTGTGTACATGATCCCTTGATAACAAATAGCTTTCTAATGAATGAGTCCTGAATTTGGTTTTATATGGTACTCTTTCCATGGCAAAAACCCCAGTTTGAAATGGAAAAATAATGTGATACGGTGATCAAATTGAATCCATAAGGCAAAAGTTAGATAAAGATTGCATGCCACACTGACAGCGCCCAATAATGTTACAGAGCAACATTTCATCAAGGTATATGTCATCCACTACTGTACAGTGAATAAGTCCTTTGTATCATGTTTGCCTTCTGCTGGTTTTTAATCCACTTGTAAACTCTTTTTATAAATGTTTAAGCTCTACACTCGATAATCAGCTTTTGAACATTTATATGAAATTGCAACAAATATATAACAATTAAGTACAACAATGGCTGTTTGCAAGCCTATTAAAAGACACTGCAATATTGCATTAGTGTTGTAAAACTCACTCAAACATCTAATTGGTTGGCAATTTGATCCTAATTTGAGCTGTAAATGATTACGTGTATTTTCAGGTTGAATACACACTGACATGAAGTGGCAGATGCTTGACAGTGCCCTTGTATGAGCCAGTGTGTAGCGCAACAGGTGTACTGTAGATAAGATACTTGTTCCACTTACAGGGCTTGTCCTTGCCTGATGAAGTGTGTGTGTGTATGGTTTCTGATTTGGGGGGTGGTGAGCAGAGACTACAGGAATAGAGAGGGTCACTGTCCAGCTGTCACTTGCATGCACAGCTGTTTGCCCAAGTCAACAATACAACACTTCTTCTATCTTAAGGTGCAGCTCAGCCACACTTTTAGTCATAGTCACATATATAAAGTCACATACGAGTACTCTATTAATTTAATCATCAAGTTGGTATAAACATGCTGTGAATATCAGTCAGAATGTACTGTATCTGCCTGTGCATTTGAGCAATGACAATATATAGGTAGGTTGTTCTCTGCATGATTATATATATGTTTAGAATGCTGCTTTTCTTCATTGCTATCTTGTTTAATAACATATGTCTCCACCCTCTCTGCACCACCACAGTTTTTGCAAATGGTGATCCGATTCCTCGCTGAAGGAGCTGCCAGCGGCCTGAACGTCATCGCTGTTTACGTCGCAGAGATCCTCCGGGTCACAGGATTTGATGGTGGGTACCGGGATGTCCCATGTTTATGTGTGTGTAACTGAGCAACTTCAGGCTTTGCAGCAAGCTCCACTTTTTCTTCATTGTTTATGTATATTGCTGCAAATTGTCTGCTATAAGAGAGGAGGGAAAGTGCCTAGTGAAAATATGCAGACGTGCCTCTCCCTCAGGCAATTTGTATGCCACTCCTTTTTTTTAAGTGTGAATGTTTACCACTGTTGCTTCCTGACTAGTATTTCCAAGCCTTATTCCTGATGAACATCTCTCTCCACAGTTGCTCTTACTTTGCCCCGCTTCACTCCGGAGGGCGTGGCGGCCATCGCCCAGTGGGGTCTGGTGGCCCTCATTGGATACTGGGTGCTGACCATCGTTCTCCGTGTGCTCATTTGCTTGGTGAAGCGGGTGTTCTGGGTGGTGAAAACCGTCTTGGCGCTCTGGCTTTTCGGACTAATCGTGACGGAGAAGAACGCCACCGCAGACACCACAGCGGTCCGAGTGGGGGGCCTGGTGCTGGGATGTGTCCTGTTGACTCTGCTCACTTCCTGCTCTGAAAAGACTTGTACAGTGGAGCAGAGGCTGAGCACCCTCGAGGGCCGGGTGAAGGGTGTTGAGAAGAAGAAAGGGGAATAGAGATGGACAAAAGTGGTGGAAATGTCTTTTAAGAAAACAATATCATTGATGTTTTCTATATGTTTGTTAAACTTTTATGGGAAATAAAGTAATCTGTGGGATTTTTAAACGAGAAATGCACTCTTTGTTTGCAGAGAAGAGAGAGAGAAAGCCAAAATAATGACACCACAGATTATTTGTACTATAATAAAAAACTGTAATCACTGACACACAAAAGTAGTACAAGGGCTACAATAGCAAGACCATTTTGTAGATCTACGAATAAAAATGAAGGCAACATTTTACATAATTCTCAATTAAATAAGACAGTCATCAGTATGCCAACAGCCACAGTGATAATGTTAACATGCTGATGTTTACAAGGTAATGCTAAAGTATTGGACATTTCCAAATATGATCTAAGGGTGGCCTTTCAGAAAAAGTGTCTTTAAAGTCATTCTTTATTCATTTCTGTGGCACCATTCATTCTTCATCTTACAAAATGTCATAGCAATCCATCCAATATTTGGTGAGATAATTCAGCCCTGCCCAAAACGGCTGACCGACAAACGGACCCCGATTATTTTTTTGGGTTTGATATTCAACAGATATTCTTTCTGGTATTCTAACTCAGTTTCACAGATTCTAGGCACTCAGAGGATGGTTAGCTCACAGCCGATTTTAATCTACCCTCTATTTTATATTAAAATGTTTTGATGAAAATTCAGCGTTTCAACCTTTTCAATGCCTTTTATGTCAGGTTGCCCTGTGACTCCAAATCCAGTCAAAAATAATTTGTCCAGTGTAGTAATACAATTCTGCATTGATTTGGAGTCACTGTGTCACATGACTGTTCAAAAAGGCAACTGCTGAATTTCCATTAGAATGTTTGTATAAAATAGATAAATCACTAAAAACCAATACTAAAAGGTGTACCCTACTTTTCCAATGTAGTAATACAATGCAGTGTGTCACATGACAAGGAAGCTATTGGATAAAAAACAAGACTATTCATTAAAATAAAAATGCTTTTAATACCAATATTCTTAAAAGAAGTGCATTTGTCCAGTGTAGTAATATGTTATGGTATAGATTGGGAATTAATAGGTCACATTACATAGACGCTATTAAAAAGAAATGAGACTTTACAATAAAAAAATACAGAATTTTCCCTAGAACATTTATATAAAATAAAAAGAGCACTAAAATCCAATAAAAAGGTGTCCTACTCGTCCAGTGTGGTTATACAATGCTGCATAATTTGGAGTCTCTTGTTCACGTGATTTGGAAGCTGTGGGGAAGACGTTCCCCTGTTTGGCTGCCAGTGAAAGACTTCAGTAAGCGTCCCGTTGTCAGGGGGGTTTTTATGTCCCTATGGGGATCAGATAGGAATCCAGCCTCCACTGAAGGGCTACCATTCGAAAAAGGACCTGGCACTAAAAGTGATTAGAGTTCAGCTGAACTGAGCTGTACTGGAAATTATACATTTGTATCTTCAATCCAAGCTAACCTAGCTGTCCATGGCCTCTTTAGTCCCCTGTGCCTGGTTGGTTCACGCTGCTCAGTCAACTGGAAGCTTTTCCTCCGGATCCACACTAACGGCCTTCAACCCCCACTGCCACTCCAGCCGAATGGAACAACCTGACCTCGGTGCCAGAATTATCATTCCTGCTAGCTCAGCCTGCAGCAGTAAGACTCACTTCCCCCCCTACGCTTTGTTGTGTTACAGTGCACAGTGGAAAGATATGAATCCACATTGAAACTAACTCCCTGTGTCACCACCTCACTGCATCATCACAGAAAAATAAGATAGGGAAGGTCATCTGATTCTAGACATAAATGCATTTACAAAATAATTATTTGAAGATGTTATTGTAAAAATAAAACATCTAATATTAGAAGATCAGACAGAAGATCAGCTGGTTGTGCAAATGGAGCCTTTACCAAAAATGTTATAATTATAATGAATTAAATGACTATATGGAATGTGAAATGTGTCACTTAATCTTGACACTTCAATTAGGCTCAGTTAGCTCTAAAGTGTCTTTCAGCTCATACATTTTTATATCTTAGTTCACTCTCAATCACTTTTCATCGGCAGCAGCAGCACAAAAATGTTTCAGTGAAATAGTTCCTCAAATTAAAGTGCAAACAACCAGACTTAGCGAGCTGGTGAACAATGTTCAGCAATTAGCTTCTAAAAAACTAGATATTTCTCTCAGGAGGAGGTGTAGACCAAAACAGAGCTAACTGCTGTTATGATTATTATTTTTTAAAGATATACTTAATAATCCCAAATAGGGAAAATGTTTTCGTTACATCAGCATGTAAAAAAAGTGTTGTACATAATTAGAAAGTAAAAAACAAACAGTTATACAAAGTAAACATCTCAAAATAGAAGATACAACAGAACCAAAAGAGGGAAAATATAGAAGTTGAGCGTAAAGAAAAAATATGCAAAGTATCTGATAAATAAAACACCATTGAAGGGCTAAATTACAGCTAACACAATTTAAAGTGGAATATTATTTACATTTAGTGTGCAAGAATATGTCAAATAAATAGAAATGTAAAATGTACAGTGTGAAGTTATAAATCCATAAGCAACGATCTGCTTTCTAGTTAGCCAAAACAACTTAAAAAAATGTAATCGTGTGTAATAACATTTATTGCACCTCACACAAATGTATATTGAGTAATGCACTTATGGTACAATGTTGACATAAGTGCAGTGCAGAGGTGTTTTTATGCCATTGAAATTATGTACAAGGCAACAGGTGCTTGTGATTTTACTATCAAACAAACACTTTACAAGACACATAATATACATTAGCACATTTAAATATGTGTATGTGTTTGAGACTTGCCTAAGACAATGAAATACAGTGGTTAGTACATATACATATTTATACATAAACATCTACAGCTCCTTCAGAAGTTAATTTAATTCACATATACGCTTAACTGTATAACAAATAAACGTTTTAAATGCACTCAAGCTGAATTACATGCAGAGTGCCAAGCAAATGTCCAAATAACTCAAGTAATATGAGGACTTTTAAACTTTTAAAGAGGCCCTATTATGCCTTTCCTGGAGTGTGTTTTATAGGTTTTTGTGCATGTAAATGGCTAACCAATCAGAGAAGACTGGGCTCTGGTTTCAGACAGAGGATGAAAAAAAGGCAGTATGAGAAAAAATAAAGCACGTTTGAACATTAAAGCATGTAAACATGTCCTAAGAGAGGCACAAAATGCAAATATGAACCTGAGCATTCGCATAGGAGTAAATACAGAGAGCTTTGCATCAATTAAGGCAACTTTAGGAATGCTTTCTACCTACAAATATTCAGTTAAGCTCCAGTAAATGGTTCATCCCTGACATAACTGCAAGCACTTTAAAGCTATTTATTCAGAAATAGGAGAAGCAAATGAGCTATTTGAGTGTCACTCATGAAGTGAGGTAGGAAAGAGAGATTTATCATTGTAAAAGTTCCCTTTTGCTTTTGGTATGGAATGTGTGATCCTCAGGCACAAAGTCATATGTACTGGTCTGTAAAACTAAAATAACAGCCAGCAGCAGGTTAGCCTAGCTAGCCTAGCCTAGCTGGATTGCGGCTGTGTGACACGAAAAAAAATGGCGAAATCGTGTTGGTGAACACGAACCAATTGATTCATTTCTTGACTATAACACGAAATGCCGTGAGACTGTGTTGCAAATGCACACTGCTGCTCTTCACTATTGTTCGCAGTACCAAACCATTATGGACTGCTTCCTTTTAACAACAATAGTGGTATGTTTGCATGTTATGTTAAACGTTTTAAAAGATCCTGTATAACCTTCATTTTTATAGTTCTGTGTTCACCACAGCAACCACATTGTGACTGGTCTTGCCACCTGCCATTACGTAGCCAAGATGGTGATTGTTGAGTGTGAGAATTCTCCAACTTCCACAACTTTTTGACCATAACGAGTGTGCCTTCAGGCGGGTACTTAGTGCTCAGCATTTTGTCAAACTTCTTATGGTAAATGTACTTATACACTTAACTACTAGGTACTAAAATTAGGTCCCAGCAACAGGCCAACCGATAGCTTGGCTAACTTTACCTACTGGCACCTCTAAAAGCTCACTAACTAACATCTTATCTTGTTTAATCAGCTAAAAAAGTATATAAACAACAGAACCAAGTTTTACAGTGGTTTATGGACAGGACTATTTCTTGGCTGGGACCAGTTTCCAGCTGAGAGTCCAGGAAGCCTCTGATGAATACGAATATTTCCCAAAACTTTTGCCATAATATGAATGAGCTTACACATTTGAGTGTATCTTTCAAAATCAAGGCTCTCAGAGGAAGTTGAGTTTGCTTGAGGTATAAACATCAGAGATAGTTGAGTCTGAACTGAGTGGGGGAGCGGAGGGAAAGTTCATCCCCTTCACCTCGAACCGCGGCTCAGGGTCAGAGTGGACGGGGAAAGTTGGAGCGTCTGTTTGCCCTGATGCAGCAAAAATCTGCGAGACAAATATGTCAAAGATGTATCACAAGCAAGATCATATTGAGGCAAAACAGATAAATGAAAGACTTAAGTTCATATATTACATACTGCTGTTTAAAAAGAGGCTACATGGAGAATATTTTAAATAAAATGATAAACTAGCATGAATCCATTAGTTTCAGAATATGCTATCGGCATATGAAAAAAACGAAATATACACATTCAGGAGTTAGATGCTGGCAGGGCAGCTATATGAGACTAGAGTACTCAAATGAACAGTAGAATAATAGTATACGAGACTTTCTAAATTCCGCCAACATGGATGGGAAATGAGGAGAAAGCGTACCCCTGCTTAGGATTGGCTAGACTGTTTCCAACACCAGTACACTTTAATATGATATGAAAACTTTTGAATAGAAATATTCAATACGGCTTTGATGGGGTGTTTTCACTCAGACAAATATATATATTTTATATAAAAATATTGCAAGAGCCATTAAGACCACTGGGGAGAGATTACCGACTCTTGTTTTACTGTCAGGATATTGTGAGATTTAGCAAATAAGATAAGTTATTTTAACTAATGTGACCAAAAGAAGTTGTAAATAGATGTTGAAAAATACAATTCCGCTTTATATGAATTATTTCATACCTCAGAATATGTTGGTGGCATCTCCACAGAAGGATGATTGTGTATCTGTGAAGCAAAACATAACGTATAAGTAGTGGAGAGGGAAAAGCATTAACGGAGCTCAAGTGTTTGAGAAAACAAGAGAGATTCAAGATCCAAAGGCTTTATTGTCATCTGCCCAGTAGCTACAGTGTGAATATGGCAATGACAATCTTAGGCTCCATAAAACAATAAAACACATGTACAAATAAAATACAAATAGTGCAAGAAGAAACAGATTAGAAATAAAGTAGAATAAAATAGTGCAGATTATGTAGATAAATTCACTGTTTGAAATGCAACAGACACTAACCAGCGGGTCGGTGGGCGTAAGAGGAGGCTGAGCGCGGTAAGGGGTCCCAGAGGGCTCGCTGACTTGATCTGGCTGCAGTCGAACAGGCTCAAGGTCGTACTGTATAGAATGACATTACGGGGAATTTGTTTATGAACAACAATACTAACAACGGCATACCATAGTGTTCACACAGGTAGCCTCACCTCTTCGTATGGCACATCAGGCTCAGCAGCTTCAGGCTCAGATGTCTTGTTTTTGGAGGAGCTGCCTTTACAGCAGCAGCGCCTCACGACATACACGAAAAGTGAGGAGAAGAAAACACCAAAACTAATACCAATAGCCGAATGCTCAGCAGGCGGTGCTGAAACAGAGTCAATGGGCAGAGAAATGTAAAGATGGTGCTGACTGATTGATCATGTCATTTGCAAGAATGTGTGTGTATACTTATATATTGTAAATATGCTGCTTTGGTTACAATGCGAGGATATCCTGCTTTTTTCTGATTCGTGTCATTGTAAATCTTTCTTGGACATAAGAAGAAAGATGTCGACAGGAGGTCGATAATAGCAAACAGTTTTTAGTGTTGAAATTCAAACGCAGTCATTCGACACTTAAAGAAGATGGGCAAGTTACTTACCCTCCATTTCTAGTATCATCACTAAGGCTGTGTCGCCATCCTGATCCCTGATCTCATAGCGTCCCTGGCAAGACATCTGGAGGTCTTCCTTTAAAATCCCACATGGCTTTATCAGTTCAAATCCGCTGCAATCAAATTCATACAAATTCCTTTGCAGCTTGCCACGAAGAACTATATCAAACGATGGCTCTCCGAAGAAGTGAATGTTGCAGTCTTTTGGTTCCAGATCAAAATTGAAGCTGAGTTGTGCACCAGCCTTCAGTTCAGAGGTCCTAATGGTTGCTGGAAGACAGTAAGCACAAGACTCTTCTGAGAACAAAACACTCCTCTGCATGGTTTGGTTATTTGTGTACTTTTTAAGTTTTGTCTCTCACACTTGCTGACAGGTGAGAAAATTGTTGTTTTACATTACATTACATTTCATTTAGCTGACGCTTTTATCCAAAGCGACTTACAATTACCAATTACAGGGACATTCTCCCTGGAGTAACTAAGGGCTAAGTGCCTTACTCAAGGGCACACTAGTGGTGGTGTTCCAGGCGGGATTTGAAATCACAACCTTCCGATCTTCAGCCCACCTCACTATCCATTAGACCACCACTACCCCTTGTTGTTGTTTTCAATCTTTGTGCTAAGCTAGCACATGTATTGTACCATTATGAGAGTATCTAACTCTCCGGCATGTTAGCAGATGAACAGTATCCAAAATGTTGAACGGTTTCTTTTAACTCATTTAGATTTGAATATTATGGCTACAAGCACTTCTTCCTTCTGGAGTGCATCAATATTGCACATATTGAGTTTGTCTATTGGTCCCTTAACTGAAGGAATCCCTGTTTGAGAGATGTACAAGGGAGTCATTCTGTTAAATACAATAGATTAAAACTAAAAGCTTGGCTAAGGATAAAACTAAAAACATTTGAAGTTTAAGAAGCTACTGATGTTCATTCTGAGGTACTTCAATTCAGCTATAAAACATGATATTAAAGAGCATTGGCACAACACACACATTAAGCTATGTATAAGGCTGTTTAGGACTATATTGTACACCAATAACAGTCATCTGACACTTAATGGAAAAACACAAAGGTTACTTACGGTCAGCTACATGCAGATACACCTCTAAGGCTGTGTCATTATTCTCATCCCTGATTTCATAGCGTCCCCTGTATGTGTTCTGTATGGCTTCAATGTAAATCCCACATGGCTCATTCAGATCAAACCCTACAAGCCCAAGTTCATCCAAATGCCTCTGCAGCTTGCCTCGACGGACAATCGCAACCTCCGACATCCTCCTCCTGAGTTTGCCTTCTGGGAAGAAGTAAACGTTGCAGAGGTTTGGTTCCAGTTTAGCAGAGAATCTGAGGTGTTTACCAGGACTCTTTTGAAAGGACTTTGTTTTTGCTGGAAGACAGTGAACACAAAGAGAGCATATAAAAGCAATATCTTAAAATCTTTTCAGATCAAATAATTCTACCGTAGAGTATTGGTTTTCAGTATAAGTTTACAGTTTAGTCTTTCATACAGCATGCTGGCTTTTAAAGAATTAAAGGAATAATCTATCGTTTTATTGCAGAGAGTTTAGAAGGTTAACACCCCTATCAAAAAGATAAACTGATTGTTCTTTTTTATGGAAACAAATCATGTTTCTCTACAGCTTCTTAAAATAAACTATTGTACATGCTAAAGAAATCTCAGGAAGCTAAATACAAGGGTTTTTTAATTATGAAAAGCTTCTTATGAAAAGCCTCATTTTTTGCTTCCTGACATTCAGGTCGTACCATGCTAAGTATACAAACTTTAAAGAAACAAGTGTGACACCAACACTATCTTGACAAAAACAAGTGCTAGGATAGGAAAATGTATTTGATAAAAATTGAAAACTAAAAAGGATATTTACCTTTTACCTCAATTGTGTAGGTTGACAGTTCATTCTGTTCTTTGCCTCTGAACCTATAGTGGCCCATGTCTTTCTGAGTTAAATTATACATCTCAAAGAAGATACCCGTGTTTTTCAGCCTTCCGTCCAACGAGGTCAAAGGTTCACCCCATTTCCACAAGATGGTCACATTTGAGCTGAACTTGCGAGTGAACTCAAAGGACTTGGGCTTTCTGGGAACCAGTAAGTTCAGAGAGTCTCCATACTCTACGTCATAACGCTGCTCTGCCAGGCCTAGAGAGGGCAAATAGTTAAAGGTTATGAATGAACCCAGACACACACAAACATACAAGCATGGATGCTTATCATAATTAGTATTCAGCCATTTTACTAAATATCAACCATATTTAACAATTTACATATATTCATCACTTTGCTTTTCTGATTTGTTAAATGCAGCCAAAGTCTTATATTTTGAATTGTTTTTCTATTTGCCAAGAGTGATGACAGCAGAGGCAGCCAGTTAGTTAACCTTCACGTAAGCTAAGGTTAGAAAGCTATCTGTTACTTAGCTACACCTCATGGATAACTTTAGCTAAGTTATTAACCAAGTTAGTTTGTATAATTGAGCCTATGGTCCAAACAAAATGCATTACAAGTAATAACATTTTTCTAAATCTGATAAATGATTGTGAATTAATGTCACAGCATTGTTTTTGGCAGAAACCCTGGATTACTTAAAGGCAACTTTTGTGTAATGGTAGCAATATTAAAACAAAAATACATAATAAAAGTAGCTCCTCCTATTCAATATTTAGCTTGATTTAAAGATTTTTTTTAGCCAACTGTATTAACTAGTTATTGTTTAATTATGGATGTAGTTGATGTTATAACTCAAGTGCACAAATGAATATCTTGTGCAGGAAACATGTAATGGGACACAAAACATTATAAAAGTTAGCAAGAAAACGATTATGTTATTGCATTTAATCTAATGCAGTTTAGAAGTGCTGTATTGTATCATTTTAAGTAACTATTTACCAGTGTAAAGTAGCATTCATTGGAAATAACGGCACACATAATTGTTTAACTGAGTAACGTTTATAGTTACGTTCCACCAATCACATGATATTGGGCTCCAGGCTAATTATTACTAACTGTTGGGTACAACAAAACTTAAAGTACAAAGATTTTGTCTTAAGCAGCTTTAGGATATGTTTACACTTAGGCTACTCACCCATACAAACAAAGGCACCCAGCAACAACAACACTATCATCGTCTTCCGTGAGAAACACCTCAGCCGTGTTCAGTGTAGGTCGGAGCCAGTCGTTATTATTCAACATTAAACTGGGTGCAAACACCTCGCGGTGTTGAGACAGACCACAAACCCCGTACTCGTTTTTAGTAGGTTTTCAGGCCGGGGGAGGGGGCTCACCTCACCCACAGGGCGTTTCTGCGGATGCACACATAATGCGTTCAAGGACCATAGGAAATTACTGACATCTATTCATTCTCGTTACAAGGTTCCTAAAGTGCCAACATGGCTGAGTCACAACCTTTTTACAGTCTATGGTCACAACAAGCCACCAGGCTCAGTGGCAGTGGTGGAATAAGTACTCAGATGTTTTACTTAAGTAAAAGTAGTAATACTACATTTTACTAAAAAGTACGTTGTTACAATTAAAAGTCCTGCATTTAAAATCGTACTTGTAAAAACTATTCCTTATTCCATGGCACATTTAACATTTTATAATATTGAGTTACTGAGTTATTATTATGATTATTGATGTGCTTTTATCACAGCTTGTAAAGGTGGAGCTCATTTGAATAACTTGATATATATGGAGCTATTTCAGGGTCATAAGTTTTGATCATTCAAAAAAAATACAATTTATTTGAAAGTTCAAGTTTTTATCCTGAACTTTGAAAAATACAATGATGTATTCAAAATAAAAATAAGTATTTGAAATCATTTTTCAGGTTGAATATTATTTTCATTCAGTTCAGCAATTTTTTTGAATAAAATATTTATTTTCAGATTTCACTTTTATACATATTTTGATATTTGAATCCTTCTTTTTTTCAGTTGCAGATTTTTCGTTTTCAGATTAAAAAAAATTATTTTTTCAGTTTCAAATCTTGTTTTTTCAGGTTTCACATTGCTTTTCACCTTCAGATCGTTTTTCACTTCAGATCTTTTTTTTTCGCTTTCAAACTTTTGGCCCTGATGTTGCTTGGGGGGCGGGGCTTAGCAAAGAGTAGTTTGGCATCCTGAGTGACAGGCCTCCCTCTGTCATGTTGCCTTCATGGATGTTAGGTAGCGCGAGAAATAACTCAATACTTTCTACAATACTCCCGTGATTGGTGGTAAACAAAACTGATACCAGCGTCAAAGTTCCGTTAAGCGAGCTGTTGAGCATCGTAGTTGGCAACAATCAAGGTATAAGCGCAATAAACTGCTAGAATGTGAAATTACGTATCCGCAACGAGCCAGCAGGTTGTTTTGGTGGACCTGACGCACATCCCCCGCTGTCTCACGGAGAGGTACCGCAGCTCCTTCCTTCCTGCAGCGGTCAGACACAACCAGCACAGCCCCTCCCCGCACAAAACAACACAGACTATAACATAACACCTCTTGTTGATAAATACCAACTATGTGCAATATTTGCAATATGTGCACTGTGCAATATATACCTGGCTGCTAAATCCGCAGAACTGTTACAGGGTGTGTATTATGTAAAATGTGTAACTTTAAAAAAATATATAATTTCTTTTTTTAATCTTTACTTTTTGTATGCATGCTTTAGGTAACATTAAGCTGTCTTTGGCTCTTGTCTGCTGTAACAATGTAAAGTATCCCCTGGGGAACTAATAAAGGTGTTCTGATTCTGATTCTGATCGCAAAAAGCAAGCCAATACTATGCTGCGTTCATGGAGCTACGTGGAAGTGGGGAAGGACAACGCTTAATTGCGGATACGTAATTTCACATTCTAGCACAGTTTATTGCTCTTATACCTTGATTGTTGCCAACTACGATGCTCAACAGCTCGCTTAACGGAACTTTGACGCTGGTATCAGTTTTGTTTACCACCAATCACGGGAGTATTGTGTAAAGAAAGTGTTGAGTTATATGTATCGCGCTACCTAACATCCATGAAGGCAACATGACAGAGGGAGGCCTGCCACTCAGGATGCCATGCAACATCAGGGCCAAAAGTTTGAAAGCGAAAAAAATAGATCTGAAAGTGAAAAACGATCTGAAGGTGAAAAGCAATGTGAAACCTGAAAAAACAAGATTTGAAACTGAAAAAATAATTGTTTTGAATCTGAAAACGTAAAATCTGCAACTGACAAAAAGAAGGATTCAAATATCAAAATATGTATAAAAGTGAAATATGAAAATAAATATTTTATTTTAAAAAATTGCTGAACTGAATCAAAATAATATTCAACCTGAAAAATGATTTCAAATACTTATTTTTGGTTTGAATACATCATTGTATTTTTCAAAGTTCAGGATAAAAACTTGAACTTTCAAATAAATTGTATTTTTTTGAATGATCAAAACTTATGACCCTGAAATAGCTCCATACTACTGGTGGATAATTACCCTATAATTATATGTTAAAGTTGATTTAATAATTGATTTATATTTTGTATTAGCTAATAGTCTAAATCTAAAAAGTAACTAAAAGCTGTCAAATAAATGTAGTGGAGTAAAAAGTACAATATCGGCATCTCAAATGTAGTGGTGTAGAAGTATGAAGCACAAAAACTGAGATTGAGAATACTCAGGTAAAGTACAAGTACCGTACTTGAATAAATGTACTTTTTATAATATCAATCATGCTTGTAAAGCAAGGACACGATGGATGCTCAACTTTGTTTTCCCAGGGAGCGTGTTGGAAACAATGTTAGGACACCAGGGGTCAGTTATTATGCAAATATGAATTATATTGAGGATTAGAGGACTTTTAGCTCAGACCTCTGTCAGGGGTCTTCTCTAGCATTAAAAAACGTTTTCCAATAAACAAGCTTGATTTATCAATTTTTGTTTGAATATACTGTATTTATATGTATTTGCTTTGTAAATTAGAAGATGTAGGGAGAATCACCCAGCACAGGCCTTAAACAATTTATTATTTGTTAAACTCATTTCTATGTTAATAGGCAAAACTATATTGGATAATATTTGATTGATACACATTTTCTTAATCTTTTGCTAAACCAGTGGACAGAACACAGCAGCCGGTAAAGTAGATGTTTAAGCTGGAGTCAATCACTTGTGTAAAGGCACATTAAGATAATCATTAAGGGTAATCGATTAAACTTTTGGTCCATACAATAAGAAATGTCCATGCATGTACAGAGGTGATGTACTTAACCTTGTTTGATCAGTTTAATAACCAAATTAGTCAAATAGAAAATCAGAAAATCTCCATTAAAAGTAGAACATTGTCCTCCAGTTTGTGGATAACCCCTTTAATGGTTTCACAGAAACACAGCCTGTTCTGCTACATCTAGAATTAATCAGATGTAATCAATAGTGGGAAGCCCCTTGTAACGTGCATGTGAAAAAGAGACATGTGACATGATGTATTTTCAACAGTTCCCTTTATAATTCAAAATAAGAAGGTATAAGACCACATTCATCTTTTTGAAAAAAACAAAAAACAAATTCTTAAGTGATCAGAAAATATAGGTTTATTGCAAAAACAGGGTTTCAGTGCCCTCACCAAGCAACATGAAGGCAATAATAGAGAGACAATAATTACAAACCATAAAGAGCTTATGAGCTTATGTATGCACCGTCACATTAAAGAATAATATGTTGGTTATTACTGTATGATTGTGTGAAAACTTATACTTGTGTTTCTATTGTTATATACACATGCATGCTTATACTACTTGACACTACACTAATGCAACAATTTAGTTTTGGATACAATTTGACACAACATTACATTACCTTGGTACATACAGGTAATTGCAGCTTTTCTCTGGGATGCAATACAGTCCAGTAAGGCAATTCATTTTTTAACATTCAAAAACCAAGAGAAATACTATATTAAAAAACTTCATAGTCAAAATATAGTAACACCTTTTTACATGCAGACATGTGTTTGTTTTAATTTGACTATGACTCAAAGCCACAAGAAGAACTTATGGTCTAAAAGCTCCGCTTTACACAAAATCTACAAATAGACAACAAAATATTTAGAGGCTAACAGTTTCCGGTAGGATTTACATTTTGACAAAGAAAAACACCAATAAAAAAAGATCACATCATTTCTAAACACGTAATGATAAAGCCTCACAGGCACGCTGATACATATGAGGCAGAATTTGCCCAATGGAGATATGAGACAACCATATAAAAATATTGATATTTGTATGTGTTTTTTTAATAAGTTTCTAGTTATTGTGGTTTTTATCTTGTTTTTAAAAGGTGGGGTAGGTCATTTGGAGAAACCAGCTCGAGTGCGCTAGAATTTGAAAATACACAGCCGGAAAAATCTGCCACTTCCTTACAGAGCCCCACCTCCAACACACACGAACGCGCACATGACCAATGAGGGCACGAGATAAGTTTGTGCACAGATGGAAGGCTGACAGGCAGGTCGGCCATCCAATCATTTATTTTATTTAAAGTAGTGGTTCATAATCCCTGAGTGTTTAAGTCTGTTTTAAATCCTCTACTTTCTAAAATCTGCTACACAGATTCACTTCCAGTCCTCACAATACTGTCATCTCTCTATGCCCTGCAATATATTAGGCAGTATGGCAAAGGCAAAGTGTACATGATGCATTTTTTTAAATACCCTGAGTTAATGGCATTTATATTGAATATAACACAGATATGCTGTGTGTAATGGCAGTTCCCTCTACCATAACAATACAGTGTGGAGCTACAGTAAGAGACCTTTGTTCTTCTTACCTGTGAACAAAATACCTTGATCATTTGTAGGAACCAATTTTAATTGATTTATGTCTTAAAATTAAAATGTACCCTCTACTGTTGGGTAGCAAAGAGTTATCAAGAGTTACATTTTTGTTACTGGAAATTTTATTTCCACATGTATATTTTCCACATGTATATATATATGTTTTATTTTTAAACTTTTTTTAATGCTAAATATTTCTTTTATTTCTGAAATATATTAGATTGTTTATTTCTGTGTATTAATTTCATTGCCTTGTGTTTTTTATGTTGATGCAACGCAAACATTTCCAAAATTGGGATCAATAAAGTACCTATCTATCTATCTATCTATCTATCTTTTGAACTGGTCTCAAAACCCTTTGTTTACAGCAGGTTTTTGTTGGTTTTTATCCGACAATCAGGTGATGTGTCAACAAAGTGTGTATGTGTGATGTCTTGCTTTATACACGTCCCTTATCTTGTACACCTATTATGCAGACCTAATAAAGAACTAATTAGGATAGTAACAAAGCACAATGCTGAATGAAAACTCAGCATCTCTGGACATTTTCATTTGGCTTCTTACAAAAAGTTGAGTTTAGCAGAGGTATAAACATGCGGGAAATTTGATTCTGCACTGAGGGGGAGAGGGGAAGTCAGTTTCATCTCAAACCTGGGCCCAGGATCTGAGGACAGGAAACTAGAGCCGGGTGCGGAGGCTCCATCGACTTCTTGCCTTCCTAGAGGAGCACCCTGAGAGCCGAGGTGGGGGAAATGAAAAATTACGTGTTAATGAAACATTGTTAGAAAGTTCTGCCTTCGAAGAGGCAAACATTTATGTAAGAATGAGGGCTCTCTAGGTGTTTGTTAAACAAATATTCATGTTTGTGTGTGTACCTCAGGCTGAAGGGGGTTCACGTGGACATTCACCTGTAAGGAAAACCAATACACAGGTTTCAGAAAAAGGAGAACATATTTCTTATGGGTCTTATAGGACTGCTGTCATAATACTTATGAAAGACATTTTACTTTGACTTAAAATATTTTCAATTCATCGTCGCGATTAAAAGCTCCCTTTCTAGTTTGATAAAAATGTAGGTGATGGGAAACAAAATCTCCAACTTCAAATCATAGGGAGCGAATTTGGTACTGAAGTGCGGGGGGGCACCTCACATTTAGAAAACCATTGTAAAACACCTACCGACGGCTCAGCTGTAGGTCCTCTGGGAGCCTGGGAATAAGGCTGATATTGGTAATTGGTAGCAGGTCTAGCAGGTTGATTCACAGCCTGCAATTAAAAAAATGATTTTTAAGTAAAAAATCAACACATTTTTAAAACAGTTGGACTGAATTCCTGTTCGATGAGGCACTTACAGGGTAATACGATGCAGGTACAGTTTCAGTGGGAGGAGCCGTCTCCACCACTTTAGAGGAGCTCTTTTGACAGCAGCACTTTCTCACACAGCAACAGCAGACTAACAGCGCCAATAATATTCCGACAGCAATACCAACATAAACAAAAGTATGTTCTGGGTCTGTAGGAGGATAAAAAGGGGGAGGGGGAATATGTTAAATCAAATAATCGTGAACAGTTTCTTATTACATTTTTCCAAAAATAATGTGCTGTTGCTCACCCCCGTATACCACCAGCTCCACAATCTTAGCCAGGTGGCCACCCTGGTCTCTGAACTTAAAAGTGCCGGAGTCAGAGACTTCCACAGAAGAAATCTCTATGCCATACGTCTCAAGCTGAGTCCTATCTGGTAAAGTCCAACGACCTGAGTCCGATTGATACCCTCTGTGCAGTCTGCCTGCTTTCAACAATGTTTCCTCGTACTTCTCCCCCTCAGCTTTAAAAGTGACAGTCCACGGGGTGTCAGAAAAAGGATAACGCATGAGTAGCGACTCTTGCTCCTTTATTTTATAGTTTTCCTTGGTTGCTGTATATGAAAAGAGTATATAATGTTATAACATTTAATCAGATATGCAGCTGTCTGAATATTCACATTAAGCTTCAATCACCTTTTACTTCGAGCGACACCCAACCCAGCAAAGCGTTGTCTTTTCCTATGGTGTGGTAGAGGCCCATGTCATCCTGATTAAGGTTTTTCATTTCCCAGGTACCATGCTTCAGCTGCCCTCTTCCTCCCGTATTTGTGGCAGGGTCGGAGCGATTCCACAGGACCTTTGGCAGGTCTACACTTTGAAGGGGAATGAACTCCAGGTATTCGGCCTGTCTACGAATATTAAAGGAGTATGATCCCCTGTAATACTTTGTTACCTTGTCATTACAATCTGAAAAAGCACGTACAAACAAAAAACATGTTAGACTTATTGCACATATCTAATAGAACAAGCGATTTCCAAAAGGGTTTTCTGATGGTATAGAGCAGGGGTGTCAAACTCAATTTCATCGGGGGCCACATCAGCATTATGGTGCTCAAAGGGCCGGGTTGTAACTTTCAATCTCAATTCAATCTTTATTTATATAGCACATTTAAAACAACCTCAGTTGACCAAAGTGCTGTACAGGGAACAAATGTAAAATAACACAATAGGAATAAAATAATAAAACAATAATTAAAGGTGGGGTAGGTAAGTTTGAGAAACCGGCTCGAGATACACTTTTTGTTATATTCCATGGAATGCTCTTAACATCCCGATAGCAATGAATATCTTAAGTGCTTTGACAAAAAAAAATCCATAAAAAAATGTCATCTGTGGAAGCCGTAATACTGTAAAAAGCACGACCAATCATTTTAGCCGGGCCGGCTAAAATGATTGGATGGCCGACCTGCCTGTCAGCCTTCCATCTCGTGCACAAACTTATCTCGTGCCCTCATTGGTCATGTGTGCGTTCGTGTGTGTTGGAGGAGGGGCTCTGTAAGGAAGTGGCAGATTTTTTCCGGCTGTGTATTTTCAAATTCTAGCGCACTCGAGCTGGTTTCTCCAAAATTACCTACCCCACTTTTAAAAACAAGATAAAAAGCACAATAACTAGAAACTTATAAAAACACATACAAATATCAAAATTGTATGTTCAACAAGTATTAAAAGCCAGTGCAAAACTTTAATAAATATTAAATATATCATATATATAAAATAATGTATTATATTACATTATTGCCTCTGCATTGGATTATTATCTGATAGGGTAATAACTTCGTAATTAACTACACCTGAAAGCAGAAGTCTAGGGCAAATAATTGCACGTGCGCACGGCACAAAATGAGATGCATTGTGGGACATGTAGTTTATGGACAACGTGCTTCTGTAAAGCGGCATTCAACCGTATAATAAACATGTTATATTCTTTGCAAGCTCTAGTGGGCCACATACAATGAAGTCGCGGGCCGCATTTGGCCCACGGGCCTTGAGTTTGACACCCCTGGTATAGAGCCTTTAAATATCCAGTATAGTGTAATATTCTCACCTATAACTTCCAGATGAATGATATCTTGTTCGGTATTACCATCTTTTGATACAGAAAAAGTTCCTTCATCTCTTACTGTCAAATCTGTGAATTGAACTGAGGTCAAGTAAATTTTGAGGCGTGGGTCCTTTGACTGAATTAGAGAGGAACACAAAAACATTTAATCAGGACAGAGAGTAGATTCTGTTAACTCAAAACTTGGTTCGCTATGACTTTTGTCATTTTCCAGATCTTGAATGTCATTGCGCTATTCAAGAAAATGTGCTCACCTCTCCCTTATCCATCACTAGCTTGCGGGATCCTCCATTACTCGGAGTGAAGAACATCTGTCCATTGAAAATAGGTGGTGTATACATAAATGGCATTTTTAAAAGGCTGCCATAGCACTTTTCTGTATTTTCCAACTGAGCGAATGAACCTTAAACAAAAGTGAAGAAGAGATGGATTGGAAGGAATGTCAAGATAAGTCAGATACAAAGCATCTGAGAACGTGCAAAACATAAACAATGTTCCTTCAAAAGTAGGACTACCCCTTGTACTACTTTTTATAGCAATATTTATAACTTCACCATTGAGTTTTAAATAACTATGACCTGTTTCTGTTACTTTAAAACATGAAGGACGGATTCTCTAATCACTGCTACTAACATCAATGTTAAAGGTAGGGTAGGTAAGTTTGAGAAACCGGCTCGAGATACACTTTTTGTTATATTCCATGGAATGCTCTTAACATCCCGATAGCAATGAATATCTTAAGTGCTTTGACAAAAAATCCATAAAAAAATGTCATCTGTGTAGTACTGTAAAATAAGCACGACCAATCATTTTAGCCGGCCCGGCTAAAATAACGGGATGGCCTACCTGCCTGTCAGCCTTCCATCTGTGCACAAACTTATCTCGTGCCCTCATTGGTCATGTGCGCGTTCGTGTGTGTTGGAGGAGGGGCTCTGTAAGGAAGTGGCAGATATTCTCCGGTTGTGTATTTTCTAATTCTAGCGATATCGAGCCGGTTTCTCAAATGTACCTACCCTACCTTTAATGTCTATATCTATATGTGTCATTAGGGGTCACTAAGCAAGGATTGCACAACATCATTTAAAAGTCAGATGGGTTGTATCTGTAGCATTTCTTCTGCAAAGTAATAGGATTCATACTCACTTCCAAACGTGACGCAGGAAAGTGTCAGGTACAGCAATAACATGTCCTGCAGAGAGAGGACACGCTTTAACTCGCATGTTACATTTTAACACGATCACAACGTTTATGCAAGCTAACACAGCAGAAAACTGAACAGCAGAAAACACAACATGTGAAAAAGTGACAGGTAAGACTTTTTCTTTCTACTCACTGAAAGTAATTTCCTCTGTGTTTCGGGGAATGTGTGTTGTTGTCCGGACATAAACCAGTTGGTTCGATAAGGCGTGGCTTGGTTCTTCTTCTTCTTCTTCTTTGCTTTAATGGCGAGTCGCAACCACTTGGAGCATTATCGCCACCTACTGTTGATTTATTGAATCTTCATGTTAAATCTTTGTCCTCAGACCAGTGTTTTTGAGAAACTTGAAGATCAGGGTTGCGTTCGAATACTCCAAAAAAACAGCTCCTAAGTTCTAACCCTATCGTCTATTCCTTGACCTCGGAGTGAAACGTCATGGGGTTAAGGGATAGTGGATAGGAGAATTCAAAAGGATTTAGGAGAAGAGACTGCGGCACTTTAGAGAATCCGACTGCACTTTCACTATCCGACGTGTTTATGATGCGCCAGCAGAGGTCATAAATGTGCGCCTGCTGCTGTGGGGAAACTATGGAAACTACAGTTTTCTATACAGCGGACTACAACATGGATGTTTAATAAGAACGAGGGACTACTGTAAACTCATCTAGAGACTCTGCACCGTGCTCTGATGCTGTTGTTTTATGCTTTATGAACGGGGACAACAGAGAAACATATTCTTCATGACCAAAGTTGGAATTGAAATAAAAAAGGAAAGTGAAACTTATGCTCGTCACCCTCTCCCTCCGGTCCACATTAATACAAATGATCCCAATACGTATGATTGTATGAAAAGATCTTAAAATCAATACAAATGTATTTATTATAACGGTTAGTCCTTAACATCTATCACTGTGTATATCACCATTCAAACATCTTTTAAAAGTTGAACAAACCCCACACAGCTCAGTAAAGACTGTGAAATGTTGACTTTATTTGATCATTTCAGTCAAAACTAACGTTCATATTTCTCTTTTTGATTATAATACTGATGAACGTTCAAAACAAAGCACTTTGGCAACTTACCACATACGTTTTAAAATGCTTAATAAGCACCGTAACTTTCATGATATCATTTCTCGTTCATAATCGGTTGTTTCCGTGAACGGCCGACTGTTGTGTGACGGCAAATGCTGCGGCCGCAAGGCATTGTGGGGCAGCATTTTCTCCTCTCCTTTCGGTTAGGGAGGTCCAGTGGTTCCTAAGCTAAAGGAGGTTATAAAGGAAGTTTGAAACCTCCTTTCCTTTTAATTTAGAGAATTCGAACGGCACTTATCATGGCTGCCACTGAGGGACTTCCGGGTCATTTCACTCCGTTAGGAAGGTTCCTAAGCTAAATGGACTATTCGAATGCAACCCAGTTATTGCGTGGCTTTCTTCTTCTTCGTTGGTTGTTAATCGGCTGTTGGTATCCAACATCTTGCATCAGCGCCCTCAACTGGACACAATTCTACAAATCTCCCAATATAACAAAAAATATATAATACAAATAAATATATCAACATTTTCCATCAACCAGCCCTACCCTGAGGGGGCATGCACTTCCTGCCAGTAATTCCCATAATGTCCCCAACTTTCTCACAGCATCAACAACTTTTTCTATTCTCTCAGTTTTCCTTTCTGCCTCAGCAGCAGTTTATCATCTTGGCGAGAAATGTTAAGAACCTAACCTTGATCTTTAATGATCTAACACAAATAATGTGCTTCCTCCCTGATCTGGGCCTACTTCTTGAATCTCTGATGTCCTGGCTTCTTCTTCGTGCCTTACCCTTCTCTTCAAACTAACATTGATGGTTTATCCACATCACTTATCATCCTTTTCACTAATAACACTAATAATTGTTTGTTTGTTTAAAATAGCACATAATATTCTTAAAAAAACGTTCTTAAAAAGTTGACAAGTTATAACTGTAAAATAGGCCTATGCTGTAAAAAGTATATTAGCCTATTTCCCTCTGAACTGCAGTACAACAGAAGTAAGTAATAAAGTTGAGGAGGTTTCATTCAAAATGTTACATACAACATATATACTGTAAAAAAAATACACTAAAAAAGTTTAGAAGTGATATGGACTTTTCTTGTAATTTATGTAATTTATATGAAGAAATAATATGTAATTTATTTTGTCATTTTTTGTATTCTAAAATGTTTTGGTCTGGTGGTAAATATTATTTAAAAAGAACAACGGGAAAAACAATACACCTTTAGGATAAGGACATTTTTAATAACCTTTATATGGATGGATTTACAAATATTGATTTTTGTATGCAACTAATTTTGTTTTAGGGACATTTTCATATTCCCAAGAGGAACTGGATTGACTCTAAACCATATTTTGTAAATCTTTACTTGGAATAACAATAATATGGCACCAGTATTACAAATATAAAAAATAAGAAGGCAAAACCACATTTGTATCTGATAAATATTTGTATTTGAATACTACCTTATTTTTTATTTATACATTATAGATAAATATTATATATATATTTTTTTTTTTTACTCGTTTACACGTTTTTTGTGTATAACGTATGATGATGTCTGTTCATATATATTTTCTCGAATAATAATACAACAAATAGTACTTATCATTTGATGGAAAGCCCAGTCAGGAGGATCCCACGTTGTAACGGTGCTCTCTCTTGCACCAATAGCGTATTCATACCAAGGACCTGGCAGGAAATCCAGGCAGACGTGACGTCTCTTGCGCAGGAGCATCGCCATAAATAAAACAGGGGGACCAGTGCCCATGCGCGCTCTGCAGAGGACGTTATCCTCTTATCCATATTCACACAAACACTCACAAATATCCCGCGGTGCATTTATTCTTCATACATGCTGCAGGTGAGTTCTGTGTAGATGTGTGTCACAGACTATGTGATTTAAATAAGTGGCGACCTCCTGGTCGCTGTAAATGTTGCGTTCATCGAGAAATGTTGGACACCTGCGTGGACATGACTTCAGACAGCAGCGTCATGGATCACTGTGACAATATTTATGTCTTCTTGATGTATTGCTCTGCAGGAGGCACCTCGTCTCTGATCATTTTAGATTTATGATCGCAGCTTGTTCAGAGATGTGATGTGAAGGTGGGGGTGGATGTCTCTGTAGACTAAACACTGTCTTTACAGGTGAAGATGTCCCCCTGTGTCCTGCTCACTGCCCTTTTAGCCATTCCTTTTGCTGTGGGTAAGTCCATGCACATAGTTTTGCTTCCATTTTGATTAAGACACCATTTGTTATTTACACTCACTTTGTAAGGGACTAATGGATTAAACAATTGTTAAATTACTAATGCTTTATGTATTACTAAACAAAATAATCTGGTTTCCATGTTGTGAAATTTCCCTTCACTGGTGTTAAACTTTTTTTCTTTTTAAATGTGGCAATTATATAGTCTTTAATGTTGATAAACCATGCATTGGTTTCTTACAGTTTCCCTATACAAATATCAGAGTCACAGATTTCACACTTCCCAAGAATCTGCCATGAAGTGTGTCATGCAATTATAAATGCAAATTATGTTCACAAATAAAAGGTTCTTAACCTAATCTCCAAAATCCATGGTTTTTTATGTTAATTTGTTGTTGATAATTGGATTATGGTCCAGATAATCCACAGCTCAGCGGTCAAACAGTCTATGCTGTGAGGGTCTGTATTTTGCATAAACAAATTCATGGGGAAAACTCATCTCCAGATTTCTTTTTTGAAAAACATTATAATTATTATGTTTTGGACAGAATTGCATACTGATAAAAGAGTGAAAAAGCTGAACAATAAACACCACATCATGGGAAACCAAAAGCTATAGCTTATAGCAATTTAAAACAGACCTCTATATATATTAACTATACTAATGATACTTGATTTGTATGGCAATTTTCTTATCAAAGTGAACATAGAGTTTGTATAAATTCTTTAGTTTTAAGATGTAGCCTCTCTGATCTCAATAGGCAGAGTATTTAAAATGTAAAGACTGAGCAATCCTGTCTCTCTGGTGCCAGAAAGGGATCATTGGTGACCTTAACAAGGGCTGACCTGCATGGAAAACTGTACCTTTACCCATAAGTCTGAACATTATTATATGATTTATTAACCATCAATTAAGTAATTAATCCTTGTACAATTTATAAATCCATTACAATGGTAATTGGAAATTCTTATTAGAAAGTGGTACCATCGTGTCTTGTATTTGAGGCCTATCCATTTTGCTTGAGAAGATGCATAATGATATTACATTTTTGTCCCTCCGTAGGTTGGGATGTACCAAGTGAGTCAACTTTCATCCAAAATCTTTCCCCTACAAAACATAATCTCTGTTGAGGTTGCTGACACTCTTTACCCCACCCGCAGGTGAAAAAGAGGAAGCCCAGATGGTGTGTTCCGGTCGGGATTTTCGTCTTCCCGTTTACTCGACATCCAGAACAGTGACTTTCACTCCAGACCCTGAGGGGCCGAGGCGTGTACTGCTGGACAAAACCATTGTGAGTGGAAGTTTGTCAATGCTTGTTTATTTTGACATGTGTACAGATTTCCAAAACCTATTTACTTTACAACTGCAGGTTAAGGACCCACGGTTTGAGTGGACCAGGGATAAGATGCTAGTCCTGAGAGAAGTGACTCATGAGGATCAGGGACTTTACTCCATCAAACTGTCCTCTGGTTTCACCTATGAAGCTGTTCGACTCACTGTTTCAGGTACAATAGTTTCCTCTTACCTTTAAATCCATCTTCTGCCTCGTTCATGGCTTGGATTAAGTGTAAGAATACTACAAAATAACAATATTTATTTCTGAAATTAGCTGGGAGTTAAGAAGTAACATAAATTCAAGTATATCACAGTTTACTCTTTGTCCTGCTTCAGAATGCATTAAGTCCCATCACAGATTCTACGGGCAGAACTTTGAACACCACATCCCTGAAAATGGCTCCCTTCTGGAGTTTACTCCCTGGGGTGCTCCACCTGAGGCCATGCCGGTTGTGCTGTGGAACCGGACGGACCCTGAGACCAGCGATGCGGGCCGGGGGCGGCTGCTGCGGGCCGGGAAAGTGTGGGTCGCAGAGAGAGTGACGCAAGCAGACCAGGGGAACTACACCGTGAGAAACGACAGGGGGAAGGTGGTGTCCCGCAGCACCCTGACTGTCCGCGGTGAGCAGAGAGAGAAGATTAGACGATGGGTTTTAGGAATCGTTTGACTTTACAACAGGGAGTAGGCAACTTTTTGATAAGCTGATCAACTTAAAAAGTAATCGGCTACCTTTTTGTTTACTGTTAAAAGTCATTTTTCATCCAAATATGGCAGAAAATGCTGTTTTCAGCCCCTCAAATATGGAGGTTTTTCTGCTTTTCACTGTTTAATATCGTATTAAACTAAATACCTTTTGGGTTTTGAATGACAACAAAATACTTTTAAAGGGATAACCTTGGACTTTGAGAAACAGGCATGGTCATTTTTCACAATTTTCTGACATTTTATAGACGACATGAGCAATTTGAGAAATCTAGAAAAATAATGTGCAGACTAATCAATAATATAAATAATATTTAGTTAATGCCCTGTTTAGGAACCTGTCATCTATAACATTTATATTTTATCTTTCCCTTTCCACCTAAAACCCTTTCATATCGCCACATTTCCTTCATCCTGCACCCATCTCTGTGTTCATGCCTGCATGTGAATGCAGGACGCTCCCTTAATGTCACCCGCTTCTCCAAGGAGTCTCTAAACCTGCCCCTCTTTCTTCCTGTCCCTCATGCACGCCTCATTTTTACCCCCACCCGATACCCTGACGAATCCTCCCTGGGCCCTTATGACCCCAAGCCCCCCCGTGGCCCTGTGCAGCTGATCCGCGAGGGCCACATTACAGACCACGACATGCGCTACAGGGGCCTCGTCTCTCTGGGCAGGAACGGCACCCTCAATGAGGTCGTCATAATGAGGCTGAGTGCAAGGCATGATGGGCTGTATGAGATCAGAGATGTGGATGGAAACCTGGTTTCCTCCACCTGGTTGCAGGTGATCGGTGAGTGACAGCATGCTTGAAATTAGAATTGTTTTGCATCTGAATTCTTCGCTCCCTCACGCTCATCCTGATATTCGTCCCTCTGATCTCTCCAGAAAAGGGAGGCAGATGGCGAACATTTCTCAAGTCGATCACTGTCCCTTCTGGCATGTTTGTGTCCCTGGCTGGTTTCCTCCTCTTCATGAGGCGATACCCAAACTGCAGCCTGTCACAGATCATCTCCAGCCTCCGAGGAAACCGCACGCTACCAGCCAACCCTCCGAGGGTCAACATCCAGGTAAGGAAATCAGGATGTCTTGGTTAGGGTACTTCTGGCTGAGATAGCTGTTCAGGTATGAGAACTAATATGTGATGTCCATAACTTTGTTTTTATCTCAGCATGTTACTCATTACAGTTTCACATTTAAACATGTTCGTTTGTAGTTTGAGGTTTCCATGAGTTTATAATAATTTCTGGTTATAAATACATTTACAAAGTGAACATTCAAAGGATCAATTACATACGTAAAAAAGGAGGGAGTGTGTATGCAGGCAGGTTAGGTTAGAAAAAGTAGTGTTGGTTATTAAATAATGTCGCCATGTGGCCACATGTAACGCCATGTGGGTAGTTCATATGGAACAGATCAAATGACCATATGGCATTAACAGGGCCATTAGAGGACTCTAACACTTTATAAATCAAGGCTTTTGGAGCTATACTGCATATGATATAATCCATCCCTTAAAGCTTTCATATACTCTTAAATCCATATGCTGTGTGAAGGTGGCTAGAATGAAGCCTCCATTCATTGAAAGTTTTTCTAACAATAAATGTGCTTAAATATAGATCAACTCTTCTGAGTCCTTGTTTTTGATTAAATTCTGAGGTAATTTAATCTGGAAAAGGCTGCATATGAAACATATAGACAGCTATCAAATTGAAAAACAAACGTGAAAAATGAGCAGAGAAATTATACAGACTATGGTAGATAAATGCATGTGCCACTAAAGGGCTCTATCTCTCTCGAAGCCACTAAATGTTTATTATTTCCTAATTTGTCATCCATCTGTAGGTCATAATATGTTGTTGCATGATTACAAAGTGAATGTATCACAATTAGCATTAAACCTTACTATAAAGCATGTGGGTTAGTTTCACTTCTATAATTTGAAACCAGTTGAGCTATTCTCTGCGACCAATTTAGCCGAGTATGCAGACTTGAATGTGTCTGTGTTTGTCTGTGCAGGACTACAGCCAGCCCAGCCCTCAGCCCTCGAGCTACGACAGTCACCCTCAGCCGCCTGGAACACCGAGAAAAATGACCCCCAGAGCCAGCCCCTCTCATACCGTAAGGCCGACTGTCTTGTTATGAGTTAGCAGGCTGTGTGTATTAGAATGGTTAAGGCCATACACTGGAGGCAGTAACATCGTTATGTGAAAGTCCATTTTAAGAGTTTGGGCGACATTTAGGAGCTGGCTTTTACTGTATTTTGTCTGTATTTATTTTTTATAAATTCCCCAAATGCTTTTTTACTCATAATTTGATAAATCTCTCCGGTACTCTGGTAGCCCTTATACACCACACTTTAGAGTTTCTTTCCTATTATTGTTTCGTAGTTTTTTTACCAAGGGGTTTGGTCATATATTAATAAAAAGCAAATATTATTATTATTTTATTACATCGCTTAGTTTAATACTCGATTATGATTGGTAAATTCAGAACACGTGACACGTTGTTAATCCAGTAGTACAGACCGCTGTCAAGGATTTCTTGACTGTTGCTAAGGATCAAGAAAGAGAAAGTAAAAGAGGGTAAAAGAGGGTAAAAGACGGTGCTGGACGTCAGATAAATCACCAGAAGTAGGCAGAGAGTAAGTAAACACTAGGAACACGGTATGGGCTCTGCAGTGTTTAAGGACTTGTTAGTGGATCAGAAACTGTGAACAGAGTTGGACAGTGCTACCGTAAAGTTGTTGCTGTCGCAGTTCTAGACGTTGGTGCGCCGTGGAACGCTTTTCTTAGCGGAAGAAATACGATCATAATGACCGCCTCGCTGCACATTATCCGGCTTACATCCGATATTGATATCTATTAGTTAAAATGTTTTACCATATTCAAGTGTCTCCCCTTCAAAAAATATTGTGTTTTTGTACTTGTACCATTATGTGCTTGTGTACGGCTGTTTGTATTTCCAGGGTTACTCTCCGGTCATGATGGGAAGTTCAAGAGCCGAGAACCAGGAAGCACACAGATCACCAGCTAGGAGCTCCCCATGTCATAATATAACCACCGAGGTAATACCCCACTCCAGCTGCATTTCTACTTCACAGACTCAAATGTTATTTTCATCGTGTCTTTTCATTCCTTCCTAGCGGCACACATCTCAAAATGACGAGGAGGAGAGAAGGATTTCTTTTCCAGTGCCTGGGGCTTCGGACTGCCTCCACTCCTCAGAGGACTGTGTTCAATTCCAGATTAAGAAGGATGGAGATACAAAAAGGTGGAGCCAATCACAAGGATACTTCTCCACACTGCCACTAGACACAGAAACCTCCGACTCATGCAGTGTTTACACTTCAGAGAAACTGAACTTCTTATAAATCAGAGAATTGGAGCTCGAAAAGGAAAATAAAAACCGTAAAGCATGGAGAAACTGCACTGTTTCTCTGATTGAAGAACGTGATTTTGGAAAACTTCACCTGTGCCTTTTGCATTTTAGTCCAGTTTTAATGGTTTGGTATTAATATTGCATGTACATTTTCTTAATATGATTTTCTACAGCATGAGTTGAGCATCATCCTTCCGGTCTCATATTACACATTTCTTGACACTGTTGATGGTGCTTCTGAAATCTCCCGCTGTAACCTACCTCAGACCCTCAGGACCAGTATGATGTGCACTGTATTTGCTGAGTGTTGATACGAGTATGTGTGTGGTGTGATCTCTAGGGCTACCTAGAAATTAAAGTTGTGGTATAAAAGTTTGCAAAAAGGAATTCTTAAATACTGTACAGTAATAGAGAGTTAGTTGACGTGTTTTTCTTCATCCATTATAACCATTCCTAACTACAACCATTCCTAATGACAACAACATTTAAATATCATGTTTAATGTCTGCTATGCAGTCCAGTGATTTTATACCCTCAAGGTAACTGTTGTATTAGTACTAGGGAGAAGGGGAGGAGAACAACATTAATATCTGTATTTTATTCCAGCTTGGACGACATAGGGGAATGGAAAAATGTGTGTTAAGATTGAGATAGACAGGCCGAGCATGGTCTGGCACTGCCAATAATCTAAATCTATGGTTGGCTTTATGTACTCTTGTAAACTATAAGGAAATACAATTCCCAATATAATTGTTTTTTTCATGCTTAGCTATAGCCTATCTATCTGTAAACTCTACAAGATAATATCTTATGACCAAATATTTAGTAGAAAAGGTTGGACTGCTGCTTGTCATTTTTTTGGACTATCAAAATGTCATCTCTTAAACAATAAATATATCTTTACCACTCTCATTTTGTATACATTTCCTCCTATGCTCTTTGTTTGGATGTAAATAATATTTATTTATATTATGGATGATTCTGCTGATGTGTTTTCTTTAAATGTACAATACTTCAGAAAGTGACAAATGGCCATCAGTTCACATAACGATAGTTTGCATGTTAAAATTGCAAACCCAAAGACAGTGATGCTAAATTACAGAGCTTGTGCAAGATAGGGTGCTGGGTGGCCTGCAGACTATTTTAATATCAATTTGAATTTTAAAAAGGTGCTGGACCAAAAACCTTGAATGACCACCTCCTAATTTTGCAAATGTGGCCTCTATAGGCAAATCAAGTTGAGCGTCTTGGCCTTAAGATATTGACACATTTTAAATTAATACAAAAAACACATTTGATTCTTAATATTTTGTATATTAGCTTGATAAAAGAATCGAACAGTCAATCAAATGTCTATATCATAGTGATTTAATGTTCTATCTATCCACTCCATTCTTCATTACTCCACTTCCTTCATTTCCCTGGTGGGAGCAGTGGTGTTTTCCGGCGATAGAGGGCAGTGGAGGACCAGTGTGGCTTGGCGGAGACCGGAGAAGAAAGCGTAGAAGAAGAGGAAGCTCAGTTTGTAGCGGCAATGAAAGGACAGCGTGCTACTTCCAATTTGAGTAAAACATAAGTAAAGTGCACATTAGCGATTGTTACTGTTAAAGCGTAAGACGAGTATAATTCAATTTCTGGAAGAGACTATAAGGACTGGGTCGGGAAGATGTCTTTGGTTTGTGCAAGTAAGTGAATGAAATTTCATGGATATGGCGGAGTCAGTGTAGGCGCTAATGCTACTAGCTAATGTAGCTAGCGGCCACGCAGTGCCGCCTTCTACTTGTGATGCCCCATCCGTCTCGTTTGTGGGTATTTGGTTGCTGCTCTTGCGTGTTTTTAAGCTGTGTTTGCTTTTTATCTAGTCTCCAACGAGGTCCCGGAGCACCCATGCGTCTCCCCGGTGTCCAGCCAGGTGTTTGAGCGCCGGCTGATCGAGAAGTACATCGCAGAGAATGGGACCGACCCGATGAACGGGCAGCCTCTGTCTGAGGAGCAGCTCGTAGACATCAAAGGTACAACTTATCTGCATTACGAGCACCGAGCTGAAGCTAATGCAGTTTAATGATCAAGTATAACAAAGTGTTCTTCAACTACCACCCCCTACATGAATGAATGAATGAATGAATGAATGAAAAATCACCCCCTCTAAAGCAGATTCAATAATAAACCTCCATGAAGGTGGGATTAATGGCTGGGTTTTTGTTTAGTTAGAGCGAGGTTTAACTGATAAAGCAGCACCTGAGATGATGCTGGTAGTCTTGCAACCAATATTGTGATTAGAGCTGCCTGCTACTATTATTCCATTTAAAGATAAACTAGTATTTCGATTTAAGTTAAGTTTAATTTATTTGATATGCACATCACAGTAGGATTAGAATTGTAAAATTGATGCACAAGGACCACATGCACTATGTTAAATAACCACAAAGAAGCTGAACAAAACATGTTTTTTTGGGCAAATACAAGATGCTCACTTGCTATAATATGAATAAATACAACCCCTATAGAAGAGAACTTGTGCCCTACTCTGCAGCGAGTGTTATTGAAACCTCGTAAACTACAACACCACCTTGATGAAAAGATTAGAATAAACAAGAGCAACTCTTTTCTTTTTCAGTGTCCCATCCCATTAGACCAAAGGCTCCATCAGCAACAAGCATTCCTGCCATCCTCAAGTCCCTTCAAGATGAGTGGGTAAGTACTGTAAAGCTTGAAGAGGATATATCCACCGCAACACGTTTATACTGTAAATGTTACCCAGAATTACTGTTTTTAATGAACAAGTGACCTTTTCTTTCTATACCTTTTTAACCAATATTGTTGACAGTATTAAACCTTAGTTAGAGCAGAGTGTACCAATCTGATTAATGGCCATTGTTAGTAGACTTCTCCTTTTTTCCTCTTTGTAAAATAGTTTTAAAACAATGGAAAGAGTTCCTTCAACCTGTTTTTTTTTGTTTCTGTTTTAGGATGCTGTTATGCTTCACAGCTTCACCCTGCGGCAACAGCTGCAGACGACTCGCCAAGAGCTGTCTCACGCCCTCTACCAACACGATGCCGCCTGCAGAGTCATCGCTCGACTCACCAAAGAGGTCACTGCTGCGAGAGAAGGTGGGTCTCCAGCCGTTTGTGTGTCCTCTATTGTAGGACAGGATTCCACTTGTAAAGCATACAGAGCAGCATTGATACAATCCTTACTAAGTCATCTCCTCGCCAACATGAGCTTTTAGTTAAATCAATGTTATTCTAATGGGTTCTATTTCATTTGTACAGCTCTTGCCACACTCAAGCCCCAGGCTGGATTGGTTGCTCCTCAGGCTGTCGCTGCCTCTCAGCAAAACGCAGCCGTAAGTGATTGGCCTTTTGATTCCAGTCGATGAGATACTGAATATAAATGCTCATCATAATCTTTTGCCAGACTTTCTCCTAACATTATTATGTTCTGCCTTCTGTACCTCAGGGTGCTGGTGGAGAGCCCATGGAGATTAGTGAACAGGTGGGAATGACCCCAGAGATCATCCAAAAGGTACCTTTTATTACAAATTAAAAAATCACTATTTGGCTATAAGCTTTCAGTTTTGAGTATTTGAGCAGGTCTAAGATGTGTTTTAAATGGCCTTGTTTCTGTTTGCAGCTCCAAGACAAAGCTACTATCCTCACCACAGAAAGAAAGAAGGTATTGTTCTGGTCTACTATTCAGCTATTACTCTTAATAAGTCAGATATTCTACCACAAGTCGTACTGTTGTGGTTCTATGTAATGTATTCTCCCTTTTAAACGCTTTACTGCATTTCTCCAGAGAGGAAAAACGGTCCCAGAGGAGCTGGTTAGATCTGAGGATCTCAGCAAATACCGCCAAGTGGCCTCTCATGCTGTAAGTACAGATTTCTGTCTGAGTATCAATACTTTTATTTCCCTTTTTTAATCAGAGAGATGCAAGGGTGTTTTCTTTTGTATTGACTTGATGTTCATGGTGTCAACATCCTGTCTTATTGATGCCTGCAGGGTCTTCATAGTGCCAGTGTCCCTGGTATTCTGGCTCTGGATCTGTGTCCTTCCGACACCAACAAAGTTCTCACCGGTACATTCATTTATTCTATTGCTACGTTGCATATTTCAATTCCAAAACCTTTCTCCTCTTCATTTTTTGAGGACTTTTGTTTGATATCGGCCCTCTTCTGTTCCTCAGGCGGAGCTGATAAGAACGTGGTGGTGTTTGATAAGAGCGAGGAACAGATTGTGGCAACACTGAAGGGTCACACCAAGAAGGTCACCTCTGTCATTTACCATCCATCCGCGGTAATGCCTCCCTCAACAAACACATCCTGACGCTGCACCATTCAGAAATAGAAAAGTGTTTCAGTTATTCAGACAAAAGAATGATCTGTTTTTCTTACTCGCCGTTTGCTCTTTCTCTCCATCCCTGTTTGCCTCGCTGTCTCTCCCCCTCTAGTCCGTGGTCTTCTCTGCATCTCCAGACAACACCATCCGTGTGTGGTCCGTTGCCGGGGGAAACTGTGTCCAGGTGGTGCGTGCCCACGAGGGGGGTGTCACTGGACTCTCCCTTCACGCTACTGGGGACTACCTGCTCAGCTCCTCCGAGGATCAGGTGTGTGTTTTGACAGAGCTCACGCTATATTTACACTGAAATTTCTCTTCATTCAAACACACTGACGTTTCCCCTCATCGTTCGGCAGTACTGGGCCTTTTCTGATGTCCAGACTGGACGAGTCCTCACTAAAGTTACGGATGAAAGTGCTGGCTGTGGTACGTGCCTCTATGTTTACTTGGGATGGTCTGAATATGAGTACAGCTTTTTTTTCAGGTAATAATGTTTCTGTCTGCCCCCCCCCCCCACAGCTCTGACCTGTGCTCAGTTCCACCCTGATGGTCTCATTTTTGGCACTGGGACGGCTGATTCCCAAATCAAGATCTGGGATCTGAAGGAGCGCACCAACGTGGCCAACTTCCCCGGCCACTCTGGCCCCGTCACCTCCATCGCCTTCTCTGAGAACGGATACTATCTGGCTACAGGTCAGCACTACCAACAGCATCTCTACACTGTTTTACTGCCACGTTTAAAGTTCATACATTTGTTTTTAAAGACAGAGAAGCATTTTTTGTTAAATATCAAAATTGCACACATAAACTGGGAAACTGACCTGTGAAATCTTAAAATCCCTCTAGCGTACTCTCCGTACTTTGTTTTTGCACTGGATGTGGAACTGTATTTTTGTAATAGTTTTTTTTTGTTTTTTGTTAACCCATGCATTGCTGTTTGTTGCTCCAGGTGCCCAGGATAGCTCTGTGAAGCTGTGGGATCTGAGGAAACTGAAGAACTTCAAGACAATCAATCTGGACAACAACTATGAGGTAAGGCATTTCTGGTATATATTTCCTATAGTTTGAGAGGGAAATGGTTTTGTTGAGTTGAATTAAAAAGATACTGTCCTCATGTCTGTACATGCCTCATATGGATGCCACTACTTTACTCCTAAATGTTTTCATTAATACGATGTAAAAGTGCTGGTAGGAGGATAGTTTTAATTTAGCAAAGAACCAGACTGTTTCCTATTGCTTCCAGTCTTTTTGCTAAGCCTCTGGCTCTAGTTTTGTTTTGAATGTAAAGACATGAAAGTGGTATTGAGCTTTTCACCTTACTCTGCAAATGAAAACATTTCAAGGATTTCATCACTAAGATGACATACAGAATGAATCTTATGAATGACACTAACAGAAGGTAAATTGCACGTATGAGAACATTATTACACTAGGCACAATGTTGTCTTGGCTGTGTCTCTTCTAATCTGGAGACCATTAATCCTCTGTGTTTCTGATTCTCATCCATCTGTTTGTTTTGTGTTTCAGGTGAAGTCCCTTGTGTTTGACCAGAGTGGTACCTACCTGGCTGTTGGAGGATCTGACATCCGTGTCTACATCTGCAAACAGTGGTCTGAGGTCCTCAACTTCACAGGTAAGGGGGGGGTGGGGAAATGCTCTTTTTAAATGTTGTTTCCTTGCATGTCATATGGTGTTGGCTCTGAGGAAGTAGCAGATATTTGACTTTGCTTTTGCCTTTCTTATTGTAGACCATACAGGTTTGGTGACTGGAGTTGCCTTTGGAGAGAACGCTCAGTTCCTGACCTCTGCGGGAATGGACAGAAGTCTCAAATTTTACAGTTTGTGAAAAGGATAGATTCAGGACGAAGGGAGCAGGGTAAACTGGTCTTCTTGTCTGAGCTGACACTATCCTGGACACAAAATAGACGGAAAATAACTAACTTTGCGTCATTTGTGTGTTAGTCCTCATGTCCAGGAGTGAGACCCCGTAAAATTGTTTGCCATACGAAACCACAGCAGAATGGTTAGGAAAACATGTTTGTTGGATTTGTAAGTCTGAAACATTAATGATGTGAAATGAAATGCAGAAGCCAGTTAAATGTTCCTGTCTGATTTGCCAGCAAATATGATTTTACTGTAGTATTTTTATTTTATTTTTGTTTGTTGGGGTCAAAAGTGGCTTGTAATACAACTCAAAGGTGTTGTAGTCCACTATTAGGGACTATAATTGGTGTGACATCAATCTGCTTTGCTTCATGTAGATCTCTCCATTACAGTATCGTTAGGGTAAAATGAAAATAAGTCTGTAGTGATGACCAACTAAGCAACACAAATGAACAGGTGTAAGAGATGTGTGTCTTGTTTAACCTCCCTTCAGTTTATTTTCTTTTTTCATTTAAACTTTTGTCTTTTTCCAATTGTATATTTCTCATTACTTGCTATTTTACCTATTGCAACTCTGCCCTTTTACAATAAAGTAAAATATCTTTTGTATTGCCATTCATCTGTTTGTCAGATCAAGTTAAAGGAGCATTTTTGCCAATAACTGCCTTATGATAAAATGTTTCTTTTTTTCATGATAAATTCATATGATTAATGGTGTGTGTACTTAAAGCTCCTATTTTAAACTCCAAGGTGTGTTTTGCTTATTGTTCTTTGACTTGGATGTTAGAGCTTCACTGCAAAAATGTTTTCTGTGCAGTTTCACACCATGAGATGCGCATCTTCTGTTGATGTGTAGGAACTATGGCTGAACTATGATCAGCCAATTTTGGCTTATTAAGCCAGTAACATTTGTTTTGGTTTGGAAGATTAAGGAAGCCCTTGTATCTGCACTGGGAACTGACTTCAGTGATGTAGTGTCCGGCGGTTAAACGTTACAATTATAATATATTTGCATTTCAATATTATTTTTCAGTTATGAAGAATGAGAAAAAAAGAATTATTTCTTTGTTGAAAAAGACAATTTTGGCAAGACTATTAATGCTCCCAAGGCCATGTAATCATAGCCAGGACAGTCAAAACACTACTATATCTTGAAGGGGGGATACAAAGATAGAAAAGCCATAGCAGTTTAATATAAACTGGATTAAAAATACATATATTAAGGAATTTCCTGTGATCTTTCTTGAGCATTATTGTGCTGTTAGTGTATGTATTTCAATTTAAAAATTAATAATATAACATTAAAGTACATTAAATAATTATTGTTAATGAACACTACAAATCAAAGGTCATTCAAAGTGAATTCATTTCCAATTAGCAGTTAACTTGTAGAATTGTTATTGAAATGTTTTAGGGATTAATAATAAAGGCAATATTTATTAAAACAAACCTTTCAATTGCGTGGGGGTTTCCAAAACATTGGCTCTGTGCATGCATTATGAAAACTAATTTCATTTCTAATTCATCTTTCTTGCCCTCATTAAGTCTACATGTGAAAACGTTTTGGACCTGGTTAACCATGCTTACATTTTTTTGTGTTGTGATTTATGTTGGTAATTAAATTAGTGAAATAATTCAGCTCCATACTTTCATGAAAGTCATGCCACTCAAGTAATTATGGTGTCGCTTAGCAACTGCTGTTTAGCAAACCAAACACATGAGATAAATTAGCATGATAGAATAACAATTTAGCTAAAGTAAGATATTTATCAAAAACCAGTGGTGTAAATTAACTAAGTAGATCTCAGGTACTGTACTTAAGTACACTTTAGGGACTTGTACTTTAGTTGAGTAGAGTAGCAAATGTTTTGCTATTTTGTACTTCTACTCTACTACAATTCAGTGGAAAATCGTTTACTTTTACTACACTACTTCTATCGAAAACCTTTAGTTATTTTGCCGATGTGAATTAATGATGAATAATAATAATTATAACATTATTATTATTCTGAAATGGGCCAATTTGCATAATGAGTACTTTTAGTATATTTAGATGCCTAGACTTTTTACTTTACTTGAGCAACATTTTGAATGCAGGTCTTTTACTTGTAACAGAGTCTTACTACACTTTGGTATTTCTACTTTTACTTATAGGTAGGCTACATCTGAGAACTTCTCCCACCTCTGTCCAAAACAACCGACAGACGTGTATCTACCACCATTTAAACCTATCAGACCCCTCGTGGCCAAATGAGTGACGAACGCTAGCTGTCACGTGAGTCTGCAGTAACGTGACTCCCAGAAACAGGAAGTGTAGAACAAACGGAGAACTGGTGATAAACACGCAGGTCTGTCCGGGTGCTCAGAGATCAGCGGTGTACGGCCGGTCAGCCTGAAACACAGCCGGTGGGAGTCCAGAGGCTTCAGACGGCAGCAGGTGAGCTTTATAACATAATTTAGAGTCTTTCTGTGCTCACGTTCTGCTCTTTTCTCCCTCCGTCCGCTCTGTATGGACTGCTATTGTCATGCCAATAAATCAGAACCTTGTGATACTTTGTTTTCTTCACTCACAAAATCTCCCCTATTCAAGATAACTTCCCTTCCCTCATTCAAGATAGTATTTTACGTTTTCAATGTTACATCTTTTGTTTTATTTCCTTTCTGTCACACTCGTTTCATTGGCATGGCATGCCAGTAAACGAAACTTATTGCCACATTTCTGATGATTATGACAAAAAACTGTACTCTCTGTAGAAGTGAAACAGCTGGGGTTGTTTTTCCTTTAAGGAAACGCAAACTTTACTTCAGAAATATGTTTGTCTGTCATGTGTTCTTAGTTTTAGTCAGTTTAGTCATGTTCCCTTTTATTGTTTACTTAGGCAACCACCATTCATCTTACTTTTTACATGTACAATTACATTTTACTTATACTTATAGCCTTCTTAATTTATAGTTAACACTTGCTAAAACTAGTGAAGTCTCACACAACTGCCCTCTAATGAAATATCTCGTTAATACCACTTTCATGGAAGTTATAGTGTTCATATTTTGTTGAAACAAGTGCTGGTTCAAGTCCTTTGCCATTTTTGATGCATTATTTTTGCTTCTGTTGTGGTGTTTTGCCATTATGTGTCAAATATGGCTAGTCTAAATATAACACAGTACAACGACTACATCCTCCAAAGTGATCCTAACGTTAAATGAACTCTTCTCTAAAAAAGTTCAAACCAAATCTGAACGTTTAAACTTTCATAGAGCAGCAACTGACTATGTTTTTATAAGAAGCATTTCTTGTTTTTAAAATTGGCAGAAACACTTAAAAAAAAAACCTGTGTGCAAGAATGGAAACCCCACCTGTTCATCACGGTCATGAGACAACTATGCTTCCCTTTTCTTCAGTTTCCAATTCACTCATAAACTAATGCATTGGCACAGAGAGGCGATTATTGTCCATACAGAAAATGAATGATCATGTAAACTTTATTATCCGTTAACTGCCTCTCTCCTCCTCATTTTGTCCATAATGTCAACTTGTGTGGGAATATTCATTTGGTCTTGTTTTCATGCAGGCAGTTATGGGCTCCATGTTCCGCAGTGAGGAAGTGTGCCTGGTGCAGCTCTTCCTTCAGTCTGGCTCGGCCTACAACTGTGTCAGTGAGCTGGGAGAACTGGGCCTGGTTGAATTCAGAGATGTAAGTAACTAGCTCTAAGTGAATTATCTTGTGGTAAACAGCTCATAGTTCAATATATCAATATGAACTGTGTGATATGATCAAACTCTTATCCCACTATAGGATATTGCATATGGTGATCATGGTATATACCAGGCATAGTTTCTCGTTGTTCAATAAATAGGTTCAAGGTTCTTTATTTGTCATACGAACATAGCTACAGAGTAGTTATGTCGATGAAAATCTTAGGTCACAGGCTTCTCCAACAGTGCAACACAATAATACAGAAAAACAGACAAATATAGTGCAAGTAAATATTAAAAGTAAATACAAAAAGAAAAATAGTTTAAAAAAAGTGAAGTAGTGAAGCCTATTTCCTATTTTCTACTCCTATGTTATATACAACTTGACAAATGAAAAACACTTCTCTTTGATTTAGGAACTTGAGTACATAACAACTTCATGGTTCCAACCCATGTTAAACCTTTTGCTTCCTATTTTGCCTAAAATTCAGGATGTGCAAATAACAGATTCATTTCAAGCCTGTTTTCATGTGTTTTGGCTCGTGTTAGTGTCCTCAGGATCATGGTTCTCATTCTCACAACAACCCAGAGCACAGTAATTGATCTATTTATAACTGAATAAGATTATCTTATAAAGTCGCCTAGGAATCTTAAGCATTTCTAAATCTAATTTTGGACGGGATAGTGTACTGATGAGTCACTGCGAGACAGCAAATAATTGTCATCAGACAACCATGAGTAAACCGTTTCCTCTCCTCTCTGCTCCGATGCTTTAGTTAAATCCAAATGTGAACGCCTTCCAGAGGAAGTTTGTCGGCGAGGTCAGACGATGTGAGGAACTTGAGAAAACTTTGAGTAAGTATTGACAAATTTTTTCCGACCTATATCTTAATCCGTTTTATTTTTAAATGTTCCTCTCTGACCTTTCTATCTGCCCTTCAGGCTTCCTGGAGCAGGAGATCCGGCGCTCCCTGTCCCCACCCTTGCAGGGTCCCCTCCCTCCTCCGTGCCCCACACCTTTGTCCCCTCAGCCCCGCGAACTCATCACCATAGAGGAGGAGTGCGAGAGGCTGGCCCGAGAGCTCAAAGAGGTGAGCACTTAAGATATATTTTGAAGTGGGGTTTTTGAAGTACTTATCTATAGTCAGAGTATTACTAACAGTCCATGGTAGTTTGTACGCCCCTAGTTTGGTAAAACAGCCAGGAGAACAGGCAGCGGAGCAAAGCAAGGTACTGCTGTGGACAAGGACAGCAGCAAAACTGAAAACGAAATATCAGGATAAGGTCAGGATATTCTCATCGCATTACCTTACCCTCAGGCAGCCCTCTCAGATTCACCTCGCAAACTCTTGAGTTGCATTTCCACAGCTGCTTCAATTAGGGTTTTTTTTGTGTCATTGTTGTTAATTTTGACCTTTACTGCAAATAAATGGCTCACTTCTTATTTCCCTGGGTTACACTGAACCACAAATAACAGCACAGCATTTTTTGTATTCATCTATTGCTAATCTCTATCATTGATTGTTTGATTAATTGGCCTGATGACAACATTGAAGTATGTCGTGGAGCAAGTCTTTCCGATGTAATCAGTGTTACTGACCTGCGCTTTAGAGACACTGTGCGTACACACCTTATTTGACCAGCTGTTGAACAGCTGACATGCCCAGGGAGACAGCCTGTGTCTCTATGTTATAGCACACACTGGCTAATTCACGATTCAATAAGTTATTTAATGGGTAATAACGAAACATTTAACCGTGTGACTTTGGTAAATACAGACTAAGCTTTGAAAAGGCCAGAGTCACACAATAACAGAAACGTAATAACCAATCAAAGCAGCAGTAGACCAGCATCGCCCGTCTTCTGCAAGTTACTATTTCTTCCAAGAAGTCTGGTGGTCTTGAAGAGGATATTCAGTATTTGAGACTGCTTAGTGTGTGCGCTGGTACTGTCTCTCCAAAGTGGAGGCGTACCATCCACCATCTATTGTAGGTTATAATTAAACAAAGGCTGCGTTGACAAATCAAAGTAGAGCGCCCTTTAGTACACTATCAAAAGAGGTGGAGCTTAATTGGCTTGACATATATTTTGTGTCTCTCTAGGTGTCCAGGAACAGAGACAGCCTGCGGGCTCAGATGACCCAGCTCTCTCAGTACCAAGGAGTGCTGACCAGGACACACTTGCTCACAGCCTCACTGGTGGGAAAACTACATTTCTGCAACAATTCCTGCATTAAACATTACCTTTTAAAAAAAAATATTATGCTGGTGTGAGCGCTGTCTGCAAACTAAATCTACAAAAACAGTCTTCTCTGGCTTCATCTCACAGGCGCCACCCCCTGTACTGGAAACCCAAGGCCTGTTCGATAACCGCCAAGATGTCCACCTCAGGTAGATCCCTTCTTTTACATCTGTTCTATTATGTGTTTTTATCTGCATTCAAAATGTTTACCATCGTCTCCTCTCTCTCAGTTTTGTGGCAGGAGTGGTCCATCCTTGGAAGGTCCCCTCGTTTGAACGGTTATTGTGGCGGGCGTGTCGCGGATATATCATCGTGGATTTCAGAGAAATGGAAGATCGACTCGAGCACCCCGACACGGTGGGAACTGGGAGAAAGAGAGAGGATTGGGGATACACATGAAATGATTTCTGCTGCAGGAATAGACCTAGTTTTCTTATGTTTGCTGATTCTTTGCAGGGGGAAATGGTGCAATGGACTGTGTTCCTCATCTCTTATTGGGGCGATCAGATTGGACAAAAAGTGAAGAAGATATGTGATTGGTGGGTAAACTTATGCATCAGTTATTTGATTGCATTGTAGATTTCCACGCTGCCTGATAAACGTGTTGAGAACATGTGGATTTCCCTCCCTCACAGCTTCCGCACACAGACGTTTGCATACCCGGAGAACACAGCTGAGAGAGAGGACATTCTTCAGGGACTCCAGGGCAGAATTGAAGATATCAAATCTGTAAGTGCATGTCTATAAAAGCACAAAGCACAAATTGTTGAACACCGATACACTCACTTTGAAAATAGGACAAAGCACAATGGAGGAGTGGTGCGAGTTGTGTTCAGAGCCCTCTCTCTTCTTCAGGTGTTGCTGCAGACCGAGTCCTTCCTGCAGCAGCTGCTGATGCGGGTGGTGGCGGTGCTGCCCCAGTGGAAGGTGTGTGTGCAGAAGTGTAAGGCGGTCCAGACGGTGCTGAACCTCTGCAGCCCCTCCGTCACGGACAAATGCCTGATCGCTGAGGCCTGGTGTCCCATCACCAAGCTGCCTGAGCTGCAGAGCGCCCTGAGAGAGGGAGGGGTGAGACCAAGACGGAGTTGTATATTAGGAGACTTGAAATAAATAAGCAAACCGCCTCACTGTGTTTCATCTCTTTTCAACTCTCTTCTCCGTCCTCAGAGGAAGAGTGGCAGCAGTGTCGACTCGTTCTACAACCGGCTGCCTTCCTCCGCCACCCCACCCACCCTGTTTCCCATCAACTCCTTCACAGCTGGCTTCCAGAACATTGTTGATGCCTACGGAGTGGCCAGCTACCGCGAAGTCAACCCAGGTACGTCTGCATGGCACACCAACAAAAAAACTCTCTTTAAGCCTTAAAAAGAAAAAGGACATGTCGCCAACGTAGAATCCAGAAAAGGCTCAACCTCACACGTACTTTTAGTTGAGTCTCGTTTCTTGATGCCTTTGCAGCGGTGTACACCATAATCACCTTCCCCTTCCTGTTCGCTGTGATGTTTGGGGATGTGGGTCATGGTCTACTGATGACTCTGGGTGCCCTCTGGATGGTCCTCGAGGAGAAGGACCCCAAACTCAGAAATAACGACAATGAGGTAACACACACACACACACACACACACACACACACACACACACGGACAAGCATGTGACCAAGAACAAACCTACAGAAGCATATTGCATTCACTTATGAAATAACTTTAAAAATAAAATGTTTTAAAAGAAGCTCTTTTTAATCGAGATCTTGGTTCTAATGTCCTGTCTGTTGAGTTTAATGCTGTTTTATTTTAGTGTCAGTTTGAGATATTGGGAGGACCTCATGTCTTTAACTAATACAGATGGTATTGACCGGGTTTTAACTTTTCTCAAGTTAATAATGAATACAAAGAAGCTATCCCCTATCTGATTTGTTTAAAAAGTAAATACATTCAAAATAAACTCTATTTAGGTTATAAAGGATAAATGTCTTAACTGTCTGTATATTTTCAAGTGAAGAACATATCTGATAAGTCTGCAAAATGATTACACAACTGTGAAACAAAAGAGCTACAACATGATTTCTTCTCTTGTGTGTTTCAGATCTGGAGGATGATGTTCGGAGGAAGGTACCTGATTCTGCTGATGGGGCTCTTCTCCATCTACACAGGGGCCATTTACAACGAGTGCTTCAGCAGGGGCCTCAGCCCCTTCAACTCAGGCTGGCACGTGGGCCCGATGTTTGAGAAGAACATCTGGAAGTGAGGACATTTCACACGTGTTTTTGTTTGCTCCAATCTCCACACACTGTTTCCTGTCCATCTAACTTAGTTGTGTTTTCTTTATCTCAGTGCATCAGTCCTGGCAGGGAACCAGTACCTGTCGATGGATCCTGTGGTCCCTGGGGTTTTTAACGCCCCCTACCCATTTGGCATTGACCCGGTATGGCCGTCACACTCATCAATTCTTCTTTCATGCTGTCAGGTGGTTTGTCCTCATTGTCTCTTGTCTTGGGTCGTTGTCAGGTCTGGGGGATGTCCAACAACAAACTAACTTTCCTTAACTCGTACAAGATGAAGATGTCTGTCATTATCGGTGTCGTACACATGACCTTTGGAGTCTGCTTGTCGTTTTTTAACTACTGGTAAGCAAGGTTTCCCTTTCTTGGTGTGAGTGTGTGTGTGTGTGTGGTGTGTTTACACCTCCATTCTTGGATTTTATTAGTATTTGTTCTGACTTGCCTTCACATTTTTTCTGAATTCCCTGGTTTATGTTATCTGCAGGCACTTTGGCAAGAGGAGCAGCATCTTGTTTGTGCTGATCCCAGAGCTGTTCTTCATGCTCTGCCTTTTTGGCTACTTGATCTTCATGGTGATCTTCAAGTGGATTGTTTACAGTCCCGCCCAGTCCAAAATCGCTCCCAGTATACTGATCCACTTCATAGACATGTTCCTCTTCACAGACAACCCCGAGAACCCCAAACTCTACGGAGGACAGGTGGGTGCTTGGTTCATCTCCCTAGAAGGAACCTATCTGTTTTAACATATTTTATATACATCTTCCACCAAGCATTTTAAGCATGCTAGAGCTTTTATATTGATTAGTGCACTTTTCCTCATTCCTTGAAACCATTGTTTTAATTTTGTTGAATGAAGTCAGCTTGAGACCTGAAACCCAACTCTGCACACATTGAGTCTACATTATCTTATGGCAAGGTTATTTATAAGATCCTGGGTACTGGAAGGTATATTAAAAAAAGAATTAACTTTATTTTCCCAGTGTGTGTGTGTGTGTGTGTGATTTTGCACTTACTGGGTTTTCTTTTTCACCAAGTGAATACAGGGCTGTTTGGCAGATAACAATCCAAAACCTCGGATGTATCGAAGTTTGCCACAAGCACATGAACATACTGTACCAATAGAATACTTCTTAAAACAATCAATGCTTTAACCGTATTCACAATCAATAATAATACAATTGCTGTTTTCTAATATCACGGTGGATTTGACAAACAGTACAATGAAATGCTCTTGGTAATGGAGTTGTAATATTGATCATGTTTACTGTCTGCAAACTCATTTTCATAGTGTACTAATAAGAACTGAAATCACCTGGAAAGTAAAAAAAGAGAAAAGAAACTATGGCATTTGTTAGGAAATGTTTTGAAGAACTGAAAGTACACCATTTTCAGAAACACTTGTGCTTTCCTTTTTAAAAAAAATAACCTGCTGCGGTGAGCATGTGTGAGCGTAACAGCCGGTCCTGTGACTCTTCATGAACAGATTCTGGTGCAGCAGATCCTGGTGGTGCTGGCTCTGTGTTCTGTGCCGGTCCTCCTCTTCGGGAAGCCCACGTACGAATACATCACATTCAAGAGAAGACGACGTCATCTAGTGAGTCAGAGTTACACTGAATCTTAACCATTATTCTTGGGTTCAGATGTTTTTCTGATGGATTTCTGTTCCTCTGCAACAGCAGGGGGGAGACAGACGTCCGCTGATGGCCGATGAAGGCTCCATTAACGCTCGTCAGGGGGAGGTGGAGGGAGGAGCTGCTGAGGAGGAGGAGGAGGAGGAGGTAAGAGAGAACGCTGAATAACCTGATACCCTGAACAGATTAAATCCAGCCAGAGATGTGCTGCTGTGATTGTGTTGGTTTTGACTCTGTGCTGTCTGCAGGAGTTTGACGCTGCAGACGTGTTCATGCATCAGGCCATCCACACCATAGAGTACTGCCTGGGCTGCATCTCCAACACCGCCTCTTACCTCCGACTCTGGGCCCTCAGCTTGGCTCACGCACGTTAGTAGCACCCGTACTGACTCACACAAACACAACGTACACGTTCATGCTCACATGATGTATACACAGTCAGACTTCCTCTAAACACACTCGCACAACCCTTTTTTCCAGTTAGTTATTCATTCATACAGACATGATGGCTGTCTGACGGAGAGTTATTTGTGTCTCCACAGAGCTGTCGGAGGTGTTGTGGGTCATGGTGATGCGCATCGCCCTGAGGTGGGATGGCTATGTGGGGTCTGCAGTCCTCTTTGTGGTTTTTGCCTTCTTCGCTGTGTTGACGGTCTGCATCCTGCTGGTTATGGAGGGACTCTCAGCCTTCCTGCACGCGCTCCGTCTGCACTGGTAAAGATAGAAGGGAGAAGAAGACGAAGGGGAAAATGTGTTTGACGAATATTAATAACTAGGCTGAATATCTGCACTGAGTAACATCTGGAATTAATGTTTGCTTCAGTTCATGTTCAGGGAGTTAGTTAGTCAGTTATGTAATTTATAGACCATTAAAGTCACCAAAGTAAAGCATTGTGCAGTACTTAACTTTTACATAGATGGACAATTGTCCCAAGTTTCCATAAAAAACTTCCCTAAAATAAACCTTCCCTCACTTAAACACAACAAAAGGAAATTATCCAACCAGTAGCTCATTAATGGAGGACATTTAACTAAAAAGTGTATCTTAAATCGGAAAACAATTATCTCACATTACAAAATCTGTCTGTTTGTATAGCTTCTAATGCTCCTACACATAAACAGATAAGGGAAGTTTGATTTAGGTTTGTAAAAAAAGACAAATGTACAACAAAAGAAAAATGTTCATTCTCCAGGATGAATGTGCACATCTTGATTTTCTTTGTGTGTAAATGATGGTGGAAAGACAGAAAGAATCTAAAGAAATTCACAGGTCAGCAAAACATCCATTTAGGGATCATGAATATCCGCATGTTTTTATTATTTCTTAATCAACTCATGGACTTAAAGTGTTGTTCAAAGGGATTGCATTTCCTGCCAGATGTACAATAAAGAAGGTCAGAGCAGCACCAAGACAATCATTTGTAACTCAGAAATTGTGTTAAGCTTTAGGTCGTAGTAGGCAGAAATATTGATTATTTTAGTACCTTGTGTATATGCACATTGACTTTGCTTCTCTCTCTGTGACAGGGTGGAGTTTCAGAACAAGTTCTACAGCGGGACGGGCTACAAGCTGAGCCCCTTCTCCTTCTCATCTCTCATCAGTGGATCAGCTGCTATATGACCAGCCAAATCCTCTCTTAGGACTACATCACGGTTACTTTAAATTATGTTTATTATATAGCATTTGGACTACAACTACACACATCAGAATCAATGTGTCCCCTGTCTATTGCCTGTTGGCTCTGAAATGGTTAAATGGAAGTGAACAATGATCAAAAGACTGTTATTATCTCTCGTATTCCCTAGAGAGTGAATTACAATTGCATTATATGAAATGAAAAAATATACTTTTGTATCCCCTTGCTAATTTTATTTCCACTATTAGTATTATGTACTACTTTTTAATTACTCTTTCAGTAGCTTAAAAAATACTAATCTTTTACTTTTCAATGTATGAATATGTATTGTATGCATCAATTATAAAAAGGGAAAATAGACCAATTCATGAATCTGTTCTGCAATTCAAGGGAATGCATGATTTTCACGTTGGTTTATTGTGCTTAGAAAAGCCAGCCCTGTGTGATTGTTCTAATGATGGCAGGGAATTATCTGAATGATTACATGAGCCAAAGATCTGTGTCCCTCATCGCCTTGTCTTCCGAGTACTTCACACATTTTTTGGTACTAACACTTTTTTCAGGTGCCTTACTAAGAGTATTTGTTTATCCATGAAGTCTTTTGGACAGATCATAACTCCCATCATCATGACACTATTTTGAACAAAACTCTGCCAGGACAGCTCTCCTTTTTATGCCGATTTGCACTGTAAAATGGATAAAATTCAAACTGAAATTAAATATGATTTTCTTGTGTAATCTTTTTGTTTCATTCATTGAACAGGTTACCTTTGTTGCCTGGTCATGCTTTTTAATGTGTCAGATGTTTTACATTCATTTGTGAGTGTACTAGTGTTGGAGATTTATACAAATCCTTCACCTTTGTGTAAGTATGAAAAGTATTACCACCATTAAAAAAAATAACAACTCTTAATCGTAAAGCCATTAAAAAGATTACTTAAATACAAATATAAAAGTATTATCTGCTAATTATACTGCATGGAATAAAAACGTTTGAATATGTATGACAATACACTATTTTATTGATTCATTAACATGTAATGTAACTGGCAGTGTAATGTTGCTGACTTATGGAGCCCATCCTAACTATCCTTTATCCTGTGGGCAGGTACATCTCTAATGATGCATACTTATTTTTGTATGATCACGTCTTTTATACAATAAAATACTTGAATTTACTTTTTCTGTCAGATACATGTGGAGTAAAATGTAAACCTAAAACGTAATGAGTTATGCACAATATTAATTATCTATTTAAGTTTACTTACTTTTAATAAATGCATCTTACTCATAATGATATTCTATCAGACACTGTTGCAGGAATGACTTTTCCTTCACTTTATATGTATATAGCAATCTCTGGCACAATACTTGCCTTACATTTTTCCTTCAGGAATAATAAATTACGTAATTTTATATTTCAAATATACATTACACATTTCCAGTAGCCTACAGGATATTACTGTAGATCTAATTCACCGGAAGTGCGTCTCTTTTATTCTGCAAGAAGTCTGACAAGAAGACATGTAGGCGGAACCTTTGAAGCACTAGGGTGTGTTTCCTTCAGTGTTGCTTCTAAAGTAGCACATACTGAACCGGATGTTGTCTGAATGTCAAAGATGGCGCTCCACATGTCAGGGTGATTTTTGTTGTTATTAAATATCTAGAGGCAAGTAGCCTGTATTTATATTTTTAAGCCGATGGTGTTTTACTGAAGCTCGGCTCATTGAACACAGCTAAGATGGCTCTGAACGTGCGAGTGTTGTTAGGTAAACTTCAAGGATGTCGTCCAATATTGGCTGCAAACCAGACAGGTGAGTTGTATGATATGTAATATATAATTGTTCGAAAAGGAAAGCTACTAACGTCACATGCTGGTGTTGTGTTTATCTGTCGCCTTGGTGTTTTATGTTTAATGTCTGTGTTGCAGCTCGGTATCTGAGTCAGGCCGCCTCTCAGCCGGAGCCCTGCGCCGAGGAAAATGAGTCCGTGAACCCGACCTTTGAGAACAGGAACCCCCGCAACCTGGAGCAGATGGCCCTGGCTGTGAAGGACCGGGGCTGGAAGACGGTGTGGCCTCACCGGGAGTTTTACCACAGGTCTGCCTCTATACAATTATGGAGAAAATGTCACAATAGCTTTTAATGGATGGAGCGAGGTGCATCACATAGGACGTACAATCAGGTGTATGCAGTGGCGTTTTTATATGTACAAAAGTTGTGGGGCACAAAAAACGTAGATGTCTATATATAAGCTTCTGCAGTGACGTGCAGTGACGTGCAGTGAGGTTCATGGCTGGTGAGGCACTGGCACTGACTCTTCAGGTTTACAAATATTATATTTTGACCTAAACCAAAATATAATATTATTTTCAAAAGCTTTTTTTGTCTGATGCTTCGATTAATTTTAAACAGACAGTTCAACAAAAGGATACCCAAAAAATGTAATTTTATCATTTAAATATTGAATTGTTCTCTCTTAGTAAGATCCCATTTTCACTAAAATTGCGGTCTTACCTTGACTTGAAGATGAAGTCCATTTGTCTATCCTTCTGGACATTTCTATTACTTTTTTGTAAAAGTCCTCCTTATCTTCTTGTAGTTTCAAAAGTCTATCATAAATCTAATCGATAGATTTATGATTAAAAAATTATAAAAGTAGGGTAGACATGTGGATATTATCCGGCTGAACAAAACGTGCATTTATCTAATAGGTACGTTTCCCACAGATCTTATTTCGAGCTATTTTCTAAAATCCTATGGAGAAATCTCATTGCTTTTTTGTCGAGGGAAGCCATGCGCAGCTTACTTCCGGGTTTTAGGACGCGTCACTGCAGCTCTCTCGTCTCCTCTTCACACACCACACTTTGGTTTGACCATGGCATGTTGAGAAGAACATTTTTTTTTTTTTTACTTGGTCTTTAGTACAGAGTTTGTAATATAACAGTATATATTGTTTCTATTACACGGTGTTGCATTTATATATTTTTACTACTGAAATCATTCTTAGTAGAAATCTAATGTAATAGTGGCTTTGAAGTGTACATTAAGGCCCTTAAATGAAATATATTGACTGTGAATACATATATACTACCAGTATTTATCATCAATATTATATTTTATTGGGACTTTACATATTATATACACATCATCTGCAAATACATGTCAAGTTTTATATTTGTCCAAACAAAAACGCAAATACAGATTTTCAAGATTGAATCCTGCAGATCTGAATTCTCCATATTCCTCCTGCCTTTGTCTCTTCTGTTTTATCATGTTTGTCTCTTTCGTGTATTCAGGTTGGAGTTTATTCGAACCAAGAACTATGTGACGGCCAGCGTGTTCTCCAGCAGCTCTCCTGTCCCGGTGCTCACCTGTTCCACCAAAGAGTGGGCGCTGAAGAGGGATCTGCACTCCACCGGCTGCGTGGCGGCGTGCCAGGCTGTGGGCGAGGTGCTGGCACACCGCTGCCATCAGGCCGGCATCACCAGGATGTTGTACAGGGCCATTCCCTGGACCTACCGCTCTGACGCTGTGAGTACAAGCAGATAAGCTGCTGTTTGAAAATGTATTTGGATGTCTGTTTTTACCCCTTTAGTCATCACCAGCTTGATGGTCATCTCTCCCTGATGTTTGTTTTTCACAGGTTCAGTCTTTCAGGACAGCATTGAAAGAGGGAGGAATCACCCTCAGTGAACCCAGGAGGAAATACATCGGCAACTGAGTTTAAGAATCATTTATCACGTTTTGTTAAAATGTCCTGTATCCCTTTCTCTCTGCTCTCTTGTGAATTAGGACTGTACGGTTATTAAGATGACCAGCACTACAGTAAATGACAATGTAAAGAGAAACAAAATTAGTGAAGTACATCTGCTGTCCTGTGCTCTGTCTCTTGTGAATAAAACATTTCTAAACAGAATGAGTTCTCCTTTGACAAAAAAACATTTGGTTTTAATATAATTGTTTATTTTTTCACTCATAGTGATTGTTGTAAACAAGAGTGAGGTGCAGACAGTGGAGAACTTCACACAACAGGGCGTGGAGACATTAAGAAAAAGGAATTGATCATTGTATTCATAGTACAGTGTGTCGCTGGCTCAGGCAGTGGGGAGCATGTGTTGTGAGATTATAAAGTGCATGTTTTCTTTAAATGTAAGCATGCAGGTTAAATAAAGCTTTAGCTTTGGGTTCACTGGATAAAAACTACCAGCATGAAATTAAAATATTCCGTCTCAGCATCCAGTGATCGTGAGTCTGAAAACAGTATTTTGAATAATTTAGCTTAATTCATAAAACAGCCTTATAAATACATGAGAAAACCCTGAGCTCGAACATGTTGGTATAAAAACGCATAACATGCACCCAGGTCATCAGCAATTCTGTGTGGATACATATGTATACGGTCTACATATGCTTTATGCATACATGCAAAAAGCTTTGGGAAGTCACATTAAACTGTAATCAGAGAAACAGTACAAGAGTCATACAATACGCAGCCACCACCTCGGAGTAAAGACATACAAATCACCAGTCATAGAGTCGTAATCATTCAAAGGTTGAAGGCACTCGTACAGCTCTGGTGTTTAAATAGAAAGAATCAAATAAAGGAGTGAAATTGGTTCCTAACATCACTTTCAATATATTCATTGGCACATTAGAATACGTGGTTTGGCTTGTGCCATAAAACTGGCCCTGACTTGGTCCATGATGCACAGCTTCGATAACATGAACTCCTCCCATCTGTCAACAATGAGCGTCATGTGGAAAAGACTTCTGATGGGAGAACTATTAAAACATCGACCTTGGACTGGCAGCATACATCCTCATATTCACAGAGAAAGAGAAAAGCAGAAACGTTTTTGCATAGATTCTGTGGAGGGGTGATGTGAGAGCGGAAGAAGGAAGGAAAGGGATCAGAGATGTTCTAAAAACACTGAAAAATCCCATAATAATATTACAACAAAGTACACTAATAATGACTTCAGCCATCCTGGCTTTCAGTGGTATATTACAGTATATCCTTATATCAAAAGTGAACCGTCATCAGTTATAATAATTTGGAACAAAGATATGAATCATTTCCCCCCCCCCCCCCTGCCTCCTTCATGGGTACCGCTCCCTCCTCTACCTCCATGCCCCTCTGTCTTCAGGGTTTGTTTTCACTCGCGCCAGGCAGGCTTCGTGGCTCAGGTGAAGCGTCCATGCAGGCTCTCTGGTGAGTCAGACGCTTTTGGCTACTCCTTCGCTGCCGTGGAGACCGCGACGGACTGCCGAGGAGCTTTGAAAGGAACAAAGAAATAGAAATGAAGCTTTTAGAGAGAGTCCGGCTAAAAGTTGGAAGCATTGGCCCTGAACTAACATTTAGAAAGAACAATAGTGCATAGAGCTAAGGCATAATACTGGTGGTAAAGAGTCACAACCCAAAATATTCTGCTTATCGGAATACCCCAGCGAAGTCTAAAACAATTTTCTGTATTTGTGTTTATGTAAACAATTTCTGTGTATAGCTGGACATATTTATTTCACTAAATTCCATGTCAAACATTTAATTTCGCTGTAAAATTCTCAGTACACCAACAAATACTCAGTACACAGGAGCAAAAGATTTGCCATGACATTATTTTATACAAGCTATATATTTATTTCTTGAACAAACGCCACCATTTGTTTGTACAGCTAAACTACAAAGAGCATTAAAGAGAGAATTGCACTCGGCTTCGTTCACCTGCTCTCGTCCTTTGTCTTCATCACTGATGGACTGCATGAGAGAGAAGAGGTTCATCCTGCCGCTGCGATTTACACTCGGAGCCACCTTCAGATGAGAGAGAGAGAGAACATCAAAAGAGGTGCATGAAGGGATAAACTGTGTGTGTGTGTGTGTGTGTGTGTGTGTGTGTGTGTGTGTGTCTGTGTGTGTGTGTGTGTGCGTGCCTGTGTGTGTGTGCGCTCACCTTGTCTGGTTCGTTCACTGTAATAGAGCAGGTTGGTGTCGGCTCGGGCCCCTGGTTGGTCTCCGACTGGGGAAGGGGCTCTTCGAACAACTGGGTGTGTTTGAGAAAATGTAAAAACTGAAGATGAAGAGTGTGCAGGATCTAAAATTTCAAATAAAATATCATTGATGCAATTACTTACGTCTGTCTCTTCCTTCGCTTCATCTTTTTCATCCAGGCTACAAGCATCCTTTTCATCTGGACTCTCTTCATCCGTCAGGTCAGAATCGCAAACTCCCTCAGAGTCCTCATCGTCCTCCTCATCGTCCTCGTCCTCCTCTTCTGGCTTTCCTGCCTCCCGTCTCTCCTCCTTGCGGACTGACTTCTGTCTGTGGTCTCTCGACTTCCTCCTCCAGAGTGTGCTGTGGCGCTGCTGGCTACAATATTGAAGGAAGACACAACACACTCCGATGAGCACAAAGCAAATCTAAAAGCTCACAGCCGTAGATCTTCATCCAGCATTACGCCCAACAGCATGGCTGACCTGGCGTTGAGGATGCCGTTGTAGGTCTGCAGCTGCCTCGTGAAGCCTTCGTTGGGCTTGGCGATGGACCTGCGATCCCTGACGTAGTCCAACGCCATCTCCAGCGACCAGTGATGCTCCTTCATGGCGTAGGCCATCACCGTGGAGGCAGAGCGAGAAACGCCCATCTTACAGTGCACCAACACGGCCTGCCCACTGTCCCTGTGACACGGAGATCAGGGGAAAGTCACTTAGTGGTTTAGGGGCTTTGCTTGACTTAGAATAGATATACAAATGAACTAAAATGTGCATATAAGTCACAGTGCAACAAATGTAAACAGCAAAATTGACGCTGAGATAAAGCTAGTAACAAAATGAACACGTTTAAGGAAATGCAATAATTCATCATCCACTTGTAGAGAAGACTAAAGTGGTATTAGTCTGCTCCCCTAACTCTGTCAAAGGGAATTTGCGGTGGTCTGTGTAAAGATACAGGAGGTCTTCATCTCTGGATTTAGCATGTCAAACCTTTCCCCTCATGATAAGGCTTCGTGCCAATCGGAGCAGTCACAGGTATATGAAACATGTTATAATAATATGGTTTTCATGTTTGGTAACTGGACAAAATCTAAATAGGTTATAGAGATAAGGACACATGTGCTTTTCTACAACTGTTCTCTGCTAAATACTGCACAATGCTTTTTAGTTTGCATGCACGGTGTGTTGTGATGCGTTTGGGCTTGCAGGACTACCTGGCCGTGTTGATGAAGTTGAACGTGTCGGTCCAGTGAGGCAGCAGGTCGCTGGCCTCCACATCGTACACTCTGATGTTCATGTAAGTGAAGGACTCTGGGAAAAAGTTGTCAATCTCCCTGGTCACATTCAGAATGTATCCCACACTGAAAAACAAAAAGGCACAAAGTTAGAGCCACAGAGGTGATGACTCAGCTAAACACAATGGCACAATTTAAGTATACACATGAGGTTCATGAGACAATGGGAACCTCAAAATACAAAACAGATCTATAAATAATGCTGGAAACACTGACTTGTTTTTCTGCAACTCCTCAAAGTTAGCTGCGTTCCACTCAGAGCCCTGAAACCAGAAGCAGAAGGGTGAGTCGAGTGCACTAAAAGGAAAGGGCCGACAAATCGTCTTCCCTATCGCTTTCAACACAGCCGTCGCAAAAAGGGGAAGTTACGGTCACATGACAGCATCCTGGTGAAAGCACATCTCAGTTTATTAACTCAAGCATAAGAAAGGCCTCTTGCTATGAGGGTATACTAAAGCCTATTACTGTCTTGGGATGTCAGCAATCACTCACCAGGTACAGGAAGTCAAATATTTTGGAGGGATTATCCATCTGAGCCATGGTGACCAGGATCTCATTGTCTATGTACTCCTTGAAGGGTTTCATGTCGAAGCCTATCCTGGTCTCCAGAGCGGAGTGCACCTGCACCAGCAAAGGAGAGATCACAGTATACATGCTTTACCAAATGTGTTTTTCTACATTAGAAGCCTTCATTAAAAAGTTAATGAAGTTTGAATGTCTGCCGTCATGTCAGTTATCACACCAAACAATGTTTTTATAAATGTTGTGAATTTTGGAAATGATAACATCCATCTTTTTCTTTTTTTATCTAGAAACCAGCTTGCGCTAAAGCTCGCTCTGTTGATCGGTCTACAAATGTCCCTATCCTTCAGTTTTCTGCCCTACAGTAGGTGGCTGACGATTCGGCAAGGTGGTCAAGATTTGCGAGTTAGTGTGTGTACCTGCAGGTCCGCTGCAACTCTTACTACTTTTAAATCCAGGCTGAAGACTTTTCTTTTTGCCGCTGCTTTTAATTGAACTATTCACATCTTAAACTGCACTGTAACTTTTAACTTTTATCCATGTATTTTTTCTTTTAATGTTTATTTTATTATCTTTTCTTTTTAATGACTGATTTTAAATGCCATTTTTAAAATGTCTTCCATTTTTGTAAAGGACTTTGAATTGCCTTGTGTTGAAAGGTGCTATATAAATAAACTTGCCTTGCCTACGGAAATGCGATTGTTTCAATAGATTTGTGAAACAGGTTGGAAATATCTATGAGGCAACACTAGATGTAATTCTACAAATTGGGTCAAACTAATAATATGAGTGCAGCCTAATTATAACCAGCAACTGTGCAGAAATACAGCGTTTGAACAGAATAAATAGACATGCAAAACATATATTAACCTTTTTTAACTTATATTTAACCCTGGTAGTTATCTGATTTTCTTGAACTTCCTCCTGATATCTGCTCGCACTTCTTACCATTTTAGACGTGAGGTTGTCCAGGTCTTCAGTACTCAGGATGTCTCTCAGCTGCTCTTTGATCAGCGTCTCGTCGGACAATCTGTTTGCCGAGCTTACCATGCAAGAAAAAAGGAAACTTAAGTCAAACCTGACATGTATTCAAACGGTGAGAAGAAATTAGGACTTTTTATTTATACATTCATATCAGAGGTGGATTGGAGCTGGATACATGTACTCAGTTTATCTGTGTTTTCCTCACCTCTGTCCGTCACTGCGCACTGACTCCAGGTCGTTCATGGCCTCCCACTCGTTGAGGCAGAAGCGGTCCGACTCAGTGTGCTGGTGGTAGTGCTCGGCCCACTCCAGACCGTTTCCTGGGATCACCGCTGCACTGACGGCGCGCTCAGTGCAGCCGTGCAGCGCCTGCAGGACAGACCTGACAGGTGGGGGGGGGGGGGGACAGAAGATGATTAAAAAAAAAACTCAGGTAGGGTTTAAATGCAAGACCTACAGCAAGTAGCCATGTCGTTTTTAGTGAGGTGCTTTAAGAAGTGATGTAACGGATGCCATGGTAATTTCATGAATGCATTATCACTTACCACATGGTCTGCATGGAAACAGGCTTAAACATTCTGGTCTCTTCAGCAGCGGTGACGCTGAAACCACTGAGGAGACAAGACAGAAGCATGAGCTACGATAATGAAGATAACAATTGTTGAGAAATGAGGAAGTAATGCTGATAAGCAGCACTGTCGTACTACGAGATAGAGAGGGTTTATTCAGTGTAAATTAGTGACGATTCTTATCAAGAATGTAGAGAATAAATATGTGAGGACAGGGGGGGGAGGGAGGGATTAGCACAGGGGGAGCATCGGACATGGCAGCCAATCAGACACGTAAGGAGAAAACTGTGTGAGGCCTAAAGAAAACAGCCTCAACAATCTTAATCTCACAAACCTTCAACCACACAGAAACAACAACACTTCACTTTCATCGTTCATTGCAGAAGCACATGATCTCCATGCTTATGTAAGGGTCTAAATGAGTCATAGGAGTAGTTGTAATTCATAGGGAATGATTCAGTTCCATAAATAGAGACCATTACTCCTTCACATTATCACTGGCCAGCATCCCAGACATCAGGCTGCACCGTCTGTGCTGCAGCCTCACACACTCCCCCTGTGTTCCAATGTATTCCTCATTCCCAGTTTTGAAAGGTTTCTTACCCGTCTCCGTCCAGATACACCTGCGTGTCGCTCCATATGGGCAGGACCAGGCCGATGGTGCACAGGTCGCTGCAAAGAGGCAGGGAGGAAGCAGAAACACAAGAAAGAGTGGAAGTTTCACTTTTTAGAGCTAAACCAGAAATGATTAACCAAATGGAAATCTTATCTTTGTGACACAGTACACTCGCATCTTGGTTACACACACCTGTCTGAGTTGGGGAAATCCATGCCCAGCAGGATGCTCTCTTGTTTGTTGCCGAGGGTGCAGACAACGATCAGATATCTGACTCTGACCGAGCTGATGGACTCCAACTGCACCGCCTGCGTGAGAGAGGGTCAATTATGAGACAGGGGATGAGTGCGACAGATACGAGACAGAAATGGAAGTCAAGAAGACGGAGGACAAGTACAATTATTGAACTTTACATTCACATATTGCTGTTCCCTTTGTAGTCTGATGTAAAACGTAATTTAACCAAACAAACCACATTTCTAAATATCCTGTGCTAAATATTTATCTTGGCCTTCCCAGGAAAACCAGGGAAGTAAATGTTGTGTTAACAGAGAAACTCAGATCCTTGTTATGTTCCACTTACAGGATGACAGCAGGACTGACTGTTGTAACCTAGCAACTCCAAATGCTATACATCTCCTATTATCTGTTTCACACATTATGTTTTAGATGTAGCCATCCACACAGCAAATTCTGCATGGTAATACATCTGAAAGAACGGTGGTGTTTTATTCCTTCAGGGAAACTCTTAAACCCATGACTATAAGAGATGTCCATGGAAAATAACTAAATGTTCAGCGTGATGGATTATCTAATATCTGAATTAGAATGTTTCCTGCAGCACATTTTCATATCTTAAGGGTGAACTTAATCCAGCAGCTTTCTGCAAAACATACTGGCTACTAAATATTAGTGTAAGAGTCTTTGAGCATTAGGAAAAGCCCTATACAAATTAAATGTATTATTATTATAATGCTTTTGAAAGCACCAGTTTAGCGCTGTGTTGCAGTAACGGACTGAAACCTATCACTGAAACCCACAAAGCTACAGTATAGACCATCAGTGTAGAATTCACTTTATACGTTCACATTAAACTTAATATTCTGTTAAAGTCCCCACAGATTAGGACTGTCTACCTGCTGTGCCCCAGCTGTTGAACAGTATCCTCCTTAATCCGAGCAATTAAGCACAGATCATTCTGCTTGTTATTTTCTAATTCTACCGATTGTATTTGCAGCATGCCGGTAAACTTGAGGTCTCACCAGCTTCATGGTGTCTTCCGGTCGGAGCTGTTCCACCATGGCATGAAGCTGTTTGTGCCGTTTGTCTGACGCTCGATCGCCTTCCTTACCAGGAGAAGGTGGAGAGGAAGAAGTTTCCTCATCGAGGCCCACCCTCTCACCCTCTTCCAGCAGGAGGACCGCCCCCTTCACCAGGGCGAAGCTCTCCCTACAGAGGGGCAGAGGACAGTTTGTTAAACGCCGCTGTTATCCAGACACTGGGAATCATTTTTGCTATGAGTTTAAACATATGACAATTCAAAGACAACAAAAGTACACATTTACCTTTTCTGAAGCGTTGCTCTTCTCTGAAGGGTTTCATTCTTAAAAATAAAATAAATAAAATCACAGAAAGCCTCATCAGGGAGAATAGGACAACATGTGTTATCCTCTGTTGTGTATGATGGCATGTAGGGGCCAGGTAGGGGCAAATATACCAATGAAAAACCCTTGCGTAATAAAAGTTTGTCAAATTATGAGAAAATGACTTTATTTGTATTATCAGCAATTGGTTCATTTGTGACTTTAATCTCAGAGATTATTGTAGTTTTTGTTTTCTCCTAAATGTGTGAATATTTCCATATAATTTAAATACATTCTAAATATTCCAGCTCTCTGTCACTCTGTTGTGTAATCCTTTGCTGGAGTTGGATTTCATATTTGTTAATACGAGTTATTTTTAATGCTCCCAAACAGCACATTTCCGACTTGTTACTGACACCGTCACAACTGATCTGGGAACATTGGAGGCAGTGTGAGTGATGTCTTTCCTGTTGAGAAGTGCGTACACAAAAGGGCTGGCAAAAAATGTCCAGTCATTTCTCGGGTGAAATGTGGTGCGACACAGATAAGGTGCAGTGAAGGACCGAAGTGAGTGTACAGACACAAGAGTGGTATGTTAGCACAAGGGGGTGGGGTGGGGGGGGGGGGGGGGGGGGTGGGGGGGGGGGGGGTTAAAACCACTATGTTTGCAGTGAAATAGGAAATGAAGGAGAAGCACAATTCAAAAGAGAGAACCAATAAGAGAGAAGTAGCAGCAGTACGGAGGGTTTACGGAGAAAGAAACTTGAGACAGGAACATTACCTGTTACGCAACTGACAAGTCCAGACAGAGTCAAGAAAACAAAAATAAAGAGGAGCAATGGGCAGGAGCCAGGAGAGGAAGAATGGGGGTTTGAAGAAGAAGAAAAGGAGAGAACACAAGTTAAGATAGTAGAGTGATTAGATACTGTGACAAAATATGCAAAGAAATGAAACGTGGACCCAGAGTCAGGTCGTTTTAGTTGGAAAAGAGCAGAAGAAAAGCCAGGCCTAGGATGTGAAGGTAAACAATCTTCATGATAGAGGGACAGAATGAGGAGATACAGGTAGAGACAGCTGATGATAATAAGTGTTTATATGATAATAAGTGTGCATTAATCACTGTTTGCAGGAGCATAAGGACAAACAGAAGCTGATCCAATCACATTGCTGTAATGAATGAAAACGTAATCAGTTAAAAGACATATCTGTGGTACGTTTGCCCTCTAGGCCTATCCTGAGAGCGAGTATAAAACTAAACAGCCTCATTTATGCTTCTAAACCATTCTATCTAAAGCAAAAAGGTCATTATTTCATATCTCGGGGAGCAAACTTGTGCGTGCACAACGTGGTGTGGAGATGGCTGAACTCACTGGAGCGGAGGAGATGGACGGGAGCCGACGCAGGGTCAACAGAGCCATGGCAGAGTCTTCTCTCCTTTCAACCTGCGGTGGCGTGCAGGCTCAGACAGGCTCTGCAGGTTCCTCGTCCAAAAGTGTGCAGTGGGCGGGGCGAAGGTGGTATTTGATCCTGAAATAACATGTGGATATTTGATCGGCTTCATACCAGAGACTCCTCAAGAAGAATTTAAGGATTTTAGTTGTCTGCTTCAGGAACTCCTGAGAAATAGATGAATTTGCAATAGTTTCATAGTCCGATTTGTACTACTGCATTTTGAAATCTCTATGGAATTGTTCTCGGGGGACACATTTCCAAACATTTTCTAAAATCTGTCAAATTGTTGCTGATATATTTTGTCTTTAGACACATAGTTCTACTGTTTTTTTATATACTTATTATATTTTAGGGGGAAAAAAAGGTAGTCCCATGTGCCCAAAAACTCAATATAGTATAGAAAAATGGCGGCATCTCAGAAACCACAAAGAGAACATTAAAGTTTCTATGAAGTCAGGTTGAATATCAGGGATTTGGTTATATTTTTCAAGTGCAATAACTATTTTACATGGAAGACAATTCATAGACACACTGTTAGTGTTTGACTATCAAAAATGTAATTGATTTTTGATGTGATCTAAAAACTTCAAAACTTTATACCAACCAGAACAAGTGTTGTTTCATTTTTATTCTAAATATAGCCATTTGCCACACCAGTAGAGGTAGGGTTGGGCGATGTGAGAATAAAGCATGGGATAATCTTAGAGGTTTTGTCTCATCTCTGTTTGTATGAAGCCAACATTACTCAATGACATTACTGGATTTGCAGGATTTTTGCATCAACAAGATGTGTTGTACTTTTTTTATTTGATCATTCAACTCCAAAGACCAACACTATTATCTAGTTATTTAACCAATACATAGGGTAACTCAAGTTTAAAGACAATGATATATGATATAAAACAAGTCAAGTCACTTTCCCTTTACAGGGTTGAAACTGCATTCATTAGAGCCTAATCATTTGATTGTTTACCGCATAGTTTGTCAGAATAGACAGAGACTATAATTAACCTTAACAATTATTAAGATACAATTACATAGATATCCTTCTTGTGCTTGTTAGGATATGATGATTCGTCTTGATAACATTAAAGGTGTGTCTGAGATCATTATGCACATTCGAATAAGAACATATAAATCTGAAGTTTTAAAAAAAGTTAATAATTTATATCTGCCTATTAATGTGTGTGTGTGTGTACTGCGGACTATGGATATGACAGTGCGGTGACGCCTGCAGTAATGACAGTACATATGTGATACGGCTCGTTGCATACCGATAATAGACTCATGATGATATCGCGACATTGTTAACAGGTAATCTTATATAGTTTTGATCCTGACTGACGAACTGAGAATAGACATGCAACCAACCATTAACAACAAGCCGAGTAACGATAGCCTGTTACAACCAGCCCAAGCTATCACTCAGCTGACGATAATGATAGCCTGTGCTAACATTAAGATATACAAATACACGAAGAAAGACAATGTATTTCCTCACCTTTTACAGACTTGGCCCCCACTTTAATTTCCTGCTTTGAAGGCTATTGTTTGTTCCTCAAGTACTGAGTGTCTCTTATTCCGCCTTCTGCAGACTTCACTTCACCATTTACAGACACAGCTCACGAGAGGAATGACCACTGCGCTGAAGCAGCCGAGCACGAGCAGAAGGAGCAGGAGGGGACAGTGACGTCATACGCAGAGGCATATCCAGAGGCACGTCGTTTTATTTTATCCTTGTAAAGGCACAGGTAGGTACACTCACTTTCCTTTTGGATTCTAATGAAATATTGAATGTTGTTTAAACTAATCATGATATAAAGAATGAGGGTATGAATGCAAGTATGCATTTTGGACATTTTAAATATAAAATGGAATTAATTGTAAATGTATTTAAACTCACTACAATAAACAATATTTATTTAATTTTACTGTACAATATTTAACTTTACATTCTTGTCTACATCTATGTATATAGATATATAGATATGTATATAGATAGATAGACAGATAGATATGTATATAGATAGATAGAATCTTTATTTAAACTCACTACAATAAACAATATTTATTTAATTTTACTGTACAATATTTAACTTTACATTCTTGTCTACATCTATGTATATAGATATGTATAGAGATAGATAGAATCTTTATTCATCCCAAATTTGGAAATTATTTTTGTTCCAGCAGCAGTGTTAAGCATTGCATGAGGTACATTTTGCGGTCGCATTCACACTATAAACCAGGTTTGTACAGTTTTAACTCAGAAACGATTTGGTTTGATCTCCTCAATGTGGATACACGTGGGTTCTCCTGTCGGTGTGACGACATTGTCCACTCCTTTATTTTTTACACGACTCCAGGACCAAAACCTCTCGCCACCTGAACAGTTTCTTCCCCTCCGCTACCGGCCTCTTAAACAAGGCCCGGCCCCCCCACTGACACAACGTAGACTCTATATGCATTACATTAATGCACACAATGTTCAAATACTGCTTACTGCACATATTCTTATTTCATATTATATATTCTATAACTCATTGCATTCCATTTCGCTGTAAATTACTGCGTTATTTTATTGCTATTTAACTATATTTTATTACAGTATCCTTAAAGATTTCTTGTTTTATATGGAGATTCTTTGTTTTATATTTTGTATTCACCATGACATCAAGTCAAATTCCTCATGTGTGTGAACCTACCTGGCAATAAACCCGTTTCTGATTCTGAAATGAAGTCAGAAGAGAAATGTAAACATGCCCTAACTTGCCCTAAATAGGCTATAAAAAAAAATTCTGGCCGGCAAAATGCAGAGACTTGTGATTTATTGACTTGCACAGATCATTTTACAACCGACATCCTTACCAACAAAACAAACAAGACGTGTTTTTTCATTCTGTCTCTCATTCTAAAATTTGACATTATACATCAGTGTAAAAAGACCAATAATATAAGTCTATCAGAGACAACCTTTATATACAGTCGGTGCAAGGCTGTAACCATGGAGTCAACATTGGGGGGGGACCAAAAATAAAATAAAAAATAAAAGTCATAGAATAGCAATTTAATTAAAAAAAAATGTAATCAGTTAGGCTATATATTGGGGGTGGACATTTTGAGCGTATCTGGTAAATTCGGCCTAGAGTCAGAGACAAGCCACCTCCTTCTAATTTCATTTTCCAGGGTCTTGTCCGTCAAATACTTGAAGAAGCTATTGTCCACCTCATGCAGGAAGTGTGGCAGCAAATGACGTGGCAACTGCCGCAGTCTGTGTTCAAAGGATTTTGAGTAGGCCGCAATGTAGTCATTATGTTCACCCTTCGAAGTTAAATGTTCCAGGGTCCTGCCAATCTTGCGCATCAACGTTTCTGACGCCTCACTGGTGGACTCATCCAGCATCTCCCTGCTACGCTTCACCCGAGGCCTTGGAGTGCTTGAGTGACTGAATGTGCTTGGCTCCTCTCCAAGCGGTGCCAGTGTGGACTCTGTTCCACAGATGGGGGATTCTGCCAGGGGAGTGCAGTGACTTGACTCAGCATCAAAGAGGAAGGGCTCCTCAGGGGTGCTGGTCCAGGTTTCACTGCTGGTGCCATCGGAGGGTGGTTCTGCAGCCACCAGAAGTTCCTTATTTTTTTTTTTAAATTCACAATTAGTTGGATTTAATGCCATGGATTCTTAAAACTGTTTACTAAGCATTCATAACAAAACAATTCCCTGAAATGTGTGTGCCATTCGTTCGGGGTGTGGTCAAGTGTGAAAGGCACATTGTAAACAAATTGTGATGGCTCTATTCAGATGCTAAAAACATACTTCTAGACAGATTGTGGAAGATAATGGGAGAATGAAGCCACCATCACGTGTGAAAGGCTACATGTGAATAGAGGGGCAGAAACTGTCTTGCAAATTTACATTTACATTTCAATCTTGAACAATGAACAGCGGTAGACAGTAACAAAGTACATTTACTTAAGTACTGTACTGCTCCTTTCCCATTCAGGCAAATAGTGTACTTTATACTGTGCTACATTTATTTGATAACTTTAGTAACTTTGAAGATTCAAAACAATACAAAATATAATCAAGAAATATTTTATCATGTATTATTATAGGTTAAGATAAAAACGTTATTGATCCCATGGTGAATTTCATAAGCTACCCACAGAGTAGTATATAATGTAATTTAAAGGGCCCATGTCATGGCCATTTCCACTGATCATAATTCCATTGTTGAGGTATACTAGAATAGATTTATATTGTGCAATTTTCCAAACTCACATTGGTTTCTCATACAGCATCTCTGTAAACTACGTGTATTCACTGAATTTCACTCTCTGCCTTTAACGGCTCGTTGTAGCTCCAATAGCTCCAGCCCCCACCCTCCCTGTGAGCACAGTGTGCTCTGATTGGTCGGGACGTTGTGAATTGCGCTGAGCTCCGTGGAGGTGTTGTTTCCTTGTTAGCGATAAACAGCCAAACTCATCCTGAGCACACACAAAGTCACAGCCGAAGTAAAAACAATAAGTGTGGCTTGATATTGAGTAAGAAAAAGGTTGATAAACGCTGTGAGAATGGGTCTGCAGAGAGAATTTCGCCGCAATCCCAACTGTCTGTTATCAGCCTGCAGCCAGGGAGGAGAAATCAGCTGAGCTGCCTGCTCCCTGCACACAGATGTGTGTGTGAGGAAGTCTGTGGATTGGTCAATGTGGACCAATCAGCGGGGGCTTAACGTAACAGCTCCGCGGACGTAACGCAACGGCTCCACGGATTGGTCCATTTAATTCCGGGTACGGCTTGACATCATGCCGTACCCGGAACGAAATGGAAGAATCAAATGGACAATGACGTATCTCCAACGAGGCGTTTTGGGGAGGTATTTTCTGTGTTAGAGTTTTACTCGCTACAGGGTGTACTTTGAGGGTTTGTGACTTTGCAGACCGTGTACATGCATAAAAAGCTACATAACACACAAGGGGACGGGTAATAACCGGAAAAGCATGACATGGGCCCTTTAAATCAGCTCCTCCTTTACCAGCTGCAACATTAAAGGTGGGGTAGGTACGTTTGAGAAACCGGCTCGAGATACACTTTTTGTTATATTCCATGGAATGCTCTTAACATCCCGATAGCAATGAATATCTTAAGTGCTTTGACAAAAAAATCCATACAAAAATTTCATCTGTGGAAGCCGTAATACTGTAAAAAGTACGACCAATCATTTTAGCCAGCCCGGTTAAAGTAACTGGATGGCCTACCTGCCTGTCAGCCTTCCATCTGTGCACAAACTTATCTCGTGCCCTCATTGGTCATGTAAGGAAGTGGCAGATTTTCTCCGGTTGTGTATTTTCAAATTCTAGCGCACTCGAGCTGGTTTCTCCAAAATTACCTACCCCACCTTTAAGGTGATGAGCACATTAATCCATCAAGAATTATAATACAATAATATATATATTATTCTGTTATTGTTATATTTACTACTGTAAATGAATTGAATAATGTTTCTAAATGAAAGAAGCAAGAAACACTTATTTGTACTCAACAAATAAAATAGTTACCGTGATGGTGAGGTTTGAAGTACTCTCCTTCCTTCTTGTGTAGGGCTCTAAAAACTGCAGCCTGGTCAGGATCGACTGCTGTCTGCCAGTCCTTTGTGCTCCACAACTACCCGAAGGTGCAAGTTTCTTGTACCGGGTGTACTGGGTTCGCAGAGAATCCCACTTCTTCCTCAGCTCTTTCTCTGAAGCACACAAATAAACAATGTAAGCATTGTGGCTAGTTAGCCAAACAAGTAGCAACAGCTAGCAACAAGATAACAACAAAACACAAGGCTGAAATAACAAATTACATTTCACGTACGCTGGCAAACAATACAAAACCAACAGTTTCTGCTAAAGAGCTCAATTGATGAAAAAATAGAATCTTACCTGAGAAACCAAGTTGAGATTCAATCTCTCGCCAGAGTCCGGTTTTCACTACTCGGTTCGAGTACTTTGACTCTGTAATGTCGTACAGAGTTGGCCTCTCCTGGATCAAGTTGATGAGCAGGTCTTCGTTTCCTTCATTCCAGATCGCCATGATGACAAATAAACCGATGTGATGAAAATGAATAGCCGTCTGTGTGTGTGCCTTCTTAAATCGTTTGTTTACGTCCCTCACTTCCGTTTCGCTTCTCATTCGCTAGCTGAACAGCCAATCAGAGTGGTTTCTTGGTCCGACTGCCTGTGTCCGACGCATGTTGAATCGGCCATGCGTCGGTCGTGAAAGGCCAAATAAGGCGTGTCACGGGACACACCAAATTGAGTTTGGGCGACAGGGCACGCTTCGTCGAACGACTCGAAGACGGCCGATTTCGGTCTGGTGTGTCAGGGGCTTATTGGTGTGTCCCGTAACGAAGACGGCCGATTTCCATGCAATAAAGAGACCCAACTCCACGCAGGCGCAGTACCATGAAACCGAGTACTTCCTGATGTCTGCAGGAGCGTGGTAGTGTAGTTTTCTCTCTGTGGAGCAAACGTTCAATCCTCCCACAAAGTTAGAGAGCCTCCAGTCGGAAGGACTTCAGTTCATGTTGATGCAGACTGCGGCCGGTAAACTCATGAAGGTGTTCCTGACCAGACGCATCCCTCCGGAGGGGATGAAGATCCTGTCCGCGGCTGGAGTGTAGGCATTATTTAAGTATAACACTGACTGATATTTGACATTGCCATAGCAGATTGTATTGACTACCAGCAGGCTGTGCGGCTGCCCTGCAGTCTACCCTGGCTGGCTTACTCTTTTTCCTCCATATGTTTAGACAGTCGTTTTGCTTCGAATCATGTTACACACTTCTGTAGCCAATAGTAAACATGAGATGCATCGTGACCTCTCCTAGGGTCACACAACTCCAACGATACAGTGTGTTGCTTATATAACTAATTCAGACTGTATGCCTTGTCACATGACTTTTCTCCTTTTTTTGGTCTCAGCTGTGAGGTCTCCCAGTGGGACTCAGATGAACCCGTGCAGAGGGCAGATCTGCTTAAAGGTGTGCAGGGAGCTCATGGTCTGCTGTGTCTGCTGTCAGACAAGATCGATGCCGAGGTTCTGGATGCTGCAGGTACTCTATCATCCTGTACTCATCATCTGTGGTTATGTAAAACTAGGACATTGTACCCATTGTATCCATCAATCAAAAAATATTTACTTTTTTTTTAGCAGGATATGATCTAAAAACTCTCAACACTGCTTCTAAGGGAGTCCTAGGTACATAATAATTACAATTATGATAATAATAATAATAATATATGTAATACAACATTTAAAACAACATCACAATGTGCTTCATAGTATTTAACACTTAAAGGTGGGGTATGTAATTTATTTCAGAAACACTTTTTGTTATATTCCATGGAATGCTCTTAACATCCCGATAGCAATGACTAATTAAATGCTTTGACAATAAATACATAAAAAAAATGTCATATGTGGAAGCCGTGGCGCTGTAAAAAGCACGACCAATCATTTTAGCCGGCCCGGCTAAAATAACTGGATGGCCTACCTGCCTGTCAGCCTTCCATCTGTGCACAAACTTATCTCGTGCCCTCATTGGTCATGTGCGCGTTCGTGTGTGTTGGAGGAGGGGCTCTGTAAGGAAGTCTGAAGGAAGAGGCAGATTTTTTCCGGTTGTGTACTTTCAAATTCTAGCGCACTCAAGCTGGTTTCTCCAAAATTACATACCCCACCTTTAAAATACAAGATATAAAAAACAAGATTTTAAGATAGGGTTTTTATTTTAACAAATATCATCAGGTAAGAAAAGGCAATACACTAAAAAAGAGGAGTCTGACTATACAAAGCTTTTACATTCCTGAACTACAGACATTACCTCATTAAAAACAAAAAAATAAGGGCTGCAAGACATACTGTATTTCTTATATCAAGTAATCCATTGATTAAATTGTTTTAACAGTCTTTAAGAAGTCCATAAGAAATTACCAGAGCAAATATTGTTTTGAGGGCATTACTATGTTGTTATAGTTTGACAGGAAATGAGGGAAAGACATAAAGCAACAAATGCCTCCCTTGGATTAATATATCTGTTACATTTCTTGGTCATCATCTTAAACCCTTAACTACGAGGGCAGAGAATAGCAACACACAAGCAGATATATCTTTCATAATTAATTTGATAAAAAAAGGAAAAGTGAATTATCAAAATAGATGCTAATGTTTTTAAAAACAATTAATCCTAAATCAATCCAATAAATGTATTAGCACATACAAAATATCAAACGGTTGTAATGATATGTTGCTCAAGTGTCTAGATTTTAACATTTCAGTGTGATCTGTGTGTGATTCAGGACCGAACCTGAAAGTAATCAGCACCCTCTCAGTTGGATACGACCACTTGGCTATTGATGAAATAAAAAAGCGGTAGGTTTCTATCATGAACTGCAGCTTATACTTCTACAACCAACCTTCTACTAGTAGGATGAATTGGCACATCCAAATTAAATGACTGTTTGTTTTCCACAGTGGTATTCGTGTTGGATACACTCCGGACGTCCTGACTGACGCCACAGCAGAGCTGACCGTCGCCCTGCTGCTGGCCACCGCTCGCAGGTTACCAGAGGGAGTGGAGGAGGTCAAAAAGTCAGTCCCCCAGCCCCACATTTACACTATCTGTGTTGTCTTTCATTGTGATTACATTTATGTATCTATTTCACCAAGAGTGCAGGTAATTAAGTGACATAATGGTCATGCAGTGTTTTCTTTTCTCTCTCAGTGGGGGCTGGAGCTCGTGGAAGCCTCTCTGGCTGTGTGGTTACGGTCTCTCCGGCAGCACAGTGGGAGTCATTGGACTGGGACGCATTGGTAAGGCTACTGATGATGCGATATAGTATCATATGACTAGGTCCTTTCACCAATACCAGTGTTCTCATACCTAATTAAAATGGTGTGATTTTATTTCCCTGATGAGCTCTGTAGTTGAATAACTGGGTGTGTTTGTGATGTTCAGGCATGGCAATTTCTCGGAGACTCATGCCCTTCGGAGTGAAGAGGCTGCTGTACTCTGGGAGAACAGCCAAAGACTACGCTGCTGAGGTGAATGGAGAGTATGGTAAGAAAAATAAGAGAAACCTTCACAGTGTAAGGGAACATTTTAAAACCATATAGCAGGACACTCAAATCCAGCACAAGACACTTTTTTTTACCCTGCTATGGACAATCTGCAATAAATGCACATTTTATGGACAATCTTGCACCAAAGATATTGAAGTGACTGTTATTTTGTATATATTGATTGTTGTGTTTTTTTTATCTTAATGTGTGCATATGTGTAAATGTGTCTGTTGATTGTGTATATTAGGATATACATATTTGTATACATATCTGTATACTGTATAATTCGGGATTGTTGGAAATGTCATTTCGATCTCTCTGTTTGTAAACACAAACTGAGTAAGATTGACATTAAAGTTGACTTTGAAAGGACAGAACATAAGAAGTGATAATCTAATATAAAAAGATACTAAACGTTTTTTTTTGCTAGATTCCTCAATAAATCACAGCATCATAAAAATAGAAAACCACTATCAAGAAAATATATTGAATAAGTATAATATTATTTATAAGAAGCAACACTAATACCATTGCCTAATAGACGATAACAATAAAAGTCAAATAGATTAGGTGAAATAACTAAACTCAATCTACCTTTTTAATAACAATAGGGATTTTGGTTTTATGTTTCCTCTCTTCCTGCTTTGTTCGTCCTCCCTTCTCCTCTCCTCTCCGTTGAACAGTTCCCCTGGACACTCTTCTGTCAGAGAGCGACTTTATAGTTGTTTCCTGCTCCCTGACACCAGAAACCCAGGGCATGTGTGATAAGGCCTTCTTCAGCAAGATGAAAAACACAGGAGTCTTCGTCAACTCAAGCAGGTAAAGCAGCACAAATATGGGTGTGATAGACCTTGTTATGTGTTCAGTCTGTTGTCATGTTTATGTCACTAGCTGTTGTTTGCTGGTAAATACAAACAGGGTGAGATGTGGTGAATTATTTGTTTTAGGGGAACTGTGGTGAACCAGGAGGATCTATACGAAGCTTTGAGCAGCGGACAGATAGCTGCAGCTGGATTAGATGTCACAACACCTGAGCCACTCCCAACAAACCACCCTCTGCTGACACTCAAAAACTGCGGTAAGTAAACAGGATGGGAAATATGTAGACATGTTTTTTGCCCACTTTTCCTACGTTCTTTTGATTTGACACTATAGTCTTATGTAATTATACGTTCTCTCCTCTCCTATCTTGTGCAGTGGTGTTGCCACACATCGGCAGTGCCACCTACTCCACGAGAGGCATCATGGGAGCTTTGTCGGCCCAAAACCTGCTGGGAGGTTTACAGGGCACGGACATGCCCAGTGAACTCACCTTCTAAAACTAAAAGTGTGTTGCTGTGCCGACGGCCTGCTCTGGTGCTGCATCTGTAGCAGTAATATACTGATCTAGTGATAGTCTCCTATGTGAGATAAAAGTGGAGGAAGGCTGAAAAGAAGAATACTAATGTAGTTAAGAAAGCTTAGACACATGATTCCATTTTGTCAGTATTAACTTGATAGTGTGATCTTGTCAGAGGTACTAATATGAGATTCACTCTTTGAATTGAATGTGTATTTCAGAGGAATTCAATTCTTTGTGCAGTTTTATCATCTCAGAAATGTATTTAAGAGGCTAATGAAGAAACTGGTAGCACTTCATAACATTAGTTATTTTTTGCATTTGAAATGTCTGTTAAAATATAATCAAATGTTCTGTCTTTCTTGCCATAAAGATTAGCATTATTCAATCTGCACTTTTCTCTAATGGTAATGCTGTCAGTGACGCTCCCAAACAGTACAACACTCCAGTTTTGTGTAAAACAAATGGCATGTCTTGAAGAATAAACGCGTATTGCTTAGTTTAATTATAATGCTCCGTGTGTTGTATTTTTTTTTATTAGAAATTACTCATGCTCAAAAAAGATTTAAGTGAATGATTTATTCTCATTACTCTTAACACAGCAGTAAAAAAACAAGTTATTCTTTGAGAACATTTTCAGTGCATTCATCAGTTTGGCTATACATTTTTATCCATTTCATTTCATGAACACTTTTTAACAAATCACAACAGGGTTGAGAACATAAAAAAACATTAGCTAGTTTAATTTGAATTCATGTAACATAATTAAAAGGTGGGGTATGTAATTTATTTCAGAAACACTTTTTGTTATATTCCATGGAATGCTCTTAACATCCCGATAGCAATGAATATATTAAATGCTTTGACAATAAATACATTAAAAAATTTCATCTGTGGAAGCCGTAGTACTGTGAAAAGCACGACCAATCATTTTAGCCGGCCCGGCTAAAATAACTGGATGGCCTACCTGCCTGTCAGCCTTCCATCTGTGCACAAACTTATCTCGTGCCCTCATTGGTCATTTGCGCGTTTGTGTGTGTTGGAGGAGGGGCTCTGTAAGGAAGTGGCAGATTTTTTCCGGCTGTGTATTTTCAAATTCTAGCGCACTCAAGCTGGTTTCTCCAAAATGACCTACCCCACCTTTAAGTTCATGGGGTAATAAATAATCAACCTTGCAGAGTTCATTTTTTTCTATGAATTGGGCTGAGTTGTGCAAACCAGAAAACACCCTTCAGTTAAGAGCAGTTGATAGCAGGGTATCAGGGAATGATTGGTCATCCTTCCAGCTCAGGCAGGTGTTTTTGGAGTGCTTATACAGATGGGAGGACTGGCTGAAGCGCTTGCCACACTTTGGACATGGATAGGGCTTTTCTCCAGTGTGGACCCGAATATGTTTCTTACAGTCAGTCAGGTTCATGAAGGTCTTACAGCAGATTTTGCAGGCGTATTTCTTCTCCCCTTCCACCAACATCACAAGGTCTTCAGCAGCTGCTTTCTTGCACTTGGACATAACATCCTCAGAAGCTCTGGTCAAAGGCGGCCGCTCAGCAGCATCCCCCGCTGACCCAGAGGAACCATCAGCTTCTGATCCAGGCGGCACTTTGGGGGCAATGCGTCGGAAGGTTGTCGCCCCTGAGCTTTTCCCGGCCCAGGAAGGTTGGATGAGGGACGTTTCCAGACTGAGGCCTGGATTGATGCTACTCAGGAACCCTGATAAAGAGTTCTGAGTGGGCTGGAGGATGAGTGTGTCGCTGAAACCAGGGCCCTGAGTTGGGAGAAGCTGCTGCAGGGGGACAGACGTCACTGGAAACACTAGAGAGGGATCAGAGGTCTGAGCAGGAGAGGTTTCCTCTGAGTTTTGACAAAGTTCTCCAGCAGCATAAGAGGCAGAGGCAGCAGCTGTAGCAGCAGCAGTGAGGCTAGCTAGACTGTCTTCTTCCTCCAAAGCCCCCATCACGCTGTCACTGCTGGGATTGAGGAAGCAGGAAAAAGCGAGTTCTGACAGGCTGTCAAGGCCTTCACCGTCCACTGACTCCTCACCCAGATCTCTAGCATCAGTTTGAAGATCTGTGCACAGCTGGGATTGCAGAGAGCTAACGTCAGCCTCAGTGGGGCAGGCTGCGGCCATTTTCTCCTCATTTAGTTGTGCATCCAAATTGTCAGTGCAGCCTGGTGGTGGAGATAGAGGACAATTGTCTGGTAAATCTGGGGAGTATGAGCTCTCCTTTTTTACCTCAATCATCGTAATCTTCGGCTTCTCTCCATCTTCCTCCCCTTCTTCTCCTATCTGTATTTTGACCACAGTATCTCCCTCTGTTTCTCCGCCCATATCCCATGCACCTACACCTCTCGTGCTGCTGTCTGATTGGCTTGGCAGCTGGATTTCCTCTGACTCTCCCTTGGTTGCTTCATATTTCTCCTCCACTTCCTCCTCGCCTCGGCTCCCCCAGAGAGCATCGCTCATCTTCAGGGAGTCTAGGGGCAGCGGCGGCTCTCCACCCTCCTCTGTACTGACGGTGCTTACATTAGGTGAACACTCATTATAGTTTCCCTCAGGCAGTCTGCAGGACCTCTTTCTGCCACTGAGCCCGTCATTGTTTGACTTCCTCTTGTTCCTCAATAATAGTTCCCTCATCCTCACTCCCTGGTCTTCAACTCCACCAGACTGACTAACCTCCACCCCCACTTCCTCGTCACTGATGTGCTGCTCCTCCATGACAGATGTGGCCGACTTCTCTGCCTGCTGCTGTTGCAATGACCTCCAGCCTTTTGGAGGCGATGCGGGAAAGTTTTTCCTGGACAGGTGGAGCTTGCAGGCCTTGACGACAGTGTTGAGGTGCAGGTGCGATGCTGCCAGCAGTACATCCATCACATTGGAGGCACCAGGAGAGAGGGTGGAGGTGTAAATCATGTCCAGCAAGGTCGAGAAGGCCTCAGGGGTCACCACCTCTTGATCTAGTTCCATCACACTGGGGCCTCCACCTGGATCCACTCCAACCTCGTCCCCACTGTCACTGGAGCTCAGGAGAGCCCTGAAGTGGGAGCTGGAAGCTGCCAGGATGGAGCGGTGAGCCTGGAAGCTCTGACCTCCAACCACCACCACACAGTCACACAGCTGAGCATGGAGGCGCTGGTGGTTGAGCTGCTTGAAAATGTGCTGGAAATGACCTGGGAAGTCCATCATAGGCGGTGGAGGTTCTTTAGTACAGGTGTATTGTATAGCATCCGTGGCACTAGTGTAAATTCAATAACACAATGAAGGGCATTGTCTGGAGCAAAGCTGTCAAACTTCTTGTTATTTACCCCTCATCTGCTGAAAACTTCCTCAGGCTGACTGGACACTGGCTTTCCAAAGGAGCCTACCTCCGGTGTGATGTGCGGTCTGTTGTCTGTTGTAGCTGCCTGGGATGCTGTGGAGGATGGGCGGGCCTAGTGCAACAAGAACACGGAGGATGCGACGCGGTCTCAGGCTTCGTCTCCGGGAACAGCCGGTACAGAGGTTCTTCTTTCACTGACAACAATATGTTATCCTAATGTTGCTTTCATTATGGTTACCATTTCTGCTACTAATCCAGAGCCCTACAACCTAACTCTCACCCGGGCCGGTTTAGCGTCTACTGTCCTCCATCGTTTGGTGTCTCATCAACCCTCGGGATGAAACCACACCGCCCCCTGGTGGCCATTTTGCTGAACTGCATCTACATTCGACTTTCTCAATATAAAATGTTGTCAATTTGATTTCTCATCAAATTATGTTGTAATTGTTATAGTACACTGCAAGTCAAGTTGATATACTGTACATACCAAAAAATCAAACAATGTATCTTTTTATTTGCATTATCAATATCAATTGTCCTTATCAATTCATGTTCCCATTATGAGTCCTAGCAAACTAGTATTTTAGTTAACAATATTACAGTATTTTTGATCTTTTGATCTAAATAAACACCAAGGCACAGGTTCAATTAATCTTGAGGCCAAGTCAAGAAAATATGTTTGTTGCTGTTGAAGATCTCTGTTATCAGTTCAGAAAAAGACAATGAATCGCGTCCAAATCCTTTATGCAATTTTTTTATTTTCAGTGATGTCAGATTCAAGGTTTAAAACCCTATCATGAACGTTTTCTTGCCGTTTAACAATCTGTTATGTAAATCAAAAACATGTTTTCCCTTTTGATGTGTGAACACAGCAGGCATACACACATTTAGACTTTGCATTTAACAATGAACACAATGTGTTTCACAAGATAGGCAGACTAAAGTATTCAACAAGATATGACAAATGAAAACAAGGTGTTTCTTCAGGTGCAGTGATGGACAGACTTTGATAATCTCCAACAGGATTTGCTGCTGTTGCCCCGGTAGTCTGATGAAGATGGCTCATACTGTCTCTGATGGAGTAAACTCTCATGGCGGAAGAAGAGACCTGCTGCTCCGCTCATATGCTGTCCAGCTTATTTAACACATATGGGGCTGTAAACACAGAAGAAACAGAGTATTAGTTTATGTTAAGACCATAAATAAAGTGAGATTGATGTATGGCAGCACAGTTGAGGAAAATATGTTTTTAACTTCGTTAATGTTGTGATAATTAAAGTACTTTTGAATATTACAAATATATTTATTTGTATACGGTTCTGCCTTTCTGCTGCTCTCAGAATACTGCTAAAAAAACAACAAATTGATTGTTATTTAAAAACAAATGCCAATAAATTATATTATGTAAATGATGCAACATTGAGCATTGAACGAACATAAAACATACCAATAACGAAAATGATTGTTACATTTTAAAGAGGAGTTTTTGTACGATGAGTCTCTTTCAACTAACTAGAGAATCCCTGTACAATATTGCAGTATTTCGATAGATTGTGCAGCCTTAAGATGTACCCTCCATTGGCTCTGGAGCAATGTAGCTTGTGTTGTTATGTTTGTTGTATGTTTGTTATGTTATGTTTGTGTTGTTATGTTTTTATAAAATGTGCTATAAGACGTTGTCCATATACTTTCACATGCATGCACATACATTCACAACACTGTCCTTAATGCCAGAAAAGCAGTGAAAACTACAAGTGTTGCGAGTTGTATGTCAATGTCATCTGCCTGTACTCACTGACTCTGAGAAGGGCGACGTAAATAAGGAAGTTTCGTACAGATGAGACGACATCTTGTCTCATTTTCTTCTTCATCTCCTCTGGGTCCATTTTAGGCCCGAGTCCTTCCAGTTTGAACATTATGGCTGTGGTTTATTTGGTCTTTTTCTTCAGTCTGCCTTTCGTGTTGAAAATTCAACGTTGCGGAGCATGGATGAATAATCTTAACCGGAAGTGCGTAAAAACGGAAGTGACGACGAACGATGGTGCGCACCGAGGGTCAAATCGCACGAAGAAACCATGAGGCAAAAACAAATAAATAAAATAAAAAACGATATTTTTTAGGTTTACTGGAAAATAATATGACGTTTTACTTTCAGGCCAGATAAATCAACCAGGGGACTCTAGGAAAATAGTGAGATTTCCCTGTGGTGTGTGGTAATTTGGTTAAATAATGTATACCGTGTGGATCTTGACACAATTAGAAATGCAGGGGCCACGTAAGGACCTTAAAATAAAATAAAAGTTAAGGACCTTATCATATGAGCTGATATTGTTTAGTGCTACAGACTACCCAACAGCTGTTAACATTATAATTAAATTGTGAGTGTAAGTGTAATGTATTCCCCCCAAAAAGTATACAGTGCTTATACTGTAAATACATAAAAAGTAGAATTACAGTCAAAACATTGTTTATTAAGAAGAATACAGACACTTAGTATCGGATTGACAACATATAAGAAATGGGTAGGCTATCAATTGGAAAACTGGATCATACAAATAAAAAAACCAAACATTTTTTCCAATAAAAATATACTTGTATTAGATCACCAGATTACAAATAGATAGATAGATAGATATAAATCCCAAATTGGGAAATTATTTTGTTGCAGCAGCAAAGTTGCATAATAATAATAATTATAACAATAATAATAATAACAATAATAATAGGCCTAATAATAATTGTAAAAATATTATAATCACCATAATAACATATGATATTTTTTATATTTCTTGAATTATTTTACTACTGGAGGTATCTGACCTTGCGGAGGGGGGCGGGGGTCCTCGGGGCAGACAGCAGAGGAGGAGAGAGAGAGAGAGACGGTGGGAGGAGGGGGTTTTTCTGAGCTCAGGGCCGAGGATTAGAGAGCAGTCCCAGTACGATGACAGCATCCAGCACATAGCCAAACCCCCACACACCACCATCAGCATCCGGCCCGGGAGGACGCCGAGGATATTTTTTGACATTCAGACATCGTTTCCCCAAAATTCTCCGTATCGGTGCTCGTTTTGGGGGACAACCCTCCCAGAGTCCCGGTCCCCCCGTCTCCTCCTTGGACCACTAGGTGAGTGTTCTCGGTGTTTCCCGGTGTTATTGTCTGATGAAGGGGCGCCCGGCTCTTCGCCTGCACCTTGCATCCATTCCTGCCATTTGGACTGATTTTATCACGTCGAAATGAATAATTTAAATGATGGTCGTTTTCATAACGCCTGCAGGCTACACCCGTGTCCCTGTTTGAGGGAGGCGGAGGAGAGATTTTAAATCCGATTAAGATTATAAAGGTAACAAAAGACTGACCTTTTTTTTTCTTTGTTTAGACTCCTGGTTTGACCGGCATGGCTGCGGCCACTGATCAAAGTTATGTTGGATTGGGGCAGTGGTCTATATTGATTATTTTAAGGGCATTTACAAGGCATTTATGAGCAGCAGACACGGTCAATACGTAGTGAGTCCCTCCCCACAACCTACATTAAGGTTATTGGGAATATAAATCGGTAGGCTACCATGCAGAGTCAAATTGTGGCCATTTTCGCACCACACTGAATGGCATTTCTACATATTCATAAACACATGTGTTATGCAGGGATAGTGAGTCCATGCTGCCGTGTACCTACGCAGTGAAATCACAGTCACTGCCTACAGAGTGAAAATGAACGGACTAAACCCTGACGGATCAGCGGGATGCCAGGCTGGGTAGTGTAGGCTGAAGCACGCACATTATGAATGGGCGTAGGCGATGTGCAGCGACCCTGGGACAGTCGCCTCTCCTTCTTCTCTTTGCTCATATCCTTTGGCCAGAAGCAGCCTCTTCACTGTGCGAGCTCTTCCGTGCCGTGCCAGGCATGACAAGCGCAACACAACTAGACCGGAACAATGCGTTTTGCTGTTCTGGGGCCTTCATTTAATGCATGACATGATTTAATATGACCGCTGTTAGCGTTTCCTTTTAAACACGTGTTACAGTGCTGCCTCCACTGTGCGTATAGAGACTACCCTTATGGAGTATTTTTTCCTAACAGCAGCATCATATGCAGGCAGCTGCTCCTGGGCCACAGCTGAAAACACACACACACGCAAACACAAACACACATGCACAAACACACACACACACACACACGCACGCACACACACTTAATGAATGAATGATTGCCATTTTGTCCCTGATAAGCAGCCCATGTGAAGTAGCTGTGGATGCTCAGTGTTTTGCTCCCACTCTTGTGTGCAGAGTGTTTAGACTGCTGGAGGCACTGGGCTATGACTCAGGGATGTATGCTAGCCTACAACATGTGATGGAAGTTGCTGCTCAGAGGTCAGTCTGCTCGAGGAGAAACACAACGGGCAGAACTCGCACATCAGGAAAGCCTGGATGCCTGGCTGCATTAGCCTCGATCTGCCCCGCTGACTGCTCCTCTGTCCCACTTTCTGCAGCCAGCCGTCCTCTCCCCCTCTCATCCTCTTTGGTCTTATCTCCATGTCTCCAGGGCACACTGTGTGGCTGGGCTGGTGTTGGAAGCTCCATCACCATGCCTGGACCAACTGATCATTAAATCAATCAATAATTGAATCTGTTCAGGAATGTGATTCATTTTGTCGCAGCCACTTGCTACCGGAATACGTTGGCAAATCAATATTGGTGTTTCTCTGTACATGAATTCACTTTTTCCGTGGGTCAGGGGTTACATTGGTGTATGTTAGTGGATTGATTGGTTTACAGTAAAGATTAATATACTGTAAACATGTGTTTTTCCTTCAAACTGGATGAGTCTGAGTACGAGAGGATAAATGGAGACATGACCTCATTGATGTGACAGCAGCTCCATGGTGATGGCACACTTGACTGGCAGTCAATGTAGGCCAACTCTATTTATGAACATATAGGCTAGTGAAACATTAAGAGTATGAAAAGCCTATAAAGCCTAAGTAAATCATCAGCTCTGTATAACAAGGTTACCCTCCTCTATTCTTAACTGTGATATAAAATATTAAAGTCCTAGCCTCCTGTATATATGTAAGTACTTTTCCAGAGATCAGAGGCCTTCTGTAGCTGCTGGCTCTCTCATATTACTTTGACTTAAAGATAAGACTTATATTGTGCGCTTCTTTTCAAAGATTCAGTGAGTTGAAGGAAATTGGCTCGGGCAGCAACAGAAGAAGTGAAGCAGACAGTTTTCCAGACTCACAACATATATCATCCTCTAACATCCAAAGACCTTCCTCTCGCTGTCTGTCTCTCTCCGGAACCATCAGAACCACCGATAAAGATCTGTAACACAATGCAGAGCACTATTCATCTTCAAAAGACACATTATTTAATCGTTCACTGGGGAACTCAAACCTCGCCAGGTTGCTGATGAAAAGGAAATGAAATGAGCGACGCACAGTGAGCCCAGTCTTCATAACGCTAATGGCATGAGCCGACAAGCTGAATGAGGGCGGGAGATGTGATTGTGTCTGGAGGACCTGTTACAGAGAAATAAGCAGCAAAAAAAACAATCAACAGACTTAAATAAGCTGCTGTTTGACAGTTGATTGGAATAATGTTTATTTTTTTCTTATTGTTTCTTCTATGTCAAACTAGTGCAAGATGAATTTATGTTATTGTTTCTTGTTCACACGGACAAGTATACAGTATGGCATGGAACAATGACACATACACATACTAAGCCGATCTTGTTTGCAACGTCCCTTTATACAATTACAAACATCTTCACAAGAAAACAGGACAATATCAATCAATGCAAACAGGTATACAATAAATAAGAGTCAACAGGGATTTGCAATGATAACACTAACATACATTTAGCAGGAAATGTTTACATGGTATTATCCAAGTTCAGCGCTTAAATGTGCTAAAAGTTGCTAATAAGCAGTAAACATTAAGTATAGCTGAGGATGAAGTGAATGTCCTCGAATGTCTGCGAATGTCCTCCTCAGTAAAGTCAGACGACACCTAAAGTCATTGGGATTTATAACCTGGACATCATTAATGTCTGTACCAAAAAGTTTAGCTCATCCATTAAGGAGGCCTACATGTTGAGATATTTGACTGGATAAGTAAACGTGTTGACCTTATTGTGGCAGGACAGGAAAAGTCAGGGTATCACCATCATTATTAATGGATGTCTGTATTAAATGGTGAGGAAAGGCTGTGTAATCCCCAGTGATGTAACACATCCTCTGTACGGTTAATATGAATTGTTCCCAAAATGAAGGATGACGCACCCACAAGCTACTCTCCTTCAGAGATCCTTCAAACTTATCTTGTGCCCTCATTGGTCATGTGCGCGTTCGTGTGTGTTGGAGGAGGGGCTCTGTAAGGAAGTCTGAAGGAAGGGGCAGATTTTTTCCGGTTGTGTACTTTCAAATTCTAGCGCACTCGAGCTGGTTTCTCCAAAATGACATACCCCACCTTTAAGTTGAAAAACATTCATGACAATATACATGAAGGTGAACATTTATCATGACTCCCAGTCAGTAAAACAACTGTCATTTAGCAATTACATTTCTGTGATTAAGGAGCCCAACACATCCTCTCAACAGAAACTATCCTAAGGTGTTTTTTATGTAACAACATCAACAATTCCCCACCCCAAGTTGCCACAGCAGCTGAGCGCCTGAAGAGCCGGGTTATATAGTCTTATATAAGCAAATGTAATGTTGTTTAATGTCCAATTCAATGTATAATAATATCATGAATTGCATACGCAGAATAAAAAAGCCTCTGGTGGTTTAGATGGAAATCATAAAGACTTTGGTTTTCATTAGTCTACCGAAATGTTACTTCTGATGAGGGTCAACGCCTAAATTAAAAGCCTATCATACTCTGTATTTCATTTGTCTGCAGCTTTTTGCAAGAGGGAAATTGATATTTTGAATAGTACGCCTGCTCTACTTCATCACATTTACAATATTGCATTTTATGAAATTCGAATCAATGCAGCTGCCTCACATAACACATCAAATTTGTTTTGCAAAGTGTGTTGCTGTTGGACTGAATGTTTGCTGAGCTCCGGGTCCGAGCCTCTGTGTGCCAAAATGAATTGTCGAGTTGCTGAACCAACCCCTGCTGCAGCAGGTGTGTCTTATTTGGCTGGAGGGTGGGTGTGTGTGTGTGTGTGTGTGTGTGTGTGTGTGTGTGTGTGTGTGTGTGTGTGTGTGTGTGTGTGTGTGTGTGTGTGTGTGTGTGTGTGGTGTGTGTGTGTGTGTGTGTGTGTGTGTGTGTGTGTGTGTGTGTGTGTGTGTGTGTGTGTGTGTGCGTGGGACAGATTGAGAGATGTCAATAAAAGCCAACTGGTCCTTTCCAAATACAAGCTGTTGTTCAGGCAGTGAGCAAGGCTTCTGCTGGAATCCGGTTACTGATTGTATAACGCTCATACTTGCTTATCATATTAAGCCCTGTGATTTGTGTTTATGTGTGTGTGTGTGTCTGTACGTCTGTGTGTCTGTGTGTCTGTGCGTGCATGTGGTGTGTGCTCGACTGTTTGTAATTGCATTAACAGAGTGCCCCAGAGTCCACTCCTCATTTATCAATACGGAGATTTGATTGACAATAATTAAAGTTTGTGACTGTGAAATTCATCCTGTCAGTCAGATATCCATGAAGAAGAGTGGATACTTCATGCCCTATTAATCAGCGTGGAAAGTAAATAATAGATTTACTCAAGAACAATTTTGAGATACTCGTATCTTACTTGAGTGTTACAATTATGCTACTTTGTACTTCTACTCCACTACAATTCAGAGCTAAATTGCGTACTTTTACTCCACTACATTTATTTAATATCTTTAGTTACTTTGCAGATTTGGATTAATGATGTGAAATACAATACACACTTAAATAAGACTCTAGTTACACCTGGAGTAAATTCACAAGCTACCATGCAGTATACAAAGTCATTTAAACTAGCTGCACCCTAGCGCATTAATAATTATAATCAAAACATATATTATTATGAAATGGATCTGCATAATGAGTACTTTCAGTATATTTTGATGCCAGTACTTTTGTACCTTTACTTGAATAACATTTTGATCGCAGGACTCACTTAAGTACAAGACCTGAGTACTTTTCCCACCTCTGCTAATAATATACAGTCTATGGTCCTAATGGCAGACCCCCACCAGTTCTTGCCCAGGTTGTTCTGACCTGATGTGGCCCGGTCTGGCTCAGCAGTGCTAATTGGGCATGTTTTCGTCCAGCTGGCTGCACAGAAGCTGCCAGCGCAGTGCCCCCTCTCAACCCTGAGGAGAGAGTGGAGTGCCTTTATTAACTGCATGTGTACTCATACCAAGCAGTGAGATAGAACAACTGTCTGTGTTGTCCGAGACAGAGAGACATTGTTTGGGTAGAAAGGGGAGGGATTTCTCAGAGAAACTAGACACAGACGTCAAAACAGAGAGATTAGACTAGTAGCGATTAGAATCTAACAGCACTTACAAACATTCAACATATACGGTTAGGATTGGTGGAGGAATGAGAGGTAAAAAGAGAGAGAGAGTGGCCGGCTGATGCGCTGTGTTTGTGGGCGGCTCAGGGTCTTAAGGACAGTGGACAGCGATTACTATTGATTCAGAGCCAGATTAGGAGCAGACTCATCATCAGCTCGCAGACAAGAAGGCTTTACTGTCTTGGATTTAAAAATGCTGTCACATCATTAGAAAGAGGGAACAAGCTCTTCATTTAAGACACCATATAGCATGTCAAAACGCTACTGGTTTTATTTATTTTGTATTAAACCATACATCAATGTCTGCTGCCCGGCTTTGTTTACTCTGTTGGTGGAAAAGCGCTGCATTGATAGCCTTTTTTCTTCCCCTGCTTCTTGTGGAAGGCACTCTTCTTACGCCTCACTGTACTTTTCTTCTCTCTTCTCTTCTCCCGCTGCTTTACTCTCCTGTTTTTTTTACGCTGCCCTCTTCACCCTCTTTAAAATTCTCCTCCTTTTCTCCCCGCTGCAATATCCTGTCCTTTCTCCCTTTTCTTTGCCTCAACCAATTCTCTTCTCCGAATCCCTTCCCCTTTTCTCAGCCCCTTCCATTCCCCCTCCCATCTCCCATCTCCCCTCCTCCTCACCTCTGCAACCCCCATACGTCTCTCCTGCGTGTCTCTCCTCTTTGGGCTCCTCTCTTCTTGTTGCCTGTGTTGGCAAAGTGGCAGAAGGAGGCGTTTGGAGGCTAGCTGCATTAGCCCAATGCATTATTCATGTGCCCTGCAGTCTGTGCGGGTCTAGGTCTTCTGCTGGCTTTTCACTGGGACACATGGGCCTTGTGAAAGAGCTCTGTGTGCAGGACACAGGGCCTGATGGAAGAGCTGCACAGATGGGACTATCAATTCCTTGATTTCTGCTCCTTCTTGTAGATGAAAGCCCCAGGGAGTGAGAGTTTATTTCACAGATAAACATTCAAGTGCAACATGAGGTGGTTTCCTTAGATGAGAACCAGAATGTTTATTCAGCGACTCAAAAACAGTCAGGCTTTTCACAACAAAGAGTTCCCCAAGTCTGTTTTTTCTCCCCAAACCATAGGCCGGCTCAGGTTTCAGCAATATTTGCCCTGATGTTCATATAAAAGGCTTGTCCTATTTTATCTATGGCCAAGATTTCCGTGTGCCTGGCAGCGTTTTCTCTCTCCCCCACATCAGGATTCACAGGCTGTCGTCTTTGCTTTTAGAGCGTGCCCAGTAAGAACTGTTAGCTGAACTGGGCTGTATGAAATTTTAATTTAGACAACCAGATGGAGATGGAGGGCCTCGTCTGTACATGTGCTTTTGAGTCTGTGGAGGAGTAGTGAAAAAAGAGTCAGGGAGAGAGAAAGAGAGAAAGAGCCTTGGGGACCAGAGGAGGGGCCTCTTGGAAAACCAAAACCACAAAGCTGGTTTGGACTCACATCTGCTTTGCTTGACACACTTGCATGTTCACTCTGAAAACATCCACAACTGGAATATAGCTGCGTTCCTGATAAATAGGTAAAAAAATCCAAGGCAGATAGAGCTGGTCTGACGTAATCAGACTTGATAACAGCTCGCTTCACGCTCTAATTATAAACTGGTGGTGTGGGTATGCATCTTGTTTATGACATTTGACAGGCCTCCCATAGCGTTGCTCTGTTCTGCTCTGCACAGGTGGCTGCACCAGATCGGGATTGGTCCTGATGATCACAAGGACCCCCCTCCACCTCTTTTCAGCCAATCCTGGAGGGGCTGCAGAGCTGATGTCTCAGAGGGCGAGAGGGTATTTGTGTTCTGGAGTCCTGAAGAGACAAGCCACATCACGGTGAGTCACTCTCTCACAGTCTTTTGCTAAAATGTGCTGCTTTGTTTAAATGTGTGCACAAGATGGGGGCGGTAAGAAATGCTGGTATCTCAAAGACAGAATATATGTAAAGTCTTCTCTTTTCAGAAGCTTACCACATGTAATCTAATGAGACAAATACGTTATTTTTAGGTAGAATATGTTATGTTTAAAAATGCATTTTAAAGGTGGAAACGTGTACACTGGGCAAGACACTTCACCCCAAATTGCTCCTGTGGGGATTGTCCACAGTACTGAATGTATGTAAGTCGCTTTGGATAAAAGCGTCTAACAAATGACATGTAATGTACACTATCTGCTTTGGTGGAGTTATGAAGATGGGCTGTTATTGTAAAGTGGGAGGATAGTAAACCCCTGGATCAAGTGCTATTGATGAGTATATAAAATATGGCTGCTGCTGCTCGGAGAGACTGTCATCGGAGACGACTACCTGACTCTGCAAGGACAGTGAGGGTGAGAGGGAGAGGGAGAGAGAGAGGAGGAAAAATAAACGGCAGAAGAGAGAAAGAAGGAGAATGACAGCAAAAATGGTCACCTGACTCAGCACTGACTGCAGCACATCCATACACCTGCAAACGTGCTGCACCACACAAAGTGAGGACGTCTCTATTAGCAGTCAGAACATCTTTCACAATCGATGTGATGCTTTCCTCAAAGATCAAACGCTGCGGCTGTGTCAATAATAACACTGTGCAAATGTCCGCTACCTAACCTCACTCATCCCTCCTCATCCACTTCAATCTGTGTCAATCCGGATCAGCGGGAGGTGCTAAAGTGACACCCAGTGTGGGCCCCGCGCAGAACGGAGGCCTCTAATCCTCACTGCTTTACTACTGCTGAGGGAGTCATCAACACTGGCCTGCAATCAGCTCCACCAGAGACTAGCTGAACTCTGTTGTGGATGCTTGACGATATCAAAAGACAAATCCAATTTGCATTTCATCTCATAATTACGTTTTTACTCACAGAAGTCCTCTATTGATTGCAATGCAGTGTCTTACACACTGTTTTAAAATGCCTCATATAGGTGTGGTACGTGGTCAGAAAACGTTTGAGATATTCAAGTATTTGTTTGGTCCATAATTCAGAGAGCTGATTAAACTATAAGCTCTCTGCAGCTAGATGTGGAAGCCAAGCTACGGATCATTACATTTCAGGAGCACATTCGTCATCATTAGCTGTATTGATCAGGTTTTGGTCGCTACTCTTTTCCGTCCCTGCCAAATACTCCCTCCTTTTTTCTGCCTCATAGTCCGATTCACAGCTGTGAACAGCAGCTGAAGTACATCTCAATACAAAACAATATCTAATTATCGTAATGCCCCAAAACAAATAGAAACATGAACATAATTAAGGCAGCACTCCTTATAGAGGATATTTTCAGCAATAGATCATAAACCCTGTGGTTGTATTATCAGAGGCTCTACAAGCTCGTTGCCAGCGTATTGATTGGCTGACAGAAACAAAACCCAGTCGATGGGAGTCGTAATTCTTGAGATTTGGTAAGGATTCAATGCGGACCAGCTTTGCCTCCCTGGGGTTTGACTGAGCCCTCAATTCTTCATTATGTCCCAAATACCCCCGTGTTTAAAGGGCAGGAGAAGCAGAAAGTGCACAGCTGCAGATTCGTAGTGAACTTGTAGGAAGTTGCACATTTAAATTAACAACACTTTGGGAATCCGGTTTCAATGTGTGATGGTGCGGCTGTTGTTGAGATTCATGTATGCAAATGTATGTGACATGTGTTGTTGTTCATGCTGACTACACTCCACCTCTCTCTTTTTTCTCATTCAGCCTTTCCTGCTCTGTTCACATATCTGATTATTCATCTCATTCAAGCGGGCTTCATGCGCTGAATATTAAAACAGAGCAGAGGAAATGCAAATTAAGCCGAAGCCTAATTCTGATGTTGAACAAGCCCAACAAGGGAGAGCTATACAGCTGTTTTCTCCCTCTAAATACTTTCATTTTCATTTCCTCTCTGTCTCTGTTCTGCTTTTTTGGATTATGTCTGGGCCTCATGGGCTTTTCTCTCTTTGTCGACTCAGATAAATGGAGGAAAAAGAGCGATGTAGGAGCAGGTCTCCAGCTCGGAGGGCCAGTCGGGTGCAGCAGGTGGTGGGAACAATAATACGACGTACCCGAGAGTCGCTCAGCAGGTAAAACAACGCTCAAAGTTCAGAAAATATTTCTAGAGGAATCAATGGGAATACAAAGATTCACATTTGTGCATCTGAGTGGGAAAATAGAGAGTATTTTGAAGGGAAAACAACTAATTATGCAGTAGAAAATGTTGGCACCACACAGCCAATAGCAGCAAAAAATGCCGGGCCCCAAACAACAACTAAACAACTTGTATAGTGAAAAATGGACAATCCAGTTTGTGACAGAGAGGGGAGTAAACAGCATCATCCACTTCTGGGCCTGCTGCCAGATTGTGTAGTGGAGAAGAAGTGTGGGAGGTTGCTATATATCATTTCAGATATAAATGTCGCTACCAAAATGTTCAGATACAAGAACATGTACTACTATAAAAATCTCTCCGTAGAGGAGAAGAACATGTCTAAATCTGAGTACAAATATGATTCCCAACCTGTTATAACCACACACACCAGATCCCCTCCACACACCCACAGTCAGATGCATAACACATAACTGGGTTCATCCAAAACCTGACTGTCCCTCTGTCAAACATAAACACAGCCCACTTGACCACAAATATGCTTTCAAGAGCCCTTTATTCCCTTGTTGTCGGCCAAGTGGTTTCTGTTTCTCAGCAGAGGAGGCAGTGCAGAGGAAGTCCAGTAAACTCCCTGTTTGTCGTTCTGGGGAAAAGTCTCACAATGTCACACACAGGACTGGACAGCAGGCTTTAGGGAGAGGATGATTTAAACACGACATACAGATTCTGTGTGTCCCAGGGTGCATTTGAACGGATGATGTATAGCAGTTTACATAAATATGACCTCTTTTCTCTGGTTCCCAACCACATGGCTAGAGATTAAAGGTCCCTGGATGATAATTTGCATTTGATATTTTAAAGTTTGATATAGTATCATTATAAGGTCAATTTAAATACAGCTGTACAGTAATGATATTCCCATCAGCCTCCGCTGTTGTTAGTGTTTAGTGCTATTTGGCAAATGTAAGCATGCTAACATGCTAATCTATGATGGTAAACATGGTACACATTGTGCCTGGTTTTCAAGCGTATTAGCATTGCCGTTGTGAGCATGTTAGTATGCTTTCTTTAGCATTTAGCTCGGAGCATTGCGGAGCCATATAAGCAGTTATAGTGGGTGTACACTCCTTTTCACGAACAAAATAAACTACTGAAATATGTCACTTTGAAGATTGACCTTAATAATTTGAAGCTATAAAGTCTCTGTAAAAACATATGTGAGATGTTCTTGATATATGAAATGAATTTTGAGTTTAGTAAAATCTTTTGTACAAAGTAATGAAAGTGGACAGTGCACAGGGCCACAGCAGTGAGTTGTAGTGTCAAGACCTACTGTATATATATAGTCTATGGTCCAGATAGA